>NC_045541.1:90993056-91593056 GCF_009769535.1 Thamnophis elegans
GGCTAACTCATGCAGGAGTTACCTCTGATTGTCTAAGAGTGAAGTTGGAAAGGCAGCCACGGAGTTGGTCAATAAGCCTTCTCCAATTCCTACCGTCCTCGAGCTCTAAGAGATAAGAGCGAGGGCCGGTGATGCCTATCACTGTGGCAAGAATCCACAGAGTTCCCCTGGCATAGTTGTGGGGGTATACCGAGTCCCCTATGCTAAATGTTCGAATCTTGCTTGTGGAGTCTGGGGGCGATGAGGCAGAATAATTGGGGTGTAGCCAGTCTAAAAGGGGAATTGTCGCAGGTCAGCACCAAAGGCAGGGTCTGGCTGTATTGGACTAGGAAGGAGTCCACCAACAGGAGTCATTTTACTACAGCAAATGAGGCAGCCTTGGTTCTACCCCACGACCACTTCGCGTTCTTAGCAAGGAGACGTTGTAAGGGCTCAGCAACAGTGGCTTTCTGTTTTAGAAAGATGCCTGTAGAAATTAAGGAGCCCGAGGAACACCTGTAGTTCGGTTTAATTGTGAGGTGTGGAGGCGTCCTGAATGGTTTTAATTTTTTATGTAGTTGGATGAATCCCAAAACTACTGATCAGATACCCTAGGAATTTAACCCGTGGAACATTGATTTGGCATTTTTCTTTTTTGAGACAGAGGCCCTTGTCTCTAATTCGAGCCAAAACTGTTCGTATGCATTTTAAAAGTTGCGCCTTGTTTGCAGCCGTTACCAAGATGTCGTCGAAATAGGGGATGACTCCTGGAATCCCCTGCAAAAGCCATTCCATGATGCTTTGGAACAGTCCAGGGGCAATACTAATGCCGAATTGTAGGCAGTGACATTTGAATGCACCCCTGTGTGACACAATGGTTTTGGCCTCCGCCATAGCTCCATAGCTCCATCTACAGACAATTTTTGGTATGCCTGCACCATATTTTGCGAAGATTTTTCCTGGGCCTAGTGAATGAAGTAGGTGCTGTACAATGGGTACAGGGTAGGCGCTTTGTTGTAGCACTTTATTTATTGTGCATTTGTAGTCTGCGCAGTTGCGGAAAGACCCATCAGATTTGACAGGTGTCACAATAGGGGTCTCCCAGCATGCGTGATCAACCGGTTCTAGGATTCCCTGGCTCATGAGCTTGTCAATTTCCCTGTCAATTTTGGGGCGGAGAGCAAAAGGCACTCTCCTGGGTTTTAGCCTAATTGGGACTATGTTGGAGTACAGACTAAAGGAGATTGGCGTCCCCACATACTTACCCAGACTGGTGCCAAAGACATCCTCAAACTCCTTAAAGATGGCCTCAGCGCCATCGTCCTTCAAAGCGTTGATACCGGTCACTTCTAAGCCCAGGGCTTGGAACCAATCTAGCCCTAGGAGATTGCCATTGACCATTATCATGGGGAGTTTGCCACTGAATTGCTTGAAGTTCACCTGGAAGGTGCCTTGGCCCATGATGGGGTCGCGGTTTCCCTGGTAATCACGTAGGCAGATGTCAGGGGTGCGTAGGTCCTGCTTCTATAGGTTAGGGATAGCCTGCTTTGGGGTCGACCATGGTATGATGGTCAATGCTGACGTAGTGTCTATCTCCATCTCACATGGAGAGTCCTCGATGAGTACTGTGACTTTCAGCTTTTTTGGCTGCCTGGAGCGGACTTGTCTTATTGACGTATGGTAGGTGACTCTATTGTCGCCCTCTGAGCACCGTGGTGGCTTCTGGGTTGGGCCTCTGTTGGCGGCTTGGTGCACTTTTAGGCTGCCAGGTGGTGGCAGGAAATTCGCTCCGGCACACCTTGGGGATGTGCCCCTTTCACTCGCAACGCTGACAGGTTGCTCCGCGGAAATGGCAAGACAATTGGGCATGGTCTCTTCTGCAGCTAGCGCAAGGCAGGAGACGTGAATTGAATTTGCGCACCGGCTTGGTGCAGCTACTGCGCATGCAGCAGCTGTCATCTTCCTCGCTTTCTGAGCCCTCGGGCTCTGCAGCCTCACAATGTACGTGTGTACTTTTCTGCATGTCTTGTGGTACGCTTTGGCGCTGCAGAGTCTCAATCAATTTGGCGGCTGATTCGGATGCCCTGGCCTCGTTCAATGTGATCTGCAGAGTGAGTTTAGATTTAGCGAATAACCTCCTCTGCAGGGTAATGTCCCGCATGCTGCAAATTATGTGGTCCATAAGGGCGTTTGCCTCGAGGAAGCAGTCAAATCATAGCATGTACGATTCCCAGTGCTTGGTGACTGGGTCATACGGAGTTGGTGGGGCCTGCATAGCCATTTTGTGTACAGAGTGTGATTCAAGTTTGCCGCTCAAAAATGGCTGCTCGATGTTGCACTGCACTCCGGGCTGGATGTACTTGCTGGATTGCTATGCTCTTTTCGGTTCACCTAGTTGCCTTCCAATCCCACCTCGTCACCAGTGTTAGATTGGGTAATGCATAGGCACACACAGGCTTAATGGTAACAACAGCTCTTTATTGAATACAACAAGTGAGAACAATCCAGCGAAGGTTGAGTCTGACTGCAGCCCTTTTATAGGGAACTGTCAGACCCTTCGACCAATAGGATTAAAGCTCTGTTCCACAGAACAGAAGACCTTGGTGGAAACTACTGTAGATAGGGTGAATATCTAACATTATTATTGAATTAAAACTTGGAAGACAAACAGCAATATTTATTTATGAAGTGAGCATCTCGCTTCTGCATACCATTGAGATTATTTTCACTTTGAATGTGTAAAGTACTTTCTAAACTTTCATTGACTGTGATAACATTTCATGAAATTGGCCACTGTTATTTTCACAGTTTTTTAGACTAACAAAATGAAAAGTTTAAAAAAAGGTTCTTGTCCAAGACAGCCCAATGTGTTATATTTCCAAGGCGCATGTAAGGGAAGAAAATCAGTGTAAAATGGAACAACAAGAAAAGACAGCTTGAAAAAATGATACCAAGGCAATTTTAACCCTAATCTGGGGAAAATCTGTAATGCAATCAGTATGCTATTCTTCTGGGCAAATGTGCATTAATTTGGATTGTTAATAAAACTATTTACTATGGCTGATGCTTTACAGGCAGCTGTTAAGTATAAGTTGGGTTGACAAAATCAGAAATGAGGAGGTGATAAGCCGCCTCTGGGAAAGCCAAGACAAATCATCAAAACCATGAAAAAGCGAAAGTTAAAATATTTTGGACATATGATGCAACACCCAGAAAAATATATCATACTTCAGTTAATCCAAGGAAAGATTGAAGACAGAAGAAGAACATTAAGGCTTCAAAATCTTAAGGACTGGTTTGGACAAATCTCAACAGCCCTTTTTCGTGCTGCAATTGATAAAAATAAGATTGCCAACATGATCGCCAATGTTTGATGACGGATATGGCACAAGAAAAAGAAGAGTGATGTTGAGAAATTTTCTATACAAGATATTTCTGTCACACCTGAATCAGCCACTATGTTTTATCCATCTTCATTAGTATAAATTGTAACTATTATTGATGGGGTTCTGTGAGATTTGCAAGCAGATTTTACCTGTTATTTGGCTCTGAGTAGTTTCATTTCGGTGTTGAATAGCTTGGTGAGAGCACCAAATCAGGAGGAATCTCACAATGGACAACACTTGGGCTCAAGTACATCTTCCCCAGCACTAACAACGGGAACCACTCATTCAGATAGGAATTAATTAGGAACTAATTCAGATAGGAGTGTGGCCACTATAAAACAACATAGATACTTTTTCTGCAAGGAAACCCAGAAAATCATGTGATATGTGTACTGGAAAGTGTGTTCACACATTCTTTTCTAATAGAGTCTGAATATTCCTGAATGGAGCTGCTGCATTGGCATCTTCAGATGCAATAAATGCAGGGCACTGGAAGCTACTGTTCAAAACCAATGCATGAAACTAATTATTCTTAGTCACAGTAGACTGAAAGCTGTTTGTTTTGTAGCAAAAGGGGCAGATGACACTTGTTCATCATTATTGTAATAGCAATAGCACTTAGACTTACAGTATTTTTGGAGTATAAGACGCACCAGAGTATAAGATGCACCAAGGTTTTGAAGAGGCAAATTTTAAAAAAAGTTTTTGCACTCTGCAAACCTCCCCAAAACGGACCGTTTTTCACAAAAACGGGCCTGGTTTTTTTTTCAAAAAAATATAGGCCTTAGGAGGCTTGTAGAATGTTCCTGGGGGGGGGGGCGAAAAACAATAAAAAAACAGCCCATTGTTTGCTCATTTATGCCCTCCCCAGCCCCCAGGAGCACTCTGAAAGCTTCCTACAAGCTATGCACAGCCATTTTAGTGGGTTTCAAGAGGCAAAAAATGCTGTATTCAGTGTATAAGACGCACCCAGATTTTCAGCCTCTTTTTTGAGGGAAAAAGGTGCATCTTATCCTCCAAAAAATATGATATATACCACTTCACAGTGTTTTGCAGACCTCTCTAAGTAGTTTTACAGAGTCAGCATATTGCCCCCAACAATCTGGGTCCTCATTTTACCAACCTCAAAAGGATAGATGGCTGAGTCAACCTTGAGCCAGCAGTCAGCAGAAGTAGCTTGCAGTACTGCATTCTAATTACTGTGTCACCACAGCTAGATCAAGCCTTTTGCTTCTGGCCTTGGCCACATTGGAAGAACCTATTTCAGTGGGTTCCTGGACAGGAGGAATTTAACTTGAGCAAGGACTAGCAAAGCAGCTGTTTGTAACAAGAGAAAGAATATTTAATACTGGAAATACATTAGTCGGGAGAGAGACTTGATATAGGGAAAGTTTTACTTGCTAACTAAATCTTAAGCATGGAATACTGAGAAGACAACAGGAAGAATGTACCCTGAGGTGAGCAATTTCACAGTCAAAGAGCAGATAGAGCAAGAGATCAAAAAGAGATTCCTAATCTTACACTTACAACTCCCTGTTTCTTATGGAATATAGGGATGAATGTCAGTGCAACTCAAGTCACAATTCCAAGTCTTGTCAAGATCTATTCTTGACAACAGTCAGCTGACAAGAGAGATTTCTGTATCAGGTCTATCATATTAAAATTCTCTTCCCAGTTCAGAACCTTCCATCTTACCATGAGGAGGCCACAGGGGGAGCCATCTCTTTCTGTAGACAGCATGGAGCCTTGAAGGACAGGGAGAAAAGCAGCTGGCAAGGCAATGATCAGAAAAGTGGGCTTCAGTTCATTTCAAGAAACTAATTGAGTAAAGCTCTTTCCCAGTTCACACAAAGATAAAGTGGGGGAGGGAACAAAAACACTCTCAAACTTGTAAGATTCTGTTACTAGAGCTATTACAATGCACGTTGTTCTGAGTTACATGGTATTGGTCCCTTAGTCTGGACTACTGTATTGAACTGACACTTCGTGTGAAGAAACAGGTGGAAAGGAGTGTCCATCACAGGTATATCTTCTTCGATGTTTTTCCTCAGTCCAGATATTTCCCTTACATTTTCAGGGGCAAGAATTCAATTTCATTGTTGATCACCTTCTTCCTCTTTCAATCATCAGTCTCCTAACCCCCAGAGTTCAAAGAATTGGCAAGTGCTACAGCTGAAATGTGGAAAATTACATTTTTGAAGACATTGCAAATGGAACTATCATAGAAGGCAAAGCACATAGGCATTATCTGCTACCTCAGTGTGTCTGGGTAATCCTTTGCTTTGAATAAACTCATTTAAGAGCATACCACCAATTGTAGAGGATTCAAAAATCCAATCCAACGTTATTAAAAATAACAAATGACAATGAATTACAGGTTTCTGCTATTAATACTGAAGAAAATGAGAGACTAGTTAAGTTCTTGTTTAAGGTTAGAGAGATACTTCTATAATTACAGTCAGTAAGGAATACAATTTGGGGTATATGGGAATATTTATGTACAGACAGACAGCACTTTGTAAAATAGGATATTTGGCTTTTGAAAAGCTTGAATGAGCAGGTTGTAATTCTAACAATTTGAGCTCGTATTCCCTTTCGAATGTGAAGTGTTGTAAACACATCCATTATATTCTTTGAGAATTTTGCACCATACAGAGAGGTACAGTTTGTGAATCAAAGATAATTTACTGATATAATAAAGATACACCTTCAGGAGAATATATATGTCATAAAGAAGTGGTTGTAGATCCAAAGGTGCTTTTTTCAAAAGGCAGCTGGACTTTCCACCCCAAATTCTTCCTCCTTTCAAATATATTGGCAACAAAGACCTCTAACATCAGACACATTGGTAAAAGAATGATCTGCTTATAGCAATGTTGTTTAGTATAGCTTTTATTATCATTGTACATCATATATACAATGAAATTGATTAGATAGTTTTGTTATTAGAACCCATTAATCTCTAAGTTGCTAGGGCAAATAAATGGAAATATTAAGGGTTTGGTAGCCATCGGTGGACCTAGAAAACTCAACATCATGTTTCTTGCCATCAAACTGGGAATCTTCAGTAGCTGCTTTTGTTGTCAGACTTCACCCAGATTGGTACTTACCGGTAAGAACTAGAAGGCATGCAAACAGAGATTCAAGGAAATGGCTATTTCTATTTATTGCAGATAGTAAAAATGATGTTAATAGCTGAAAGGAAGAGATTTGAGAAACATGAGAGCACTGATTATGTTATCTGGTTTGGGTAAAGAAATGTCTGCAAGAAAACAAACAAGCTCAGAGAGTACCAAGGATCTCTCTTTTCAATCCTGAGATCCAAATATTCTCCTCTATCAAAACTTGGGACTTTTTTCCCTGGAGATGCGATAGATAAAGCATGTGACTTTTTTGCATAAAAGGTTGCTACTCCACCTTGGAGCTCTGCCCATTCCTCTTAAGAGCTATAACACCAGGAAGCTGCTATACTTGATCCAGAAATTTACTGACTATTTCCAAGCTTCTAAGTCAGGGGTGTCAAACTTGAGTTCATTGAGGGACACATCAAGGTTGTGTTTGACCTCAGGGAGCCGGGATGGGTGTAGCTAGAGTGGGCATGGCCTGCTCAATGTCACTCATGCCGGGCTGCCCGAACGCTCTGTCAATGAAAACGGGCTCCTGAGCTCTGTTTCCAGGTGCAAAGGCATCCTGCAACCTTCTGGAGCTCGGGAGGGCCAAGTGCCTTGAGTTTGACACTCCTGCTCTAAGTAGCAATGCTATGAATGTAAACCTGTATAAATGGTACCAAGAGTAGAATTGAGTTCTATGGCAATAGAATGTACTATCAGAAGCAAGCAAAGTCTTGGAATGTTATGAAGCTGCTCAGATGGCCATTTAATTGAAATTTTGATCAAACAAAAGCTTTGGAAAAACGACACTTCTTGTTTAGTTGCAATTTGTCTTTGTTCATAATCACCACAAAATTGAGACAAAATAGCATCCAATTAATAATTAGATGAAGGCTGCCTTAGCATCTTTCAGAATTTCAGATGAAAAGCATCATTACACAAAGTACAATGCACACATATATTTTCAATGTTTATTCTGGATTTTTTAAAAAATGCTTTAAAAATGAGGCATTTTAAGATAAAATCCTTTTAAGCTTATCATACCCTGACCCGAGCCCTGAGCATTGTACAATTCCATCACTCCTAAGTGCACAGTATTGGTTTCAAAATGATCTCTGATCAAAATGGCAATTCCATACCACACAGGTTCTGAAAACGTATTGTTATTTTCCTAATGCTATACTTTCTCTTTACCTTTTTAAAAAAAAACAGTGCCTGATGAAAATTGATTGTTGAAACCATATGCCTTATGCTACAGTCATATATTCATTTAGAAGCAGCTTAATTGATCTCAGTGGGGTTTACTAGCTGAGAGCTATCTCTGATTGAAAAGGTAAGGATGAACATTAACTCTCCTAAACTCTGAAGACTACACAACATATTCTCTCAAGCATGATCTCAAATGTTTGAATGAATTCTATTCTTCTCAGACTCAGAATTCCTACTTGTCTATGGATTCACAAAGCAGAATTTCAGGCTGAAATCAGTCATATTTCCTAGGCCTTCTTTCTGTCTGAGGTCTCCCAAGATAGAATACAATATACCAATTCAGAGCCAAGGAAGTTTAAAAGGAAAGGGGGGAAGAATTCATTCTGAGCATTTATTTTAAATGTTAGCTACAGGTTTAGATTAAAAACGTGTAATTGGAAATGTGTAAGGCGTAAAGTGGTATTTTGTCATTCCCATTTTTTTCATTCCAATTCTGCTTCCTCCTAGAATTTTGCTCATAGGGATTTCAATTTCATTTAAATTCAAAATGTAAAACTGAAAAAAAACCAATGCAATTTCTACTACCTACCTAATAAGAATCATTTTTAAAGTTGCACTAAATAGTACAGAATGCCCTTTCATTTAAATAAAGTTGAATTTACTATAAAGATCTGCAGTCTGTCTGGCAAAGAAATACTGGCTTCTGATGATATCTGAAAAGTTTGGTGGCTGTGGAGCTGATCAGCTTCTTGATTTTTAATTTTAATTTTCAATTACAAGAGAACAAATCCTACTGAGAAAATCCTTATTTTCCACACACTCCTAGAAGCACAGTTTTTCATACTTAATTCACAGCATTTCTGTCCACACATTTGTCCACACATATTAACAAGCCTAAAAACCATTCATATTATTTTCTGATGGACAAACCATATTCAGTCAGTGTTATTACATTTGTTAATATTCCTGCAGATCCCCACCCCACCCCAACAGAAGATTGTATAAATGACAGAAGATTGGTCATCACAGTATAAAAAAAAGATGAGACTTTGGAAAAAGTGCAGAGAAGAGCAACAATGATGATTAGGGGCCTGGAGATTAAAACATATGATGAATGGTTACAGGAATCGGTTATGGCTAGTCTAGTGAAAAGAAGAATCAGAGTGACATGATAGCACTGCTCCAATATTTGAAAGGCTGTCACAAAAAGAGGGGGTAAACTTATTTTCCAAGGCACACAAAGATAAAACAAGATACAACATATGGAAGCTAATCAAAGAGAGATTCAATCTAGAACCAAAGAGAAACTTCCTAATAGTGAATATAATCAACCAGTGGAACAGCTTGCCTTCAGTAATTTGGAGACTCCGTCACTGGAGGCTTTTAAGAAGAGACTGGATAGCCATCCATCTGAAATGGCTTAGCGTCTCTTGCTTGAGCAGGGCATTGAGCTAAAAGAAGGCCAAGTTCCCTTCCAACTTTGATATTCTTTGTTGTACATATGTACTTATTATTTAAGTAACATTAATGATGAGCCTACAATAAATTCAGATGAAACTTGTCACCAATGCAGAGTTCACAGCTGATATTTACTCATTGTGCCCAGAGAGAGAAATACCTGCCACTACCAAGGATCAAACTCACAGCCTCCTGATTGTGAGGCGAAACCTCCACCTCTAGGCCACTGCACCTCTCATGGGCCAGTTTATATAAATCAGATATATTTCACAGAAGCAGTATAGCAATGTATCAACCATTTGATCCCATGTGGAGGAAATCATGTTATATTTTCATAATGTCCTTCTGTGTTAAATGAGGTTCCATGTAAATCAAGGAAATAAAATAAGTTCTTTGTGCAATAAACATAAACACGATCTGTAGTCTACAAATATCAGCATGCTGGGAGAAAAAAGACATTTTGAGGATATTTAGAAGACAAATTTAACACTCCATTTCTATCATTACATTTGTTTCAAAGTTAATTGAGTTCACACTATCATGCCAATCAGCTTGAGTTTTATAAAAGTATATATCTTCTTAAGGAAGAAACATTCAGAAAATGAATGTTTTGAGTTTAAATTCATAATTTAAAATTCTGTCAAACTTGACGATGTAATTCCTCTGGTAAATATTTTCATGACTATTTTCGATAATAATTTCAACATTGTTATTACACACAGTTCTGAAAGATTTAGCTCTATGCCTCCATTTTTACTTCCCTCACTAGTTTTAACTTTTTGTAGTCAGACTATATTACTTCTAGATTCTTATCTTGAGGAAGTTGCGGCTTCTGATCCAGGTCCATCCACAGGTCAACAAAACACAACCTGATGGTGCCGCTGAAAAATTGGTGCACAAATTAAGCCATACCTGGTAAGCTCATAGATCTTTCTTTAAGAATCAGTGATTCCCAGAAAAAATAAACATACAATAACTGCTCAAGTTTAGTTCTCATTAATTCTGAAAGACGCGAGGAAGAAGGCTTAAAGTTGTATCTCTAGGCCAGAGGTGTCAAACTCAATTTCATTGAGGGCTGCATCAGGGTTGTGTTTGACCTCAGGGGGACGGGGTGGGTGTGGTCTGTTCAATGTCACTCATGTTGGGGGTGTCTGTGGTGGCCTGAGTGCTCTGCCAGTGAAAACGGGCTCCCAAGCTCCCTTTCCAGCTGCGATCCATTTCAACATGCAGCCCTCCCGAGCTGTTTTTACTGGCAGAGGATTGCAGAAATGGAGCTCAGAAGCCCATTTTTTCCAACAGAGGTACCATTGGCCGATCCCTCACTGTTTCCAGGGTGGCCCTGCAGGCCAAATCTAAGCACCCTGTGGGATGGATTTGGCTCATGGGGCCTTGAGTTTGACACCCCTGCTCTAGGCTATTAACATCCTATCTTCTGAATGGCAATGAACAATCAACTGTGGTGTGTAGCTACATTCGTATCTTTGATTAAGATTCCAACTTACCTCAGGTTGTGTATAAGTGTTCTGCCAAATCTTGCAAAGCAGTCAAGTGAGGTGAAATCTCTAGGGTTCTGTAATTTACTGCTGAAACTAAATCAGGGGATCCTGAAACTCTCCAACAAAATAAACAAGATGCAATCTTTTCTAATTATGGTACTGATGCAAGATGTTCTTTCAACATAACTTTTTCTGGCAGTGTTACTAGCAAGATAGCCAATTCTTCTGCTGCTATGATCTATTTAAAATATCAGTAACGTTATTCTTTGGACATACTACAGAACA
The DNA here is from genome assembly GCF_009769535.1 of Thamnophis elegans. Taxonomy (NCBI): domain Eukaryota; kingdom Metazoa; phylum Chordata; class Lepidosauria; order Squamata; family Natricidae; genus Thamnophis; species Thamnophis elegans. The sequence continues at coordinate 91,003,980 of NC_045541.1, forward strand.
GATGGAAACAGTTGCTCAACTCTTGACCTCAAGTCGGTAGCTTGAGCTTTTGCAAATTGTTCTCTTGTGCTTTGTCAAATATTCTGGCAATCCAAAGATGAGAAGTCTCATCATAGTCTTAGTTTATTGAACCATCTGTTATCTGAAAATTGGAAAACTTTTGCCAGCCACGGGTGGTATTGAATAGTAAAGGATCTGTTCTTTAAAAATGGTGATGGAATGTACACCTGGAGAAGGAAGGGGGTCGATCTTGGCAGCATCATGGTTTCCTAGGGAGGAAGCAGACAATTCCAGAGAGTAGTCCACATAAAGAGGCTGTGCAGTCCCTAGTTGTAGGAAGAGAGGAAAAAGATCAGAGTAGACATATCTTAGATTCATTCAGATTATATCTATTAGGTTAGAAGTTTACTTTATTTTATGTATCTTTTTTTTAAAAAAAATGTCTATCTTCCTCATAGAGCATCTCTGCCTAGATATTATAACTTTAATTTGGCAAGATTTTGTTTATTAGGTGTAAGCAAATAATGAATTGGACTGGATTGGATTTCACTGTATCATCTTCAGACCTGGACTTGGTAATATCTAAATACAGTGGTACTTTGGTACTAAACTTTGAAACTCATTGAATTTGGTAGGCAACGCATTTTGATGTGAAAATTTTGTCCTGGTACTCATTGTTTGTTTGGTACTCAACACACAAACTAGAACTTGGTGTCGGCTGCCTTGTATCTCACTTACTATTTATAGGGGGGAGGGATTTTGTACTTATTGGTTTTGGTAGTCATTGCACCTCCTGGAACAATTAATGAGAAGTACGAGGTGTACTACTGTATACATAGTGAAATCTAAATGAATTAGTATAGTTTTGCCCTAGAACTTCAGAAAGAAAAGAAATATTATAAAAATTGACTTCTTTGGACTCTGATATATCACACACATACTGCATATCACACATACACACAGAGACACACTCAATTTAGCACACAAAAATGTGTCTGTTTTGTGTTTAATTATGTGTGCTTTTCACATTAATTCCAAAAGTCTGCATTATACAAGGATAAGCTTTTGCACCTATTCACAGCATGGTTTTTATGATGCATTCCCTTCTAAAAATTAAAGGCAAAGGTGTCATCAGCAATGTAATTCATTATTCATTTTTAAAATCCAAGAGAAAAAGCACCAGTATCTTTGAAATGAATGTAGTGACTAGTCCATTGAAGTGATAATGATAATTGTATTGTTGAACTTTTTTAATGAATAAAAGGCACAGCTAGTTTATTATAAAATGTCAGTGGATAAATCATGAATTTGAGCCCAAACTTTTAGTCTTAATTTAGATCTCCCCCCCCCTCCCCAACATATTCTACTGCAAGTACAGCAAATGCTGCACAATCATATGCAAAAACTGGAGCGAGGGGGTGAGAAGAATTGTATGGGCAATTTGGTTTGTACTAAAAATAAAGAAAATGAAACCAGAAAATTTGGGAGTCAAATGCGATCAATTACAACTTAAGCTGCAGTCCTGACATCTAGCTATGAAAGCAGATGAAGAATCCTAATATATTAACATATTATAAAATTTATAGCACTATTCCTTGCCTTTTTGAACTCTTCAAGAGTTATATAAAAGTAGGGTTTATCCAAAGGCTATGAACTACATAAAGCAAAATATTTTGCAAATTAGCAGGCTGAGTCAAAGCAAAAGTAGAGCTAAATTATTTCTCTTGGCAAAATGAAAGAAATGCAGCATGTTTGGGAGTTTCATAACAGGCAATATCAGAGGATTAGCTCTCTGGAACTAACTAAATTCGAGATATTCTGGATTACAATGTCCCCAAGTTCCCCCTTTAGTTCTGTTCTATGGCCAATAATTTGATGGCTTAAGGCCAAAGCAGATAATACATTAAATGTGCAAACGTATTAGAGATATTAGTTAAGGACAAATAGGCTCTACAGATGTATCAAAGTCTATCTCAACTCACTGAGTACCTGTGTTAAAATATTTGGCATTCTACAATAGCACCAAAGAAAGTTACAAGAAAGGCTGATTTTCCACTTTTCTCTTTCTCCCAACCTTGCTTCAACCTTTGAGATGTATGGTAGTTTTTCTAAGACAATTGTGGATTGCCCTAGATCACGAGTGAGAGGAAAAGAAGAACTTCATTAACAAAGACTTTGGTTTGCCCCCAAAAATTACTAAATGTTGTCTCCTTTTTTTCTAAAGAGAAACAGCAATCAACACAACTGGTAAATTGGGTGATAGGCTCAGTGGATTTACCCTTAGAATACAGTCTTCCCCTATACCTTCCCCATAGGGACTATGGAAAGCCTCTGGTTGAACAAGGTTATTTTGTATGCCAGGCTTTTGATTTTGAAACTGCTGCTTTGGCATGTGGTCTTTTCCCTCCATGCTAAAGTTCTCACAAAAATGCTATCTCAAAGTTGCCATTAATTTAATCCAGTTTCCATGCACTGCAGGTCCAATGATTGTTCCCCTCTACCCCTCAATGGATAAGTATGTGAAATCTTTGTATAATCATTTAACTTTGTCCTTTAGGAAGAAAGGAGTCAATACCTGAGCTGTACATCTATCTATCTATCTATCTATCTATCTATCTATCTATCTATCTATCTATCTATCTATCTATCTATCTATCTATCTCATCTACTTACAGTATCTATCATCTATCTATCCATCTATTATCAATCTTTCCAAATCATCCTTTTTCCAACTTTATTTAAATTGAAAGATCCAAAATATTACTAATAAATTTATAAATAATGGATCAACATTGTTTTGTATAGGAAAGGAGAAATTTCCAAACAATTGCTATTTTCTGATTCTATAACAGATGCTTTGCCACATTTCTATTTAATGTTCATTAAAAGACTTAAGCAAACATGGTAATACTAACAGTGATTTCTTTCAGAATGAAACTGATTCTTCTATTTCATTTAAAAGAATTGGGTTTCATTTCTCACAAGAAAGTGGTTCTGGGCATTGTACTTTTATTTAATTTATAAATAACAAATTGTCACAATTCCAAAGGATTTTATGGTCGATGGTATCAAAAGCCATAGAGAGGTTAATCAGGGCAAAGATGGATGCACACCTCATCCCACTTTCACCTGAGATCATTGAAAAGTGTGACCAGCACTGTTTCCATCCCATACCCAGGCCCTGAATCCAAATAATCTTCCAAGATAGCCTCCTTTTTTTACCCTACCATTCTTCCCATTTCTTCTGAGTCTGCTGATAATTACCTTTTCCTGCACTGGATAAAGCTGGCTGTGATCACTCCCAAAAGTCAACCTTTCCTATTGGACAAGAGGTTTCAGGATCTGGAAAGTACCCACATATACCCAAGTCTCAGCGGTGAAAAAACACTAACTGCCAGCAAGAAAAACAAAATCCCATAAATGTATTTATTTATTTAGCATAAGGTGAAGAAGGATCATCAATGGAATGCTGTATACAAATATTGTGGCAAATCTATTGGTTTTCTCTAATTCCTATAAGACTGAACCAAAATGAAGCATGTTTCCAATGGTTAAGGAACAACACGCAATGCAGGATAGGCATTGCCTGCTTTCCCTGCTTTTTAGCTTCCAAAGGCAACTGGATTGCCCTGTAGCTAATAATGGATTAGACTTTGAATCCAATCAAGGGTGAAATCAACTTACCTTTGCTACCAGTTCACGGACTTTGCTCGCATGCGCCACCTCCGTGCAAGCGCAGGACCTTCCACGCATGCACAAAGCGTCACTAAGAGAGTGCAAAGGTAAGTAGAAGGGGGGGGGAATCCACTGTGCCAGGCGATTTAGATTAGCTAGAAAGCAGGAAATCTGACTATTCTAGCTAACATAAATCATGTGCCACAGCTGATCATTGGAAATACCAGTTCCCCTGAACCAGTAGCATTTTTTTAACCTCTGAATCCAATCCCTGTGCTAGACCAAGCCATGATTATGGAGGAGATTGAATTGATTGGTTAAATTTTTCTTCTTTTTCTATCCCTCTCCCTCTTTCCCTCTCACTCCCCCCTCCTTCATCCCTCCCTCCCTCTCTCTCTGTCTCTCTCTCTCTCTCTCTTTCCCTTTTTTCATTGCTTTTCTTGCAGCACAGTCCTTGGGTAGGCAACTGTATGCAGCTTTCTTAAAACGTACCTTGAAGGCTTTGCAGGGAAGATGAGTACTCAATAAAACATATTGTTCTTAATTTCACCAAAGGAGAAAGAAAGGCAGACCACCAAACAATAAAGATCAAATCAAATAGCAAAAGTATCTCTCCCCACACACCAAAGAGTTTCTTCTCAAAACAAAATTGCTAGCACTGACTATAAACATTTGTTTATTATTGATCATTTGGGACCTACAAGTCTCATGTAGTACTAGAAACAGCAAATTCTCTGTGCCTTAGAAGTTTGGCACAGAGGATTGTAATAGTGAAGAAATCTTAAAAAAAAAAACTGTAGTCAGAACCTTTTTAAAATCCTATTGTTATTTGCTCTTTTTTGATTCTACTGAAATTTATTTCTGAAGCCTTCCTTTCCACTTCTTTAGTTCCTTTAGAGGAACTCTTATTCCCCAGCAAACTTTCCCAATAGAGGAAACCTTATAAATGAATACATGAAAGGGCAAACCCAAAGCCTCAAATCATGAAAGTCTATGGTCTGTTACATTATGAATGGAACTTTTTTCGAAGGGAAGAAGAAAAACAAGGAGAATCTAAGAAAAGTCCCAAATGCAGAATTAACTACAGAGTAAAACAAATCTGAAATAACACCCATCTTTCAGAAATTAAGCACTGTCATGTACTGCAAACTGTTGGAAATACAGAGCTTTGTTTGCTGTTTGATGAAACATCAGGTTTTTGATGAGAGATCAGATTTTTCATCGCTCACCCTAAACCTTTCATGTCATTTTCCATTTTGTTATTATAGAAAACCTCCAAACCCCAAAAGGAGTTTAGAGATAACCGTATTAATTAAAAGAGAAAGAGTGAAAATCATTGCCCTATTTATTGTGAGAAGGAATGTCAAAAACAACATGATTAGAACATAATACTATGATTAAAACAATGTAAAAACATTAAGTAATATGGGAGGAAAAATAGCTATATAATCTAAAGAATAACAGGAAGATTTCTAAAGAAAAAAGTCATCTATTTTTTTATATGTATGATATCATCTTTTCTTTTCCTTGTTATGATTAAAATCTATGTTGAAATACAATAAAACCAAAGGAACAAAATCTATTCTTTAAATACTTCTGCAGAAGAGAACTGAATGAAGAGTTAAGAGTAACAATAGGTGCTCTTGAAAATCATGAGGAAAAGCAATCTGGTACTGTAGCATGGAAGAATCTCTTCCAACAGTGTTAAGGACTAATTGGATTTATAATGGTAAAGGCAATCCATGTATTCTGGTTCCAAGTCTTTTAACTAATTCTTCATCCAGTTCTCTTCTGCAGGAACATTATGATCCAGTTATGATGGTCACATACACACAACATAGAGACACATACACATAAACACACACATATATCACAATGATGTGATTACATCTGGGTGCTTGACAGCTGGCTCGCCTTTATGGCCATTTGCAGCATCCCACAGTGTGGAACTGAACAGCTTCTTGATTTTTAATTTTAATCTGCAATTTTCAATTACTAGAGAACAGATCCTACTGAGAAAATTATTATTTTCCACATACTCCTAGAGGCACAGCTTTTGATATTCACAGTATTTCTGTCCATACATTAAGAGGACATATCAACAAGCCTAAAAACAATTCATATTATTTTCTGATACACAAACCTTAATCAGCCAGTGTTGTGACTTTTGTTACTATTACTGCGCACCCACACACACCAAGAGAAGATTGTATGAATGACAGAAGATTGGTCATCACATTATAAAAAAGATGTCGAGACTTTGGGAAAAGTGCAGAGAAGAGTAACAATGAGGATTAGTGAGCTGGAGATAAAAACATATGACGAATTGTTGCAGGAATTGGGTATGGCCAGTCTAGAGAAAAGAAAGGGGGTGACATGGTAGCAATATTGCATTATTTGAAGAGCTGCCACAAAGGAGAGGGGGTCAACTTATTTTCCAAAGCACCAGAAGACAAGAAAAAATGGATAGAAACTAATCAAGAAGAGAAGCAACCTGGAATTAAAGAAAAATGTCCAAACAATGAGGACAATTAACCAGTGGAACAGCTTGCCATCAGAAGTTGTGGGTGCTTCATCACTGGAGGTTTTTAAGAAGTGACTGGACAATCACTTGTCTGAAATGGTATAGGATCTCCTACTTGAGCAGGGGGTTGACTAGAAGACCTCCAAGGTCCCTTCCAGCTCTATTCTGATTGATTGATTGATTGATTGATTGATTGATTAGTGATACAAATTGCCAGTGAATCTCTTTGATAGGCTCTCTTCCATGCAAACATGACAAACATTTCAACATCTGAAGTAGACACATATTTGCTATTGTGTATCTAATGTTGATTTAGATAATGAACCACTTCTGCATAACTCAAGGGCCGTAGAGGAGCATTTCATGATTTTATCTACTACCCCCATCTGGCATAACCTGAGGGCTTTGTCTAAGTCAGTGTTTCTCAACCTTAACAACTTGAAAATATCTGTACTTAAACTCTCAGAATTTCCCAATCAGTATGATACATTTTAAAAGCTTCAAAGTATAAAAGATTAGTACCTTTTATTATTTCATATCTCTGAAACTATATTATTTCCTCCAGCTGCCCCGAATTGCAGATTTGGCTCACTAACTCCAACTCTTTTATAGTTCTTTAACTTTTGTCTTCCCACTGAGACCAATTCTGAATTGCATTTTCTTTGGAAGATAAAACAGCTCAACTTGTGCAGGTGTATCGTAGCTTACCAAATTAAATTGGTGTTATTTCAAATGCAAGAAAACCCGAGTAGCTGTAGACTATTTTAATCATTAATTCCTTCTGATACTGTGGCAGAGATACTTTCCACTATTGTACCTTGCTCCTTTCTATTTACATCTATCTCACAACTCTTTTTTTAATTATCTACCCCCAAAACTTCACTATATTAGCAGAACATTTCCATGGGGGGAAGGAGACTCTTGAAATGATACTTGTTCATTTTTGCCAAGACATCTAATGTAATATGAATGGCATTACCTCCCTACTTCCAATAAGAGAGATTCCTGGTAACTTTGGGGTAATCACTATCTAGGGTTAGGGTTAGGGTTAACCCAACTCATAGGGTTATAGTTGTAGGGACAGATGAGAGGAAAACCCCATAGAAAACTCTGAGCTTCCTGAGAAAAATCAGGCTAATTAATAGGCTTTAAATATTCTTTAACACATTTTATTTTGGAGAAGGTATCATACTTTTGAAATCAACTTATATTCTATTTTATTCCTATTCAATAAACAGGATTATTCATCTATCTATTCCGTGTATACTCTACATTCTGTACATTGATATAATTATAAATATGGAATCATTCATTTAAACACTAAATTAAAATATAAATATTAAATAATAATCACTTGTTCTTAATAATAATATAAACCATCACCCTTTCGTCTGAGTTCAACAGCAAAAACAAATAGCATTTACAGCAAAGGGCTACCTAGATAAATTGATTTTCTCCCCATTAGCAACAGCACTTAGACTTATATACCGCTTCACACAGATTTACAGCCCTCTCAAAGAAGTTTACAGCATCAGCAAATAACCCCAACAACCTGGGTCCTCATTTTATCGACCTCGGAAGGATAGAAGGCTGAATCAACCTTGAGCCAGTGAGATTCGAACTACCAAACTGCTAGCAGTCAGCAGAAGTAGCCTGCAATACTGCATTCTAACCACCAGTTAGGAGAACAGAGTGGAAAGCAGCCTGATTCCTGTTGGCAACTGGATGTAAAATTTGAGAACTGTCAGTAAGAAGCTCTCATCAACTCATCAATCATTCCTTAAATGCTGCCACGACTGGGAAAAAATATTTTCAAGCCCAAGCAGCTTGATAAGGGAGAATATGATCCTAGATAGCTGGTCCTACGTTAGGATTTGAAAGTGATATGCAACTTTTGAATTAGTCATTGAATTGCTCTAAAACAGACCAGAAATCAAGAACGTTCGTTTAATAAAGAAATCCCATGCTCCATTCCACTGAATAACAGAGCAAGAGTTGGAAAAGACTTTGGATGTCTTCTAGTCCAACTCCCTGCTCAGGTAGAAAACTTTGTACCATGTCAGACAAATGGCTGTCCAATCTCTTCTTAAAAACCACTAATGATGGAGCACCCATCACAACTTCTGGAGGCAAGTTGTTCCACTGATTAATTGTTCTGTCAGGAAATATCTGCTTAGTTCTACAGTAGGTTGGTTTCTCCTTGATTAGTATCCATCCATTGCTTCTTGTTCTGCTTTCTTTCAGCTGCTTTGGAAAATAGGTTGACCCTCTCTTCTTTCTTCAAATATTTGGTTGTAGCATCCTATGAACTCTACAAACTTCTTTCAAATGGTACTTGTTGTGTAGAAAAGGCAGTTAAAGTTAAATTGGTGCTTTAAAAGTGTGATATATCTATCTATGTTGAACTCTCAAGTACTTAGTCCTGCTGACAAAGACTATCTAGAGCTATAATGTTTATTTATACTTCTATTCCAAGCTTATCTTGCCAATATTAGATACTGCCTTTCTCACTGCAGCCAAATGATCATCATTTGTGATCTTCCCTGCTTTTTGAATTATATTACTAATTTCAATCCAATATTGCTTAACTCTTTTTACAAGTCCACCAAAGGTGATAAAAGGTTCCTATTTGAGTTCCACATTTCCAGCAATTGTTTGGTGATCCTTTATGCATTTTAGTCAATTTATCTGGGGCTAAGTACCATGTATAATATTATTTTGTAAAGAAAAATCATTTTGAGGTTATAACATAATGTAAATTTTAGCCCCTTGATCCACATGTTTTCCCACTGATCAATTAGCATTGTGGGAAATGAAAATATAGTGAACTATTGAACTCAATAAGGCCTCTGAATGATAGCAGGCGCCAGAGTAAAGTAATATGAACCAAAGTCTGCAGCTAGGATGATTTTGCAATGACAACAAAATATTTGTAATCTGCTGATCTCTAGCAAACTAGTGTGGTATGATTTTCCAAAGTCAATAGTTTCAGGAGTATATTTGGAATCAGAACATTGAAACCGTGAGAAATAAGGAACTGAAAGTAGCAGATGGATAGAGGCTTCAGATGTACCCGTACGTATCTAGAAACTAACGGTCAGCAAGAAAGAAATGGGTTATGAAATGTAATCAGTAAATTTGCATCTGAATGAGGCTGTTAGAAAAAGGGTGTAAAAGATAGAGCTCTACCACAGATCAGGGCCACCGGCCTACAGCTGTCATTGCTGGACCCGCTATGTCATTGGACCTCATTGCAATGGGTTATTGATGTACCGTATTTTTGGAATATAAGACGCACCTTTTTCCCTCAAAAAGAGGGTGAAAATCTAGGTGCATCTTATACACTGAATTCAGCATTTTGGCCTCCCAAAACCCTGCCCCCTTTGCAAAAATGGCCGTGCATAGCCTTTAGGAGGCTTCCAGAGTGCTCCTGGGGGCTGGGGAGGGCAAAAATGAGTGAAAAATGGGCCATTTTTTGCTCAGTTCCCCCCCCCCCCGCTGCCGCCGCCGCCGCTCCAGGATCACTCTATAAGCCTCCTAAAGGCTATGCATGCCTTTTTTTTTTTTTTACAAAAAAACTGGCTCATTTTCATGAAAAATGGGCCGTTTTGGGGAGCTTTTTTTTAAAAAAAATTGCCTCTTCAAAATCTTGGTGCGTCTTATACTCCGGTGTGTCTTATATTCTGAAAAATATGGTGTTATTATGATGGCTGTTCATGTTCCAAATTGCTCATGAAATAAACCTCTGAATCCTCAAGTAAGAATTATTGTTTTTGTTGCTATCTTTTGTTTCTTTGATTGGATTTTTCTACAACAGCATGCTATACTGATTTTTTTTTAATCCAACTTATCAGATTTTAACTGATTTGTCCATTTCTTGTTTTAACAAAAATATATACATTATAGTAGTAAGGCGTTCCTTGTTTGCACGCAGTTCCATTTCAAAAGCAGTTTTATCATATTCAAGATCACACAGTTCCTTATCAGCTTTAAATCTTTCCATGAGTTGCAACTATGAAAAACATTGACAACTGCAATTTTCTAGTGTCAGTTCTTCTCACACCTAGTAGCACCAACCTGCCTCGCTATGCTAAAGCCATGCCACATTGGCTCCAAGCACATCTCATGCACTCTTTACTGCACATCAACAGTCACTCCAACACTTGGGGGTGCATTATGCCTCAAAGGACCCTAGGGTACCCTCCCCTGGTCTACAGCTACAACCTCAAGCCTCGCTGCACTCACACTGCACCACACCAGACCCTTGTGCATCTTCACTAGCTCAACAGCATCCATTTACCTGTCTTCTGGCCAGCTTGCAAGTCATGTGAGATGTACGGCATCCTTCTGTTTACCCATTGACTTTGGTTATTGAGAACCAGCAAAAAGTTGTTAGGAGGTCCCAGCTTAATGACTCTCAAATCTCACTTAATAATAGCAATGGGGATTGCTGGGATTGCCACTGCTAAGCAATGCGATTACATGACATCACACTGTATCATCACAAGCAAGGGAAATTCTGGTGCCAATTACCATTGTTAAGCAGGGATTACCTGTACTGACAAAAGAACAGCTTCATAAGGTCCTGGGCTGATTCTTCACTCCCACCTCTACCTTAGCTATTTTCATATTTTAAGTCACACTAACCTTTGTGCCCTACTCACAATGGTGGTGTTTGGAAGAACCATCAATCCCTGCAATAGCCTTCAATTAGTGTCATTCATTTTAGCTCCTATGCCTCATATGCCAACTGTTTTACCTTCTTTGTGCTTTCTAGCTGACAAGTACTGTGTATTGACATATGGGTAACTGAAAATAGCCAATTATACCAGGCCTTTGCAATAGGCCAGAACACCATTGAAACTCTATTCTAGGGCACAGTAACAGAATCTTGAAAGCCTGGCAGTTTCTTTCTGCCTCCTGTATCAAAGAGAATTGAGGCAGGGAAATCTTGAGTTTCTTTCTCTCTCTCTCTTGCTCTCTCTCGCTCTCTCTCTCTCTCTCTCGCTCTCTCTCTCACACACACACACATACACACCCACACACCATACCACACCACACCACACCACACAAATCCTTCCCAGGGCTAAGTCGATGTTTTCCTATTCCTTCTTCCATTCTTTTATTATTAGCTTCGTACTCCACCGCAACTTAACAGGTCCATTCTCTGATATTAACTAGGATTTATTATGGTTTTATCAAGAGGCTTTTGCTTTGATAGATGTCTAAGACTCTTTATTTCTTTTCCACTGATTTTACCATATCATGTCAGTTCTTATTTTTAAAAATCAATTAGAAGCACTTTGCAGGCTCATATCTTGACATAATTATTTGTCTTCAGCCGTACCATTTTTTTTTCCTTATTTGCATGCTCATATCTTTGTCTTTACAGCTGTATCAAACTGTTTTCCCTTACTTTCTTTTTAAGTTCCTTCCCTTAACTTCCAGCATGTAGTACAGCTTATTTAATCAGAAAGAGGTGCCATTATTTTTTTTTAAATAGCATAGATTAACCCAATGTGATGTTTATGTAGTAATCAAGACAGACATCTGCTGGCAGGACAATGAAGGACAGCAACCTGAGCCATTGTATCAGCTTTATACATTTAATTACATCAATAGCTATTTACCCATGAAAATGAACTATTCGGGGCTAATTATGAATATCCAATCTGCTAAAATCATTTGTTTAACTTGATTCTGCCATTTTCAAGATGCACTTCATTCCTTTTATAATATGTAGCATCTGTTTATATAGTCTTAATTTCGTATGTTATGCTTTACAAATGTTTTGCAACCAGAAAGTCTATTAATACAATTAATCCCAAGAATCTCTTGTTAACTACAACTAGTAGGGATATAAATAGAGCCATGCTAATATATATAGAGAGAGATTCTAGTATATAATGTATCTATAATTTGATCTGTTTAGAGTGCACCAGACAATATTTGTTCAATTAATCATATGAAATTAGATCCTTATCTGTTCAAAATGCAAAATCAAATATTATAGAAATTGAAGCAGACACTTACCCAGTATTTTTGCCATGATTTTTCAAGGTTTACCAATAAGAACTGGTATTAAAAATCTTTTTTGCCAACTTTTTACATTATTGATAACTTCAGAAACAGTGCTATGCCTCTATATATTTTATTAAATGTTCTGCTTGAGAGGCCACAAAATAAGGCACAACTTCATCCAAAATAGGCTGCTAGAAACATCACATATTTTTCTGTTTTTTGTTAAAACAATAAACTTTGCAATATATTTATCTTCTAACTTAATTATCTTAATTAATTAACATTACACACACAGAGACAGACATACACATACATACAGATACATATTATATTATCTATGCACTCTTCTTTTTTTAGGTGCTAGATTCCATCTTTGTGATTTTGTTGCTGTTGTTGCTGCTATTGTTATATTCAAACAAATCTTGAGCACTACTCTACTTTCATTAGCATGTTTTGATGGGCAAGTCATTTATTTGAACTAAAAGTTATCTGGATGTAAAATAACATTATTTTTACTAAATTGTAAATACATTGCAATTAACACATAATATCTTATCAAACAGTTAAATCTATATGTCACAAATAAGAAAAATTCTATGAAAAGCAATCATTATAATAATGCTCAGTATAGACATAGGTATACAACCATGACAAGGGGAGAGGTTTTACAAAATTTTACCAAATATTAGGCATATCTATATCTATATCTATATCTGTATCTGTATCTGTATCATCTATATCTATATCTATACCTATACCTATATCTATATCTATATCTATATCATCTATCTATATCTATCTAAATATATAGATAGATGTTATCACTACAGTACTATGAGTCTGTCTGTCTCTGACTGACTAACTGATTGACTTACTTACTTACCTATCATTTTTGCTTATCTGCCTATCTCACAAAAAGTCGTGAGTGACATACAACAAGCAAATAAAATAAATATAAAAACAACAAATATAAAATATAAAATCCATTATCTTTTAACGAACATGTAAATGAACATACATTCCATTTGTATAGTATAGTTATACAGGTATAGACTTATTTTCTACTTTAACAGTTAATATTTAAAGGATTACAGTGTTAACTATGTAATATATAGTATGAATACTTATTACCTAGACTAATAGTCCTCTATAAAATGTTCCATTTATAGTCACTTCTCCAAATACCTATATCTAATCTATCATTCCTGTCTGATACAATATGACTATTTTTTGATACCTCAAATTCTGCCATCAAAAATGATTGATTTACTATCTTTACTAAAATGCATTATATCTTTCTATAACTTTGGAGATCTACTTTCTTTTCCTTTCTAACAAATTTCATTGTTTTATCATGCTGAGTGTTTTCACTTGAAACCTGGCCACATTTAAGCTCACAGCTTGAAATTGTGGATCTTCTCTTTCTTATTAATGTAGATCTAGAAAACAAATATTTTTATCTTTGAATATTATGCAAATTTGTATCTCATATGATTTCTTAGTGATATTAAATCCTGCAAAATATGAGGTTCTTGCATGGATCTTAAAGTAATTGATTCAATTTATCCATCTAAAATATCATTTCCTGTGTAAAGTCTTTAGTACATTTCTGTGCTCCTTTCTTATTATGTGCTAAATATATTTTTTTAATCAAATTTTATGGATCCTAGTTGGTTGGTAGATAATACAATGCACAGAACAGGAAAATATAGCTTTGTTTATTGTTTCACTTTTAGTACTTTCATTTGGGCTGATAGATTATTTTCGGTTATCAATGTAGTGTCATCAGCCTAAGGGTTAAAGATCTTTCTCCAATTTTAAAACCACACTCTTCTTCTTCCAATCCAGCATTCCTTAACATATAATTAGCAAATAAATAGAATAAAGAAAGACCATGCAGCTTTGTTGTACTCCTTTGTTGTATTCCACAGTATGGACACGTTGGAATAACCAGTCTGTTTCACCAGTCTGTCCTTACTGTGGCTTCCTGACCAGGGGTAGTATACACTTAGCTTCCACTTAGCTGGTTTGCAAATGTGAGCGTGCAGACACGGATGTGCTTTGGCTAAAAAAAGTGCCTAAATAGGATGCCATAGAGCCAGGTGGGTTTGCTACCAGTTCGGGCGAACCAGTCCAAACTGGCAGAATACCACCTCTGTTCCTGACTTATATAGGTATATAGGTTTCTCGTGATGACAATGAGACTCCCATTTTTCTGAGCATTTTTCACAACTTGTTGTAACTAAACCTCTCCCATTTTTCATAAAAGAGCTCACTTTACCACACATCATTACTGTTACCACTAAAGGATAATCTATAAAATATTGAAGAGTTTCTCCTTTCCCTGCAGCAGGTTTAGGGTTAGAGAAATTATCCACCCAATTTATCTGCCCAAATATCTGTAAAGGATTTGGAAAATGTTTTCTATCCAACTCCAGCAGGAAATGCTTCTCAGCCAAGAGATACTGGACCCTTGTACATGTAGAACTTGTGCTAATCCAGCATCAATATTCTATCCCCATGTCTCTACAGTGTTATTCTTCTGGAACAGCCAAACTGTTTTTCTTTAGGCTCAGCCATGGTACAGCTCAAATTACAAAATTTCCATTTTTCAATTCTGAAGCTCTTGGGCAGCCATTTTCCATTTATGGGATTTCCTGCTTCACTCTGCTTTAATCTTTCTGAGTTCAGTCAAGCCATTATTCCTTCGCTATATACACAGAGAGACATATAAATAGAGGTTCTGCGCTGTAACCTACAACCATGACAACAACAGTTTCTGAGGGGAAAGGCTGGCTGCAAAATTAGTGTCATCATGTTATTGCAGCTTTCAGAATAGTTCTGTTTCCCCTTTTCTAATAATGATCAAACAAAAGCAGTTAGGAATAGAAGTTTCATCTGCCTCCTCATTGAAATTTTTAGATGAAATAATTCTGATAAATCTGCAAGAACGACATATACTGTTATGTGGTCAAGGAAGCTGAGCACCAATACAAGATCACAGATAAACTTACTGAATAACACAATATATTGTGCAATCTTATTGAATAAAAACAACTTCTTGCAACCAGGCAATTTCAACTGGAAATTGGCTCTTTTTGGGGGGGAAACAACCCCTTTAGTGCTGCTGCGACAGGGAAAGAGCTATTTTCTCCTTTTCTGTGTGGTATTGGAGTGAATCAGTGGTGGGATTCAAAAAGTTTACTACCAGTTCTGTGGGCGTGGCTTGGTGGGCGTGGCAGGGAAAGGTTACTACAAAATACCATTTCCTCCCCATCGACTGGGACTCAGGAGACAGAGAATAGATGGAGGCAGGGCCAATTAGATCTGGTATTTACTGGTTCTCCAAACTACCGGTACTCAGAATTTCCTCTACTGGTTCTCCAGAACTAGTCAGAACCTGCTGAATACCACCTCTGGAGTGAATACATTACTGAATTTATTCAGTATTGGATAAACCACTGATTGAATTCTGATTTTGCCATCTTTTATTGGTCAGTTGAAGGGAGCAGTGACCAATCACTGGACGAACTCCCTGTGGAGATTCGGACCCTCACCACCCTCCAGACCTTCTGCGCCGCCCTTAAAATCTGGCTGTCCCGGCTGGCCTGGGGTTAAAGACTCTAACCCCACTCGAATTGTATGACTGTTGTGTTCTTAAATGATGTAGTGTCTTTATGTTGTAAATTGTTTGTCCTTCCCCCCCGTTTGAACTGTGAGCCGCCCTGAGTCCCCCCAGGGAAAAGGGCGGCATACAAATAAAGTGACTAATGACTAATGACTAATGACTGGGGTTCCCTTCCTATTCTCAGAATTGTGAGACAATTTTTCAGCTTGCTTCAAAATGCTTGGAGGGATTAGAGCAATGTTCCTCAACCTTGGCAACTTTAAGGTAAGTGGATTTCAACTCCTAGAGTTCAATTCCCATGCTGGCTGAAGAATTCTGGGAGTCGAAGTCAACTTAAGTCACCCTGGTTGAGAAACATTCTATTAGAGAATAAAAATGGGATGTTCCATAGATGGTAGAAAGTGAATCCATAAAATGGACTAGAAATAATTTTCTCATCTTCTCCTGTTTATAGTTGCATATTATTCAGCAGGCTCTGCCTACTTTTATCAAAATAAAAAAGGAGCATTTCAGCATTACCCCACAGGCCCTGCCCATTTTGGGAGCCATTTCAATGCATGCAGCCTTGTGCTATGATGGTACAATGTTGTCTTAGTCAGTCTGCCCCCATCCCCTGCAGAAACCACTGCAAATACCAAAGCATTTTAATAATTTTATCTTAATTACAAATCAGTCATCTGTATAAATATATAAACACATACATTTCCTTTTTTTTAAGGAATTTTGTAAATTTTTCAATGATTTCAGGAGATTAAGGCTTCATATATGATGACAAGCATTGGGAAAGCATAAGATCTTGAATCCTTTTGTCTTAGTTATTGTCTAAGCAAGCAAAGTCCCTGGATACCTTTCAAGCCTTTCTAATAATATCTAAATGACGAATGTCAACAAACGCACACAGAAAATAAAGTCAGCTTGACCTTGATGGCTCTTGATGGCTCAAGACAGCTGAATTAATTTCTGAAGTCTAGAATCTTAATTTTCCTTTTGATAAATGGGAGCCTACTTGCACAATTCCCATCATATTGACAGCAGACCCTGAGGGATTTGTAGGCAGGTCTTCTCTGTCCCTCTTCATTCAAGATGATTGTTAGGACTTCGAACAGAGCATTGCACAGTAATAAGATATAATGTAGAACATTACATCAGAATGTAAACCTTGTAAGCTATTATTGTAAATTTGGCTTTAAAAAAAAATCTGGATTAGATTAATGGTCCCTCTTATTTAGTATCCCGTTTCCAAAAACAGCACCCAACATGATAGCAGATCATGGGAAATCTTGGGTGGTCTCAAAAAATGAAGCAGATTAGAACTTTTTTGGTAGGGAGACTCCTGGGAATTATCAGTGCTATAAATCAGATTGGAAGGGTGAAGACAAAACAAGGGGAATCACTTCTATACTGTTGCCAAGAAAACAAGATGGATCTTTCTTCACCATTTTATTATTTGCAACCTAACAGCAAGATGAAGACAAATCATCTACAACAGGATTGTCAAACTCAAGGTCCTTAAATGTAGCCTGCAGGGTCAGTCTGGAAATAGCAAAGGACTGGCCCATGGTACCCCTACTAGCAAAAATGGGGCCACCCTACAACTACTTTTGGCCTCCAGAGTGGTCCAGGAGGATCAAAAGGGGGCGTCCGGAGTCATCCAGGAAGCCGTCCAGGCCCAAAATGGGGCCTCCGGAGTAATGCAGAAGGCCTTCTAGACCCGAAATGGGACTTCCAGATTGCCATCCTTGACTCAGAAGGTTATAAAAGGAAGAAAAAGTGAAATATTTTACCTTTCAGCCTTGCAGGATTCTGTTACTATAGTCCATGTCAATAATTTTTATTTCTAGTCTTTCTATGGAGAGAGTTTCTTGATCTGGTCTCTCTCATAAGGTCTCTGTCAGCATCACTCCATCATATAACTAGGAAAGGAAGACTAAGAGACTCCATGGTTTGGAAATCCAAAGTACTTTTACTAATTATAAATGGTAAGCAAGCAGTTGCGAAGCAAAGTCTGCTTAATTAGGCGCGAAAGCGATTAATATATAGAATAGCCCATTCCCCACCCCTTAGGATCATAGCTCCAGGCCAATCATAAGTCCTTCAAGTGTCAGGTGTGAGATAACTTCAAAAGACATCACGAAGATGGAATGCCGAGGCCGTTGGTCCAGGCGGGAAGCCCTCACGCATGCGCAATCCAAACATCTGGTACATCCTAGAACATTCCTCCAGCACATCAAATAACCCCTCCCAAATACCAGCCCCCCCTCCCCGTTTCATGGCAGCTGAAGCAACAGCAAGGCAGAAGCTGACAGTCTCTCTTATAAGGTGATCAAGTAGATCAAGTAAGTATTTAAAAAACAAAATCACAGAAGTGTACGCTTCCCTATTTTATAAGTTTATAAAACCATGTCTGCAGAGGTGTGGTCTCATGTCACGCCCACCATGGTTATGCCCGCACACAGTCCTCCAAGGTCAAACCCAATCCCGATGTGGCCCTCAATGAAACTGAGTTTGACACCGCCTGATCAACAAAGATTCAAGATTCTTTCATTTAAAAAAACACCAATTGTCTAAAAACTGAACAACCAAATGTTTGTGTCCAGCAAGAAACCAATGAAAGAAAGATTAATGAAAATGGGCCTGATTACATTGGAAATTGGGAAGATAAAAATCCAGAAGGATCCATCCCACTGGGTTCCTGTGAGGAAGCAGAGAGGAAAGCAATTCAGAATGTTGCCGATTGTTCCCCCTCTAAGCCTCCCTTTCTCATCTCACATGCGCCTGTGACCAGAAGCAGAGCACGGGACCCTTATATGCATACAAACACGTTATAAATAGGGATGCAAATTACGGCTTAATCAAATAGAAGAAATTATAGTGCTATGGACACAGCTGGTAGACAAGTTGGAAAGAATTCTTGACACGTGTGTTTTTTCTATCTTGTATTTTTTCCCCTAAAACAGCAAGCCAGGTGTTTGTGGATAAGCACAGCACAAAAGATATTGACTTCTACCATGTTTGTCCTCAGCATCTGGTATTCATCAACGTGCTTCCTGTCCATGGGTGTTTAATATACGTAACTGTCATGGCCCATTGTTCCCATAATGGTTCTTTTTCACTGCTTACTGTATGTGTTTTAGTTATTTATCTGTTATATCTGAGTCGTTCTCCATTGAGGAGTAAAGGTAAGGAACAAATGAAAGTAAAACACAACGTGAAGAAATTAAACACTAACTCAAATCATCCTTAATCCATCAATCATAAGAGATTGACATATTCTAAAAGATTAAAGGTGAAAAGAGGGGAGACATCAGGTAATTCATTTCTTAATTTAGGCAATATAAAGAATTTAGTGGCACACTGGCACATTTTTGTTTATTAAAAATTCAAGTAGTAATTGCTCAGCAATGTGAGTTATTTATTTATTTATTTAGTAATTATTTTAGTTATTACTAAATTAGTAGTAAGGATTACTTATTTCTTTATATTCACTCCCCATCTTTCTTCCAAGATGCTGAGGGAAGCATAGATAGATATTCTCTTTCTTCATTTGTTATCACCACACACTTGTTAGATACAGTAGGATGAGTGGCAGTGTCATCTGCTGATATCATGTTTAAGTGTAAGTGTTATAATTTTATTTCAGACAATTACCAGCTTTAAACAAGATGTAAGAAGATGATCAGCCATAAAGAAATAGCGTGCTCAAGTATAAATAAAATAATAAAGCATTAACCTCTATTGAAATGGACAACTAGAACTAAAATTTAAAGCTAACTAAGTAGGGGAGGAAAAAAAGTAATTATAGGTGAACTCTAGAACCAGATGCTGGATCACTATTACAACCAATTAACAATATCTAATAGTCTAAAATAGTGAGAATAAGTTATAGCATATTTTTTTTCAAACATGCAAAGGCAAACCATCTATATCAGATAGAACACTGTACAACTTCTCAGCCAGAAACGTGTCACAGGCAAAAATTGCACCTATGGAGTATGTGATGTCAATACAATAGAATAGAATAAAATAGAATAGAATAGAATTCTTTATTGGCCAAGTGTGATTGGACACACAAGGAATTTGTCTTTGGTGTATATGCTCCCAGTGTACGTAGCATGACTTAGAGAGGGAAGGAGCTGCTGTGTTCCCCAGACATGGCCAAAGATACCTTTTAATGCTAGTCTTTAGGATTTCCCTGAATTGCTCATCAGTTAAGATGGTAAGCAAGCTTAAACAGGAGAGGATGATATTAAAGTCTTGATTAAATGGCAAAAATTGTTGCAGCATTTAAATTACTTTCTGGCCTAGGCTAAGATGACTTTAGGTGTATCTAAGTTTTTCACTAGGGTTGCCCAGGTGAACAAATATAATTGAGCCCCCTTTTTTTCCTGAAAACAGAAATAGAGTTTTCACTTGAGCCCATCTACTTCATCTAATATTTCCGGTTTCATTACAATGTTATACCTCCAGGTATTACTTCCAATCTGTCTGAAAATTTGAATCCGGGATTCCCTTGGGTTGGCAAACTTTAATTCTAACTATTCTCATTTCCTGTGAATGACTTGATTAAAAAAAGAGAGAGAATCAATGCTTTTTGATGTTTTTTTAAATTAAAAAAAGGATTATTATGTCCCGTCACCTTTCAAACTTCTGCTTGTACATCAGGTTTTCCAGCTAGATCTACATTTCAAATAAAGATGTCTTTTAAACTGATTTTAATGTAGCTTTCCCTTTAACCAGTGCAATTTTAATTAGTTCCTCACTGCTGAATTTAAGTTCACTATCGTTGTGTTGAGAGGTTCTGAAAACAGCCTCCACTACATTGTTCCACATCATTCTATTACAATAATAAAATTAACATACAAGGATAGCAACTCAAAGGTTCCAGAAGCAGCTTAGTCCCAGTGAAAATGACAGGAACATGAATGCATTTCATGTGCCACAACGCACCATTGCACATGATGGTACAGCTGGAATATAGTCATGTTCTAGCAGAACCAGAGCTGATGCTTGCAGAAAAGTAAAAAGCAAGCGCAGCTTCCTGGAGATTTGGGGAATTGTTGTTCCAGTACAATATCTAGAAAGCATCAGACAGGGGGAAAAAATTGGTGTAGGATAACCAGAGCTGTGATTTTCGAGCCGTATCTTTTGATCAAAGAAAGTCACCCTGCAGTTAAATACTTATGTGCATGAGGGCCATTCTGTACAAATTACCTCTTTTGGAATAGCTTCAAAACGCAATACTACAGGTTTCTGAAGAAAAGATATTGCAAGATAGATTCATTATTGTTAGTTCTTTCAGGGACCAGGAGAATGATCCTTACTATTTTTATAATGAATTACACTTTTGAATTGTCTCAGTTGGTGGGCTCAGACTTTTTTGAGCGTGGAAAGAATGTGAAACTGGACCAGAGTAACAATTGAAGGGAGATTAGCAGGGAATAACAGGGCAGCAGGCTAGGCTGAAAAACTGAGAATTGCAGTCCAGCAAATAATCTAGCCCCTAGATTATTTGCTGGACCACCTCTCCCTGACAGTATTTGCTCTTCCTACTGGATACAATAGGACAGTGTCACCAACTGGTGATCTGTGGACCACTTGTGGTCCATGAGAAAATTTTGATGGTCCGTAGAAAATTATTTGCATTTTTTATATTGCACTAAATTAGGGGTCCTCAAACTATGACCCCTGGGCCAGATACATACAATGAACGTTTATGTTGCTGCAGAGACTCTCCCCCTTCAGGGTCTTTTTGTGCAGGTTGGAGCGGGGCAGAAATTCCAACTTGGGGTCTGCTACAGCCTCCTGGTGCGGGGCTTTGGGCAAAGGCTGGAGGGAAGCACCACTGGTGGCAAAGAGCCAGAGGGCCTTGTTCCAGTGGGACTGTATCATGAACTGGAACTAGCTGACCATCTCAGCCCGCTGAGCATCCAGGCACCAGGACCTGGCCTTGCACTCCTGCAGGTCTTCTCTCTGCTTGGAAAGCCTATGCTCAGCCTAGTCCTTAGTGAGGTGCTTCTGCCTCCTTCTCATTCAGATCCAATTTGAACTGAGCCAGCTGTTTTGCCAACTCTTTCTTGTGGTGACTCCTTAGCTTCAGCAACTACTTCCTGATGGGGCCCTAAGGAGCCCAGGCGGGGAAGCAAGGAGTGACTGGGTGGGGAGGGGCGAGTAGAAGCTGGTGAGGCAACCCTCGACGTGAATGACATCAAGTTGGCCACACCCATCCACTTACATGACCACCTTGCCACGGCCCCCAGCCAGTCATTAGGAAGATCATATTAGTGGTTCACAGGATTCAAAATTATTAATTTAGTGGTCCCTGAGGTCCAAAAGGTTGGTGACCCCTGCAATAGGACAAGCAAGCTCCATCCATTCCCTCAAATCTTGACTCCTAGTGGAATCTTGGAAGCATGTCTTTTCCATGGAATATCCTTATACATATACATCATGGAATAGTCTCCCCTCGGTGATTTCGCAGGATCTGAGAAAACCTTTCAGCCTTCCAGAAGACCATCAAGACTTGGCTTTTCATGCTGGCACTGGATACAATGGGGATATCTAGAGCTGGTTGTGAAGTCTTCTAAAATGATAATTGAGGCACCAAGTTTTATTTTTAGGAGGTTGGGGGTGTGACAGTTTATTATTTTATGCAGGGGTGGGCTGCTATGGGTTCACCCAGGTTTGGGAGAACCAGTAGCTAACATTATGGCCAGTTTGGAGAACCGCCAAATCCCACTCCTGGCTGGCCCCACCCACCTCACCCCACCCTTCCCCAATAGTGTCCACGCAGCCTATTTTGGTTACAAGGTAAGTGCAGGGCCCATGCAGACACTCAGGGATGGTGGGAAACGGGCCTCCTGGAAGTTCTAGAAGGCCGGAAATGGGCCGGGGTGGCAGTTTTCACCCTCCCAAAGGCTCAAGGAAATCCTCCGGAGCCTGGGGAAGGTGAAAATGTCCATCCTGCTGTGATGTAGGAGACCGACTAGGCCACGCCCACCATGGCCATGCCGCCCCAGCAACCTGGCAGAGAACCCATTGTAGAAATTTTTGAAGCCCACCCCTTATTTTATGGTAACTGGTTTTACTCTTCTAGGCCACCCAGAGTTTGTTTAAGATGGATGGCCATACAAATCTTTTAAATGAATAAATAATCAATCAATCAATCTTGGACCAAGACTAAGAAAAGAGACAGGTATGTTCATGAAGTAATGAGGAATTGAGTTTGTTGAAGAGCAAATTTATCTTATTTTGTTATAAAAATATGTAAGGGGAATTGAATGCAGTATTGCAGGGGTTAATTATACTGGCTCTCAGGAATTCGATTCTGACCAACTCAAGGTTGACTGAGTCTTACATCCTTCTGAGGTCAGTAAAATGAGGACCCAGATTGTTGGGGGCAATATGCTGACTGTAAACTGCTTAGAGAGGGCTGTAAAGCATGGTGAAGCAGTATATTAGTAAATGCTATTGCTATAGTGAATACTACCAGATAACCATGAAGGGCATTTTCACCCAAGGACTCTGATCTATTTCAAAAGCAGCTTTTCTCTTCCCTTCTGTGATCCCATTAAACTGGTTGTATTTGATGCCCAGCTAAATCTCTGGATTCAGCTGCAAAATATTTGAAGTTGTGATCAAATTAACTCTTTTTTTTTTAAAGCTCAATGGCCTTGTGAAGTTTGAGAACAATCCATTTCTCTATTACCAGAAATTCCTGGCAAATCACACTTTGAGTTCCCAAATATAGGAGCTAGTTCTCACATGGTCTAAACTAAACAGGCTGGACCAACAATCAAGAAGTAAACAACGCCCCAAACAAGGAACTGCCAAACAAGCTAACAGTAAACAGCCCAACCAAAGAATCCCCAAGGCCACTCCCACCAACACTGACAGGGCAAGCCGCTAGAATATAAAGTGAGAACAAACCGTGACCCGTCAAAACCGCGCTCGACTAAGCCGCGCCCGATTAAACCGCGTCGCTGACATCATCAACAGGGCGACAACAGCCAGCGCGGAGAAAGAAGGGCGCTTTAAATAGCGCTTTGAAAGCAAGCCGATTCAACTTAAGGTAAGGGCTAGGTTTAGGGTTAGCTTTAGAGTTAGGTTTAGGGTTAGGTTAAGGGTTAGGGTTAGGGTTAGGGTTAGGGTTAGGGTTAGGGTTAGGTTAAGGGTTAGAGTTAGGGTTAGGTTTAGGTTTAGGTTTAGGTTTAGGGTTAGGTTAAGGGTTAGGATTAGGTTTAGGGTTAGGTTAAGGGTTAGGTTTAGGGTTAGATTTATGGTTAGGTTTAGGGTTAGCTTTAGGGTTAGGTTTAGGGGGGTTAGGTTTAGGTTTAGGGATTAATTTTAGGTTTAGGGTTTACAGCGTGCTTCTGTCTCCGCGCTGTTGTCGCCCTGCGATGCGGTTTAGTCGGGCACGGTTTAGTCGAGCGCAGTTTTGTGATGGAACCAGAACAAACCCCCTTCCTTACTAGCACTGATGTCATTTAACATGGGTAATGAAATGTCTGCAGGAAAAAAACCAAGCTCAGAAAGCACCAAGGACCCCTCATTTCAACTCTGAGCTACAAATATTCTCCTTTATCAGTAAGGATTGAGCTACTGCTAGATAGGTTTTCTGTAGTTTACATGATGTTTTGGGGACCATTTATTGTTATTTTTGTGCTTTTTTTATTTTTAACTGTAAGCTCCTCAGAGTCATTGGGAGTCATGTGGCCTGTAAATAAATAAGATGTTACAAGCATAATCACTCATTATTTTCTGAAAAATGCTGACCGACTCTTGCCAAACAATAGAAAGCCTACAAGCTGAATAATGATGGTAACTTCTCTCTATAGGTAAATAAATAAAAATAAAATGTCTCTGAAAATAGAGGCAGGATATAACCATAATGATCATAGTGATTAATAGCTTTATCCTCCATGAATTTCCTCAAAGTGAATTCCATAGTATAACTACACAGTGCCTGCTACAGAAAACTATGGTATGTAAAAACCGAAGCAATTGACAATTTCTCATTTAATGCATTACCTTAAAATTCCCCAAGCAATATATTTTTTTTAAATTCCAGTAGCACATCAGTGTCAAAATAGTCTAACTGCCTCATTTCCCACAAACAATTATACTTAAGTTCTTGAATTAGTTAAAACAATGATTACTCGGTGAAAGTTTTGTTACTTAATTACCTGATGAAAAAGTTACTGCCCTGCTTCACATATTATTTTTTTCCCCAAAAATCAGTTTGAGAGAAAAAAATGGATATTCTTCAGGGGGTTATGCCCATATTTTTCTTACAATGGAGATTATGTACCTTGAGGGAATATAGGTAGGCTATTAAGTAGCATGTTGAATACAATGAACATGTGCAGATATAAATACCTACACAGGCGGCCAGACTGTAAGTATTTGATTCCCTCTGCTGGATGAAAAGCGGTTCTGCAGGTTACTCTGAATCATCCAAAATCTCTATTATCTAAAAAAACTTTTTTTCCCTGCAGTAAAAAAATTGCTCACAAGAATGCTAAGAAAACTAACATTGGTAACTATGGTGGATACAGAGTGCTTAACAAGATGACTTATAGATTTCATGGACTTCTTGTGTGAGTGACACATTGTTTCTACATGATTTGCATACTAACACCATCTTCTCAGTAAAAAGTAGGACAGAGTACAGATTTTAGTTTAATAGTAAAAGTAAAAAAAATATGGAAGAAATGTATGTACAATTTTAAAAAATGCTCATGCCTGATTCTTCAATAATTTTAGCAACATCATGCTTATCATGCAGACAGTTCTGAAATCCATTGTCTTTAAAAGAATTGGGTAAAGATTAGGTAGTCAGCTGAGATCCCTCCTTTGTAATTAACCAAAAGGTATACTTCAATAAAGAGGAAGATAAGGTAAAGGTTCCCCTCGCACATATGTGCTAGTCGTTCCTGACTCTAGAGGGCGGTGCTCATCTATGTTTCAAAGCCAAAGAGCCAGCAGTGTCCAAAGACATCTCCGTGGTCATGTGGCCAGCATGACTAAATGCCAAAGGTGCACAGAACATTGTTACCTTCCCACCAAAGATGGTTCCTATTTTCCTACTTGCATTTTTACATGCTTTCAAACTGCTAGGTTAGCAGAAATTGGAACAAGTAATGGGAGCTCACTCGCAACACTAGGGATTCGAATTGCCAAACTGCCAATCTTTCTGATCATGTCCCTATAGGGGTGGATGGGAGGGAGATATGGGACATAAATGTTTGGTAGTCTAAGCTTGCTCCTTATACCCAGGGACTCCTATTCTTTCCATAGTGCTTCAAGAGAGACACAAAATCTAAGAATGGCCCAACAGAGAAGACGATATGGATGCAGATAGTGAAAATGAATACTCAACTTACAACGGTTCACTTAGTGACTGTTCGAAGTTACAACGGCATCGAAAAAAATGACATGACCATTTTTCACACATATAGTATAACCATTGCAGCATCCCCATGGTCACCTGTTTTTCTTTCAGATACTTGACAACTGACACACATTTATGATGGTTGCAGTGTCCTGTGGGTCATCTGATCCCTTTTGCGACCTTCTTGACAAGAAAAAGTCAGTGGGGAAACCAGATTCACTTAACAACTGTATTACCAATTTAACAACTGCAATGATTCACTTAACAAATGTGGCATGAAAAGTTGTAAAGTGGGGCCAAATGCACTTAGCAAATTTCTCACCCAGCAACATGAATTTGGGGGTCAATTGTGGTCGTAAGTTGAGGGCTACCTGTATAATAAATGAAATGCCTATTTCTTGAAAAACCTTAATATATTTCATCTTCTAGTTTAGTATTTATTTGCTCAGGGCTGTTATGAAAGTGAAACTTGCAGAAATATGAAAGACATTTCCTTCCCCCAAGGTAAAAGTGGCAGAGATGATTTCTGGGACCTGAAGTCTTTACATCTAAAGGCTGCTGAGGATGAGAAGCACTGCTCTAGAACTTTTAAACTCCATGACACTTTCTAGATTCTGATGTTTCCATGGCAGTAGCAGTGCAGTTGCTGAGCCATCAGGAGCAACTCCATGAGCCACCAGCAACAGCCTCCTCCACCCCCTCAGCCACCACCCCCTGTATTCTTCCCCTCCCTCTATGACCGAACTACCCAAAGCACTAACCTAACCGATTGTGCTCTCTGGAGGAAGCTTTTTGTGCCATTGCGAGGAGGGGACGCAGCAGCACCAGCTGGGCCTCAGCGCCCTCCACCTGGGCTTGGGTTATTTCCACTCACAAGTGAGCGTTGTTGTCCCCCTCCCTGGCCAGCTGGCCTGGCTCCCATTCCCTATGAGCCTTTGCGCTTCTTCTGTCCTGCTTCAGAGAGCACTGAGGTACACCATCAGCAACAACCAGATGGGGAAATCTGTGAACTTGGAATCCGCCTGAAGGAGTTGGAACTGCTGGCCCTCACAGGAGATGGCTCTGACCCACAGCAGTGTGAGTAATTGAAATCTGGCTCCTCATAATCTTTGATATCTTTGATACATCAAAGTATGGAAAGGTGCGGTTGAAAAGGCTCTACCAACTACCAAAACAGAAGATCCTTGTCTTCCAAACAGTCTAATAGGACAACTTTATATTTCGTGTCTCTTTCTCAAACCCAATACTTTGACATGAAAATTTCTGTATTTGTCCTATCAATACCAGAAAGCCTCCCCACCAAGATTATTAAGTTATACCTGTGCTTTTATTTTTTGCGCAGATATGAAAACCTTCTTGTTCAAAAGCAGTACCATTGAAAGAGAAGAAGCAACTATCTACATTTCTCCCCCTCTTCAGAAATTATTAGACGTTCAATGTTTTTATTCAATAAACCTGGCAGTTCCAACCTCAATACATTCACATAACAACTTAATAAATTTCTCAAATCATTTCCATTTTAAAAAAAACTACAGTTATTCTGTCCCAAATCTACCAAGTTGCAATCCCAAATTAGCCTTGAATACAAGGTGGAGAGAACGGTGACTCCCCCACACCACCAGCCACACAGATTCTCCTGCCTATTAGTTTCCCAGTTCTGTTCTATCATTCATAATTGTCACAGAACATCAAGTTTGCCCCAAAGTTTATCCCAAGAGAGTAGAAAGTTAAAGCTCAGTAATAAGATAGTGAAGAATTATCATGATACCTAATTTCTACTACTGGTCCAAAGATTTTGAAAACATTAAGCAGTTCTTTAGTTTTTGATTGCATTTCAATTGATCCAAGGCCAGTCATTCTATCCTGAATATATTTAACCACTCTTGAGTCTCCAATATCCAAGTTTATTTGAATCTTTGAGAATTTTATAAATAACATCTCATGCTTTTTTATGGTCGTTGTTCCTATGCTTATGGAAATATAAATGAATATCCAGGCTGAATGTTTACATTTTTCCCTCCTGCCTAATAGTATTTAAACCAGCAGTGCTCAACCATTGCTGCTTGGCAGCCCAGCATTGAGGGAGAAGGGAACCGGGCCACGTGAGCACAAGTGCACACATCTCAACTTGCACAGTTCAATTTGCACGGGTTGAGCTGCGCATATGTGTGCACGGGTGCTGGCCTGCCGCTCATACATCCCAGTTGCAAATAGTCACGAGCCAGTAGTGGGCCGCGTCCTGGGGGGTTAGGGACCCCTCATTTAAACAACAATAATAATAATGCCACCCAGAGTTATCTTGTGGTAAGATGGGTGGCCAATAAATTTAATAAGTAAATAAATTTAATACATAAAATAAATAAAGAGATGCTTGAAATAATAACCACAGCTAGTTTTGAAAAAAAAACATTTGTTTAAAATAAAAGCAATACATGATCACTGCCAACATTTGTACATATAGTTAAAAATTTGATCAACTTTCTAATACAACCACTGAATATTTTGACTAAGTAAATATATTTTATTGAATATATTTGATCGTGAAGTTTTTCCACTAATTGGTGAAGTATGCACCTATTAGTGGAAAAACCTTTTAAAGTAAGGTCTACTCATGGGTATTCCAAGTGTAAAAGGGGAGGCAATATTCATTATTGTAATGTAATTACAATACAAGTAATTGCAGGCAGATTATTTGAAAAAGAGAACTATTTGTATCATCTGAAGATTAGATACTGAGTGGGCAGCTATAAGTGTATATTTCTGCAGAATTGTGGAGAAAATTTAGAAAATTGATTTATTTTTGTACTTATTGATTATTTAAGTTGTTAACCCATATTCCTAAAGTCAATCCTGTTCCATCTGTAATAATAATTTTTAAAAAGCTCGCTATATTCACTCATCTTGGAAATTTGTGAATTGCAAAAAGCTCCAGCAAACATCACAAGTCACAAGAATAGTTGCAGGAGGAAATACTGTGAAATTTTGATGCATCATATAAAAGCATCACACCATCACTGGTCAAATGAGTTATAGAACAATACAGGTAGTCCTCAACTTACAATAGTTCACTTAGTGACAGTTCAAAGTTACAACAGCACTGAAAAATTTGATTTATGACCATTTTTCCACTTATGATCCTTGCCGCATCCCCATGGTCACATGATCAAAATTCAGATGATTGGCAAGTGCTTCATATTTATGATATTTGCAGTGTCCCCGGGTCGTGTGGTCTCCTTTTTCAACCTTCTGACAAGCAAAATCAATGGGGAATCCAGATTCACTCAACAATCGTGTTACTAATTTAACAAATGCAATGATTCATTTAACAACTCTGGCAAGAAAAGTCACAAACTGGGGCAAACTGACTTAACAAACATTTCATTTAGCAACATAAATTTTGGGCTTCTTTGTGGTTGTAACTCGAGGACTTCCTGTACAGTCACCAACAATAATCCCTGACAAAGGAACAAGGGGTCTAGAATTTAATCTGTCATTTGTGTGCATTGCAAAGTACAGCAGCATGCAAAACACTTTCCCAAATATTAACTTTAGACTAAGCTCCAAAATCATTCTCAATATCATTGTGACTTATTTTATTTTTATTTGCAGTTAACTACGATAGAGAATTGTATGTCTCTGCAATAGCATCTGTAACATAGCTAATGTTAAATTCTACACTTTTCAGATAAGCTTCTGAAGGCACTAAAAGATGAAAAGACCCAAGATGAAATGACAAGACTGACGCTGAAGAAACATTCACCTATATCATGAAAGCTATTCACACCTGAGCTGGGAAATTTGTTAGTATGGCACAGCTATTGTGAGTGACATGATGGGGCCCATAGTCTGCTAATTGCTTCCTCCTGGACTGTTTGTACAATATTCTCATTTTGACAATAAAGTTATTTTCATCCACGCTTCTTGGAGGTGGTTAATCTTGAACTGGAATTCCCCAGCAACCTTCAACTTTTCTCCAGTATTCCTCTTGATACCTCTATGTCATTCAGTGTTATCAATAGTATTACAAAGAAAATTTCCTTGGAGTTCTGACATATTTCCATTACGTATTTCTCTTTCTTCCACAGGAAAATGTGAATCCTCCTCCAATTTTATGCTTTATAGGAAGAGCTGCAAATGCTTTGTGCAGTTCAGAATAATAATAAAGCTTGTAGAGAATTATCATTTTAAAAATGATTTTGTTCCACAAGATGGCAGTATGCTACAAAACTTCTATCTTAGTAAGTTTAAATTCACGTTTTGTTTTTTTTAAACATTTCTACCCAGCCACTGAAATTAGGACTCATTTGGCACAAATATTTGACATACCATGTTATTTTCTTCATTGGCTGCTTACCATATGCCAAATCATTGGAATTAGAGTTCATAGTTACATCAGCAGCTCCTCTGCTCCATAGTTTTTATTCAAAATCATTGGATTATGGAAGAAGTTCAGTGCAATAAGTATCCAATTTCAGAATCATATTAAGAATTCTAATTGTACCCTTAGATAAGGTCAGGCTCATTGTTGAGCATTTCATGGATTGTCTTCATCCCAGAAACTAAACTGTTGTTATAAATAAATAGGGGTGGGAGGGTGTTTGTTTGTTTGTGTATGTGTGTTCAAGTTAGTGTTGATTCCTGGCAACCTGCAGTTTTCTTGGCAAGGTTTTTGGGAGTGGTTGCCATTGCCGCCTTCTTTCTAGGATTAATAGAGAGTGACAGGCCCAAAGTCACCTATCTGGATTCATATCTAATGTGGGATTAGAATTCATGCTCTGCCAATTTCTAGCCTAGTGCCTTAACTACTAGAGCAAACTGGTTCATGATAAGATATTACTTTCCCACTTCTGGCTGAGGAGACTGTTTCACTTTCAGATCTTACTGGATTTCTTGGATATTAGAATATAAATTGATGGAGGTTTTTTTTAAATGTTTTACCTCAAGCAACTAAATTCTTTGGCCCTGAGGGCACATGCAGAATCTGGGGTGAATCCGTTTGAGCCCAGATAAAATCTCCAATAAATCACAGAATCATAGGATTGAAAGGGACCTTTGAGGTCTTCTAATCCAACACTCTGTCTAGATGTCAGACTTTCAAGATACATCGAACTAGAAAAGCAATGCCATGTAAGCAGGGGTGGGTTCTGGCAATCTACTGCCGGTTTGCTTGTCAGTGTGCCACGCCTGCACTGCACATGCATGCACAGTGCAATAAAAAATTGTTTTGCGCATGCGCAGAAGCAAAAAACAAGATGGAGGTGCCTATGGCGCTGTCCAGAGAACCGGTTCAGGGCCGTGGCAGGCCTGGATTGCTGCCTGTTCCAATCACCCAGGCCATCAAACCACTACCAGTTCGGTCGAACCGGTGCGAACCGTAGGAACCCACCACTGCATGTAGGTCAGAACTGCTTTTGCAGTATTGTAAAATGATAGAAAAACTGACTGCTCTTTAGAAGGCCAGATACTGAAGATGAAGCTCAAATACTTTGGCCACCCAATAAGAAGGAAGGACTCACTGGAGAAGAGCCTAACACTGGGAAAGACTGAGGGCATAAGAAGAAGGGGACAGAGAATGATGTGGCTGGATGGAGTCACCCCAGCAGTCGGCGTGAGCTTAAGTGGACTCAGAGGATGGTAGAGGACAGGAAGGCCTGGAGGAACATTGTCCATGGGGTCGCAATGGGTCAGAAACGACTTCGCAACTAACAACAACAAAAGTGATCGGAACAGAATCTTGCATCTCCCTCCTTCCCTTTATCTTCACTTGAATTAGGAGAGGCTTTGTCTGAGACATTTACTTACTTTTTTTTACCGCAAACTCATCCTCTTTCAGCAATAGCAACAGCACTTAGATTAATACCCTGCCCCATAGTGCTTTACAGCACTCCTTTACAATGTCCCTAACAATCTGGCTCCTCATTTTACTGACCTTGGAAGGATGGAAGGCTGAGGCAACCTCAAGCCCCATCAGGATCTAACTCTAGGCTGTGGGCAGAGTTAGTCTGCAATACTGCATTCTAATCACTGAGCCACCAGGACTCCTTTTACCATTGCCTCAGTAACTGTTTTTCCTCCTGTTCCTCAAGGTCATTATCCCCTGCCCCCCGTGCACCAGGACAAGAATTCTCAGACCATCCTAGGCAGGGGTGAAATCCATTTACCTTTGCTACCGGTTCTGCGCATGCTCAGAGTGTCAAAAAGGTAAGGTAAGCAAACAGCGAGGGGGGGGGAATCTGCTGTGCTGCGCGATTTATAGTAATATAAATCACGGCGTCACAACTGATTGTTGGAAAAACCAATTTGCCTGAACCGGTTTCATTTATTTTATTACGGGTTTGAGCGAACCAGTAGCATTTTTACTACCGGTTCAGGCAAACCGGTCCAAACCGGTAGCATTTCACCCCTGATTATAGGGAAGTGGCTGTCCGACCCTTAATTGAAAGCCCTCAGTGATGGAACACTCATGACTCCAGGAGAAAAGTTGTTCCAGTTTCATAGTTTAATAGCTCTTATGATCATTCCCCATTCAGTCCCTAATTTTAAGAGAATTATACATAACTGCTCTGAAAGAAGTGTGCATTATCTTCCCGTACCCATCCTGCTCCAGCCAATCAATATCTCAAGGACAATTGATACATATTGTGATACCAAATTTCCTGCAACAACCTATTAATCTCTATTGCAATTGAAGGAAGGGCATTGGCAGATGATTAAGGGTCACATTTAAAAAAATAACTGGGACCTACTGGTTTCATTTTTAGGATGCCTGAAATTCTATTTTTCTTTGTTGAATTCTGTACAAAGCTATTGCCGTAAAGATATTGAGAGTAACTCCTCCAGGTGTAATATGTCTATGGTGTTATTTTGTGCCTTCCCTCCATTAGATGCAATAAAGTCTTCTACTTTGGAAATCTGATACTATTTTGGTTCCTGGGTGATGGGAAGAATTAGATATGAAAGATTTTTAGAAACAAATAAGTTTTGAATTCAGCATGTTGCCACAAAAACAAGTGGGCTATGCAAATTTGATTGTTCCGTTGTCCGTAGCCCTTTAAAAAAACTCTTATGATTAAAAAAAATCACCTATGCCTTTAAAATTACTAGTATATGATTAGAATGTTATTAGATATTAATTCAATATTGTTTTTGTTAATAGAAATGTTACAGAAGAATATATATTTTACTGTAAAGGTAAAACTTGACATTTGGGAGGCGGGTTCATAGCCAAAAACTACCATAAATATATATTTTTAAAAATGAACACGCAGTCTTCATTATGTTCAATATTTTAAATAATATATACTCCTTTGAGCACCAAAAAATGTGCTTTCGCACTCTCGCTTACTCTATTTTTAAGTGTGTCTGGAAAGAAAAATAGCAATGAATCTAACTTCTTTTTTTTTATACAAGCTCTTGGGATCTACT
The DNA here is from genome assembly GCF_009769535.1 of Thamnophis elegans. NCBI lineage: Eukaryota > Metazoa > Chordata > Lepidosauria > Squamata > Natricidae > Thamnophis > Thamnophis elegans. Next base: position 91,037,643 of record NC_045541.1, read on the forward strand.
GAATCTTGCACTATTTCTTCTGAAATATCATTTAATGTAAACATGTTGGACAGACTATTCATTTTTATATAATTCTGAATTCACTTCCAAGTAAATGAAAAATTTAGTGCCTTTGAAGGTGCAAGACCTTATAAATAATTTTTTTCAGATGCAACAAAGCCCAAAAATAGAAGAAAAACTACTTCCAGTGAAGCCAATTATATTTGCTATATGTATTATTTAAGAATTCAGCAGTAGGCAACTGATGTCCTCAACTGTGCTTGGATTGCTTGGTGCTGAACCAGAGGACACCAGCCTATCCTTGCATGAACTGAGAGGTAAAAATATGATCCTATTAATCAGAATAGAGCTGGAAGGGACCTTGGAGGTCTTCTAGTCCAACTCTCTGCTCATGCAGGAGACCCTATACCATTTCAGACATTTGTTTCGTTGGGAAGGTTGTTGAGAAAGTGGTGGCCTCTCAGCTCCGGCGGTCCTTGGATGAAACCGATTATCTAGATTCCTTTCAGTCTGGATTCAGGCCTGCCTACAGCATGGAAACCGCTTTGGTTGCGCTGATCGATGATCTCTGGAGAGCCAGGGACAGGGGCCATTCCTCTGTCCTAGTGCTCCTTGACCTCTCAGTGGCCTTCGATACCATCGACCATGGTATCCTTCTGCGGCGGTTGCGGGAGGTGGGAGTGGGAGGCACCGTTCTTCGGTGGTTCTCCTCCTACCTCTCGGACAGGTCGCAGTCAGTGTTGGTTGGAGGACAGAGGTCGGCCCCTAGGCCCCTTAAGTATGGGGTGCCGCAGGGTTCGGTCCTGTCCCCCCTCCTGTTTAACATCTACATGAAGCCACTGGGTGAGATCATTCGGCAGCACAGGATAAAATACCACCAATATGCGGATGATACACAGCTGTATCTGTCCGCCCCGTGCCAACTCAGTGAAGCGGTTGACGTGATGTGTCAGTGCCTGGAGGATGTTAGGGTCTGGATGGGTGTGAACAAGCTTGTACTCAATCCCGCCAAGACCGAGTGGCTTGTGTTTTTCCCTCCCAATAATTGGCCTTGTATTCCAACTCTCAGGCTGGGGGGTGAAATTATATGCCCCTCAGACGGTTCGCAATTTGGGAATCCTCCTGGATCCACAGCTGACTTTAGAACACCATTTGTCAGCTGTGACCAGGGGGACATTTGCCCAGGTTCGCCTGGTGCACCAATTGCGTCCCTACCTGAACCGGGAGGCACTCAGAACAGTCACTCAAGCCCTTGTGACCTCAAGACTGGACTACTGTAACGCGCTCTACATGGGACAGCCCTTGAAGAGCATTCGGAGACTTCAGCTTGTCCAGAATGCAGCCGCCTGAGCGATTGTGGGTGCACCTCGGTACACCCATGTTACACCTATCCTCTACGAGCTGCACTGGCTGCCTATTGGACTCCGGACGCGTTTCAAGGTGCTAGTCGTTACTTTTAAAGCCCTACATGGTATCGGACCTGGGTACTTGAGAGACCGCCTTCTGCCAATTACTTCCTACGACCAATTAGATCCCACAGATTAGGCCTCCTCCGGATTCCATCAACTAGCCAGTGTCGACTGTTGACCCCCCCCCCCCCGTGGGAGGGCCTTCTCTGTGGCTACTCCGGCCCTCTGGAACGATCTCCCCATGGAGATTCGGACCCTCACCACCCTTCAGGCTTTCCGCAAAGCCGTTAAAACCTGGCTGTTCCAGCAGGCCTGGGGCTGATAAGTTCCCAGCCCCACTTGAATGGTTGTGGCTGTTGAGAAGTTTTTAATTTGTTTTTTTTTTTTTTGTACTTGTTCTGTCTTCTTTGTTTTTTGTAGTCCCTCTTTCCCTATTTGGTTTGTTAGCCGCCCTGAGTCCCCTCGGGGAATAGGGCGGCATACAAGTTTAATAAAATAAAATAAAATTAAACCTACAACTTCTGAAAGCAAGCTATTCCCTGGTTAATTGTCCTCACTTTTAGGAAGTTTCTCCTTAATTCCAGGTTGCTTCTCTCCTTGAATAGTTTCAATCTATTGTTTCTTGTCCTACCATCTGGTACTTTGGAAAATAAATTGACCCCCTCTTCTTTGTGGTAGCCCTTCAAATACTGGAATACTGCTATCATGACACCCCTAGTCCTTCTTTTCTCTAAAGTAGCCATACCCAATTCATGCAACGGTTCTACGTATGATTTTGTCTCCAGGCCCTTAATCATCTTAGTTGCTCTTCTTTGCACTTTTTCCAGTCTCAACATTTTTTTATAATGTGGTGACCAAAACTGGATGCAGTATTCCAGGTGTGGCCTTACTAAGAATTCATAAAATGGTGATTTTGATTCTATGCCTCAAAGGACTGTATTAGCTTTTTTGGCTCCTGCCACACATTGTTAAGTGATTGTTCCCTAAGATGCCAAGGTCCCTCACAGAATTACTGTTTTTGAGCCACATTTCACCTAATCTGTACTTGTACCTTTGTTTTTTCTTGCTTATGTGTAAAACCTTGCTTTTCTCCACATTAAATTTCATGTTGTTTGATAGGCCCATTCTTCAAGTCTATCCAGATCTTTTTGGATCCTGAGCTTTTTCTTGCTTATTTTAGTTTTTATTTCTAGTCTGTCTTTTACAGTTGTGTTTTTCGTAGGTTGGGCTAGTTTCTTTTTACACAAAGACTGATGCAAAGAATGAGTTAAGCACTCAGCAGCTGTTTTCTCCCTAGTGCCTGTTACTTCCTTTCCATCTTTTCTCTTTAGTGGACCGACTGTTTCCTTGACTTTTTTCTTGTTATTTGTATGTTGAAAGAAACATTTTTATTATATTTGACTTTTGTTGTAGGTCTTTGTTCAATCTGAGCCTTTGCTTTCCTGACTTCTTTGCAGATTCAGGCTATCTGCTGATATGCTGCTTTAGTTATGTGTCCCCCTTTCCATTTTTTTTTTACTTATCCTTTTTGTCTTTCAATTTATCAGAGGTCTTTGTGCAACCATGCTGGTTTCTTCTTGGAATTCTTGTTCTTTTTCAGTGGCATTGTGTTGGACTGGGTTTTTATATCATATTTTTCAGTGTTTCCCATGCTTCTTGAGTTGGTTTCCCCTTTAGGATTTTTATCCATGGATTTTTTTTCTTAGGCTCCCTCTGAGTTTGTTAAAATCAGTTCTTTTAAAGTTTAAGACACTGGTTAGATTATATTCTATTGCTTGTGCTTGCATTATGTTGAATTTCAATAGGACATGGTCACTCTTGCCCAAGGTTCTGGCAATTTCAACTCCTTCTATCACTTCTTCTCTATTAGTAAGAATACCCAGTATAGCTTTTCCTCTAGTTCCCTTCCATATCTTTTGGATGACAAAATTGTCAGCTAAATTGTTAGGAATCTGTTCAATCTCCCACTTGCTGCAGAGTTTGTCTCCCAGTTAATATCAGGGTAGTTAAAGTCTCTCATTACTACTGTGGTATGTTTCCTAAATGCATTGTTAATTGATTGGCAAAGAATTCATCCATTTCTTCTGCTTGGTTCGGTTGCCTCTAGTGTATGCCTATGATAGCAATGTTATTCTTTGTTCCTTTTATATTGACCCATATGGATTCTAGGTTTTTATCTTTGATTTTGTGTATTTTTGTAGAGATGTAATGATCTTTTAAATATAATGCAACTCCACCTCCTCTTTTGTTAGGTCTGTTTCTTTTGAATAGTTTATATCCTTCCATCAGTACATCCCAATCATGAATTTTATTCCACCAAGTTTTAGTAATGGCAAATTATATCATATCTGCCTTCATGTACTAATTCTTCAAGTTCACTCTGTTGGTTCCCTAAACTTTGAGCATTAGTGTATAGGCGCTTGAGTCCTTTATAGAGCTTGGGTATGTTTCTTATATCTCCTACTTTGTAACTGTGATTTCCATCCTTCCCATCAATCTCTACTTCATTATGTTTTTCTTTTTATTTCTTTTCTCTTTACTCCTACTGCTTATGTGATTGGTTATATAATGGGTTTTGCTTGGAATAAGGTTATGTGTTCATGAAGATTGACCCCCCTCCCCGCCAATTTTAGTTTAAAGCTCCTTTGATAAGATGAGCCAATCATTTTCCAAATATATTGTTTCCAGTTCTAGTGAGGTGTAGCCCATCCCTTGCCAGTAGCCCTTCATGTAGGTAATGCAGACCATGGTCTAGGAACACCAGTTTTTAAAACAAAGGTTCCTTTCTAAAATCCTTTGCTCCCTCATTGGATGTTGGCCTTTTGTTAGAAGTATAGGTGAAAACATCATTTATGCTCCTGATTCTTTAACTTTCTTCCCTAGCTGTTCATAATCTCTTGTTGTTGTTTTCAGATTCATTGTTGTATCATTGGTCTCCACTTGTAGGAGAAGAAAGGGGTAATATATCAATGGGGTTGATTACTTTAATAAGGTACTTAGTTACATCTTTGATTTTTGCTCCAAAGAGACAATGTGCTTCCCTAAATTGACTGCCTGGTCTGCAGACTATAGTTTCTGTTCACCTAAGAATTGGATCTCTTATCACCAATATTTGCCTTTTTTTCGTTAGGGAAATCTGCAATACTCTTCTTCTTGTTGCAGGAATGCTGGCTTGTGTGTGGGGGTTTTTTTTAAGAAACTATTGATGGATCCTCTTTTGTGGGTATCTGCGTATTTTCTCCTAGGGGGAAGCTATGAAAACAATTGTTCAGTTCCAGAGTGGCTTCACTGGTGGGGCTAGGGTGGTTATTGGGGGCTATTTGGCAGTTAAGCAGTACAAAGAATAATACTTTTTTGCTACCACCTGATGTCTGGCAAGTTGAACAATCAATGCACGGTTACAGGGAATTGTAAATATTCAGTGGATAAGTACAGGGGAAAAACAAATGCAGTGTGTTTTCCATCTTGTGACCTTGGGCAGGACTGAGGGAATCCCAATCACAGACTTTGGGATGCTGTGTGCAATGCTGTATAGACGAACATAATGGAATCTTCTGCGTAATACTTTTGTCACTTGTATAGTTCTGCAGGCCTGCCGTTGACAGAACAGCCAATAATACTTTTTGTAGACTGAATCATACTTGATTCACACTCAATTTGAAGTTGGATTATATGTATTGAAGTTGTAATTGTTTAAAAGCACTGTTACTTTAAAAGAAAATTGCATTCATTTCTGCTGTAATGAATGTAAATAGGGACAAAGTAAATAAACTATATTTAGGCACAAGATCTCACTAAAATATAGAACAGAGGAAAGTCAGCCTGACCTTGAAAATTGAAAACAATACTTGCTCAATTCTCTGGGTAATTCTTCTCTGTTGCAAAATTTTAAGAATGAGTTTCTGTTCTGTGTTTGATTTGGTTCAAACAGCCGCAGTTGCTATATTAGAGAGGACAGAGTGTTAAAAATTTGAAATTATACTTATTCATTCCAGTGTCAACAACCAATCATGATTTTAACCAAGGAGAACCCAAATGGATGCCGGATATGAAAAAATATTAATGTGGATTGTACGTTTTTAAGTAAAACAGGATTTCTAGAAAAGATCTGCAATCTTTACAACAGATAGCTTAAGACATGTAAATCAAATATGGGTCTTTGAATATTGAATGTAAATCCTATATTTTTAACAGAGACAAGATGAAACATGCTGGCTGGAAAGAAAAAGGCTACATCATATAAAATATTTATATATAAATTGCATTGTATTGTAAGCTAATGCAGAAGGTAGAAAAAGCTAAATGAAATTAATTACAATGGATGCAGACTAACACTATTTTTGGAAAATCAAATGATTTTTACCTATCCACTAGACCCGTGATGGTGAACCTATAGCATGCATGTCAGAGGTTGCACACAGAGCCCTCTCTGCTGGCACATGCATTGTCGCCCCAGGTCAGATCTCCATGGCGTTTCTTCCATGAGCTTCCATTTCCCAGCAAACGACAAAACAGAAGCTCACAAAATAAAAAGATCTTACCTCTTGCCGCGCTGCTGGTATTGGGATGCCCTGCCTCCTCTTGGCCAGCTGATCTTCAGGTCTCTGCTGCATATGTCCATGAATGTCCGTGCATGCATGATTACATGCACACACATGTGCACATTTGCACCTTTTAGTTAGGGCATGCAAATGCATGCAGTTTTGACATTTGGTGTCTAAAAGGTTGACCATCACTGCACGAAACCATTTACAGAAATTGAACCCCTTTTAAATATATGCTTTAATGGTAAAAAGGGACATATAAAGTATTAATATAATATAGTCTTTGAATAAAATAGGAAAATTAGATTTTGAGAAATATAAGATTAATGGACATATGAATAGAAAACACCATTCCTAGATTCCCACCCCACCTCCTGCAGTTTTGGAGGAAACGTATTTAAAGATTTTATATCATTGGGATCTTACCCTAGTAAAAACTTTATGCATAATAAAAAGTATAAATGAATATTGGAGAGGTTATCAGGACAAGAGTTATCTTTTTAATACTTGCTGACTATGCACTAAAATTAATAAATTTTGGAATATAGTATTAACCACAGGATTTTATTAATTACTAATCAGAAACATAGAAACATCATATTTAGGTCTTGTAATTTTCTGATAAGAATCCAAATTTGAAAAATCACTGTTGTTATCGCAACAACAGAATTGTATCACAGCGGCCAGTTGTTTCGCCGGATTTGGCATTGATTACCAGTCAGGCCCCACCCAGGGGCCTAGGACATTGTAACGTATTTTCGTAATAAGCGTGCAGATCCAAGAAGTGCGGCTTTTTGCATTTGACTGATGGTGATTTTGTCTATTTTTAACTGTTTTAAATGTAATTCCAGTGCTTTTGGAATAGCACCCAGTGTGCCAATTACCACTGAAATTACCACTGCTGGTTTGTGCCATAATCATTGAATTTCAATTTTTAAATCCTGATATTTCACGATTTTTTTCATGTTCCTTCTCGTCAACCCTGCTATCACCTAGTATTGTGATGTCTATAATTGTAACCTTATTTTGCTCAACAAGTGTGATGTCTGGTGTATTATGTGCCAGTATTTTGTCCGTTTGTATATGAAAATCCCATAAGATCTTGACCATCTGATTTTCAGTGACTTTTTCAGGCTTATGTTCCCACCAGTTTGTTATTTTAATATTATAATTTTTGCACAAATTCCAGTGGATCATTTGTGCTACTGAATTGTGCTGCAATTTATAATCAGTCTGCACGATTTTTTTTACAGCAGCTGAGTATGTGATCAACAGTTTCATCAGCTTCTTTGCAAAGTCTGCATTTGCCATCATCAGAGGATTTTTTGATTTTGGCCTTAATGGCATTTGTGCAGATAGCTTGCTGCGCAGCTAGGATTAGTGACTCTGTTTCTTTCTTTAATGTACCTACTGTTAACCATAACCAAGTTTTTTCACTGTCCACTTTATCTTTTATTTTTTCCAGAAATTTGCCATGCAATGCTTTGTTCTGCCAACTCTCCATTCTTGATTTTATCACATCTTTTCTGTATTCTTGTTTCGTCTGTTGGACCTTCAGTAGATTTTTGTTCTTTTCTTCGATTAATAGATGTTCTTGACTTTCTTTTAAATAATCAGCCAGTGCATGTTTTTCTTCTTCAACTATTTGCTTCACTTGTAATAATCCTCTGCCACCTGATTTTCGGAGCAGGTATAGTCTATCAGTGTCACCACGTGGATGTAAACTGTAGTGCATTGTCATTAGTTTCCTGGTTTTTTGGTCCAAAATGTCCAAATCAGCTTGTGTCCAGTTAACTATACCAGCTGTGTATCTTATAACTGGTATTGCCCAGGTATTCATGGCCTTCATTGTATTTCTACCATTCAATTTAGATTTCAAAATTTTCCTAACTCCGTTGGTGTATTCTCTCCTAACAACAGTTTTTACTTCTCCATGTTTGATGTTATCCAACTGCAGAATGCCTAAGTATTTGTAGGCTTCATTTTCATTGCATTTAATTAGTTGGCCATTGGGCATTTCAATTCCCTCACATAAAGTGATTTTGCCCCTTTTTATGGATTTTTCCATGCCAAACTGCATGGAAATATGGTTGCTGAATACTCGACTCTGTCAGTGATTGGATTTCTATTTCTGACTTTCCATAGAGTTTCAAATCATCCATATATAATAAATACAATTTTTTTCAGCTTCTTTGGCTGTTTGATAGCCTAATTTCATTTTTTCATTTTTTTTTAAGATTACTGATAGTGGGATCATTGCGATGATGAAGAGAAGAGGTGAAAGTGAATCACCCTGGAAAATTCCTTGCTTGATATTAACCATTCCGTAGATCTCATTCCCTACTGCCAACTCAGTTCTCCATTGTTTCATTGCCTTTTCAGTAAAGGATGTAATATTTTTGCTAATGCCAGTTGTTTCTAAGCATTTTATGATCCAATTGTGTGGCAATGAGTCGAGTGCCTTTTTGTAATCAATCCAGACCATATTCAAGTTCGTTTTTCTTTTCTTACAATTTTATAATATCATTTTATCAATTAGCAGCTGATCTTTTGTGCCCCTGCTTCTTCTTTTGTTGCCTTTTTGTTCTACTGGCAAGATGTTGTTTGTTTCCAAATAATTCATAATGTTATCTGCAACAATGCCTGTGAGTAATTTGAAGATTGTTGGCAAACATGTTATTGGTCTGTAGTTTTCAGGTATTGTTCCATCTTAGTTGCATCTTTCTGAATCAAGTATGTTTTTCCAGTTGTCAACCATTCATCAATTTGACCTTTTTGTAAAATTTCGTTCAGTTGCCTGGCCAATATTGCATGTACACTGGTCAGATATTTGAGCCAGAAATCATGTAATTGGTCATTTCCAGGTGATGTCCAATGCTTTACATTTTTACTCGATTTTTGACCATCTCAGTTGTTATTTCTAATACTTGCATTTGTTTATTGCCAATGCTTTTCTCAAAGTCATCTATCCACTTTGCTTCCTTATTGTAGTCCTTTGCATTTTCCCACAATTCTCTCCAGAATTCAACTGTGGCCTGCTTTTCTGGTTTTTCACTTTTGGTGTCACCATTCCCATTAAGACTTTGATAAAAACGCTGTTGGTCTGATCGAAATTGCTGATTTTGTTTATATTGGATGATCCGCGCCTCATATCTTTCAATTTTCCTAGCTGTTGCTGTTATCTGCTGTTTTACAATCTCTATAGCTTCATTGATGTTTCTTATATCCAATCTATATCTTCTGATTAGCCGATCTATGATTTTGTTGTTTTTAAGCCGTTGCTCATGCATGTTCTTTAAGTTACTAGCATCTGCCCTTAATTTTTTGATTTTTTGTTCTAAACGGATTTTCCACTTTGGCTTTGATGCTTTTTCTGTTGTGTGACTAGGTACTTTAATTTTAATGCCTAGTTCATTAGTGACTATAACAGCTGCGCTGTACATTAACTGGTTTGTTTCCAAGATGGATCCCGGTTCAATTGTTGAAAACACTGCATTAACCATTTTCATGATAGGGGCCAAAATTTTCTTAGGCATAGTTTTTAGTGATGGTAAACGTTGCCTTTCCTCATTAAGCAGAAAATGTTCCATGATCTTATCCTTCAATTCTTTTTGTTTTTGAGTTAGTTCATCAGTTGGTTCAGTGATAACTGGTTCTAGTGGTGGTGATGTTATTTCCTCCCCAAGAGCTTCTTCTGGGAGTTCTACTATAATGTCTTTAGTTGTGTCTTGAATATCAGTTATTTCCGCTTGTGATATTGTTTTTTGGGTTTTGCAATTTGCCTGAATTTCCTCATGTTCAACTTCACTAAACACTTTATTCCGTATAATAAATCGCCTTTGATCTGCTAGTCGTTGTTCACTAACATTTGAATCTGGATATTGTTGTTTCCATAATTCATACATTCGCTTTAAATAGCCTCTTTTTTCTGGCTCTGAGTTGTAGTAACAGGCCATTATGGCACGGTTTTCATCTGCACTATATTTTTGTCATTTTGTTGGCTGGTCCACTTGTAGCCCACTTGTCGACGGGACCCCAACATCCAGGGACCCCAACATCCGCCACGGCCCTTGTTAACCCGCGCAACGACCGATGCGGTATGGAATTCTTATTTGTTTTTTTCACCATATTGTATGGGTTGGCGGGGTTTTTTTTTACGGGACCAGATGCCAACCTGACCCCAACCCTCCTTCTTTCTCATCCGGGCTTGGGACCGGCAATTATTATTATTATTATTATTATTATTATTATTATTATTATTATTATTATTATTGTACAATTGTATCACAGCGGCCAGTTGTTTCGCCGGATTTGGCATTGGTTACTAGTCGGGCCCCACCCAGGGGCCTAGGATGTCGTAACGTATTTTCGTAATATGCGTGCAGATCCAAGCAGTGCGGCTTTTTGCATTTGACTGATGGTGATTTTGTCAATTTTTAACTGTTTTAAATGTAATTCCAGTGCTTTTGGAATAGCACCCAGTGTGCCAATTACCACTGGAATTACCACTGCTGGTTTGTGCCATAGTCGTTGAATTTCGATTTTTAAGTCCTGGTATCTTGCGATTTTTTCATGTTCCTTCTCGGCGACCCTGCTATCACCTGGTATTGCGATGTCTATGATTGTGACCTTATTTTTCTCAACCAGTGTGATGTCTGGTGTATTATGCGCCAGTATTTTGTCGGTTTGTATACGGAAATCCCACAAGATCTTGACCATCTGATTTTCGGTGACTTTTTGAGGCTGATGTTCCCACCAGTTTGTTGCTGTTTTAATATTATAATTTTTGCACAAATTCCAATGGATCATTTGTGCTACTGAATTGTGCCGCAATTTATAATCAGTCTGCGCGATTTTTTTACAGCAGCTGAGTATGTAATCAACAGTTTCATCAGCTTCTTTGCAAAGTCTGCATTTGGCATCATCAGAGGATTTTTCGATTTTGGCCTTAATGGCATTTTTATAATATAATATATTATTATTATTATTATTATTATTATTATTATTATTATTATTATGTTAACCTTTGGTGAGATTCACAGCCTTTGGGGCTGGTTGGTAGCTTAACAGTTCGAGTCCTAACCAAGGACCTAGGAACTGTTAAGGTAACGTCGAAGGATATAAGTTTTTCCAAGTAGGGTGGTTTTTTGTAGAATCAGAATGTTCAAGTCTGATAAATTTAAAATTTCCAAATAGTGAGGTAGCCCTTTAGGTATTGCTCCAAGGGCTCCAATTACAATCGGGACAACACACAATTTCTTTTTCCACAATCGCTCAACTTCAATTTGCAAGTCCCGGTACTTTGTGATTTTTCCTTGCTGTTTATCTTCAATGTGTGCATCTCCAGGTATTGCAATGTCAATGAACCATACTTTTTTCTTTTCAACTATTGTTATGTCAGCTGTGTTGTGGGACAAGTGCCTGTCAGTCTGAATTCTGAAGTCCCACAAGATCTTGACTTTCTCATTCTCTAAAACCTTCTGAACCTGATGTTCCCAATGGTTTTTTTTGTACTCAAATCCAAACTTTTGGCACAATTTCCAGTGAATGATCGTAGCAACGCAGTCATGGCATTGTAGGTAGTCAGTTTGTGAAATTTTGCTGCATCCACTGATCAAGTGGTCGACTGTCTCGTCTTTCTCATTACAGAGGCGACATTTGCTGTTGGTGGTAACATGTTGAATTTTTGCATTCATGTAGTTTGTGGCTAAGGCTTGTTCTTTAGCTGCCAAAATAAAGCCTTCTGTTTCTTTTTTCAGTGCTCCTGATCTTAACCAGTTCCAAGTTAGCTTTTGGTCAGCTTTGCCTTCAATACTTTTCAAGTATTGGCTATGCATAGCTTTGTTTTTCCCATTTTCAGCTTGCTTCTCAATTACTTCTTTCTTATATTCAGCTTTTGACTTAGTTGTCTTTAAAAGGTCTCCTTTATTTACTTCCTTAATCATTGGTTCTTCACTTTTCTGGATGTAATCATTCAAGTTGTGTTTTTCTTCTTCTACAATCTGTTTTACTTGTAGGAGTCCTCGACCACCCTCTGCTCTTGGTAGATATAATCGGTAAACATCACTTTTAGGGTGCAAAGCATAATTCATTGTCATAAGCTTCCTTGTTTTTCTGTCCAAATTGCCCAACTCCATCTGGGTCCAGTCAATTATTCCTGCAGAGTATCGAATCACAGGTATAGCCCAGGTATTTATGTCTCTTATGATGTTTCCTCTACTCAATTTGGACTTTAATATCTTGCGAATTCGTCTAATGTACTTGGCTGAAGTTAATTCCTTGACTTTATTATGCATTAAGTCAGAGGCCTCTAAAATCCCCAAGTACTTGTAGCCTTCTTCTGGTTTTACTGCCTTTATCATTTCTTCATTCTCAAGTTCTATTCCATCATCTTCTATGATCTTGCCTGCTTTGGTTGCCATTGTTGCACATTTGTCAATTCCAAACTGCATACCAATGTCTTGGCTAAATTCTTTTGTGCTTTCAATTAATAAATTCAGTTCAGCTTTTGTTTTAGCAAACAGTTTCAAATCATCCATGTACACCAAGTGCAAGATTTTAAGTCCTTTCTTTGCAAGTTCATATCCACAGTTCATCTTCTTCAAAATGATTGTCAGTGGTAGCATTTAGAGTATAAAAAGTAGGGGTGAAAGGGAATCGCCCTGGAAAATGCCTCCTTTAATTTCAACTTCACCCAGTTCTTCTTCATTAGCTATAAGCTTCGTTTTCCAGAGGTTCATTGAAGTTTCCATGAATTTTTGTATGTTGCTGCTGATGCCAAAGATTTTCAGGCATTTCTTGATCCAGCTATGGGGAACTGAATCAAACCCTTTCTTATAGTCTATCCAAGCCACGAACAGGTTGGTTCGTCTTTTCTTTAAATTCTTTAGGATTAGCTTGTCAGTCAGCAGTTGGTCCTTTGTTCCTCTTGAATTTTTGCGGCATCCTTTCTGTTCTAGAGGAAGCAAGTTATTTCTTTCCAAGTATCCATAAATTTGGTTTGCAATGATACCAGTAAGGAGCTTGTATGTTGTTGGTAAACAGGGTATATGGTCTTACATTAAACTACATATTGAAATCAGTTTAAGAAAATAAGGGTTTTTTTATGTATAGTATATAAAAATCATAAATTGACTAATGTGTGCGGATATGTAACATATTAGTATAATTTATGCCTTTCTTTTGTAAGATGTTAAAAATGAAGTGATCTGAATTTTGATACAGGTTCTATCTGAAGTGGTGATGAACCAGCTGTACCACAGTCACAATCGCCATTTGTGACTTTCCTTTCCTGCTTCGCAAAAGCAAAGTTAATGGGGAAGTCAACAGGGATTGTCACAAGTCCTTTGAAAGTATCTCTCCCCCTACTGTCACACCTTCTTTGCTTCCTTCACTTACTCATACAGACACGTTCTCTTCCCCCCCACTTTGCTCACCTGTACACACATGTACCTCCTCTTGCTTGCATACACTCACCAGTCTTTCCTTCCCCAGGCCTCCCTGAGCTCATACATGCACATGTGCCCATTTTCTTTATGAGTCTCTCAAAAATTCTGACATGCACATACTGCACAGAAAAATTACTTGGAGGACTGAGTGACTAGCATCAGCAAGGATGTTCAGTCATGTGCACAGTTAAAAGGCCATACATTTTACAGTACTGTGATTTTATCTCTTATTGCACTGCTGCAATATATAAAAGCCAGCAGAAGGTACTCACAACACGCAGGGAGATACAACTGTTTATTTTATTGAGAGAGAATAGATCTGATATGAATAGGAAGGAGATTGAGATGTCTGCAGTATATCAGCAAAGATGTACAAGGTCAGTTGTATACCAAGCCTTAACTGCATTTCCTAGCCTGAATTATGGACCAGTTTTATATCTCTCAGTTTTATTGTTCTCCGTCAAATGGAATTAAGTGTGTAAGAATGCAAATGTAGGCGGTTCTTTAAATAGCTAAAAAAAGATATATTTTGGTAGTTGCTTATCACACTCTTTGTGTTTCTCATCTGAAAAAAAATGTATTATTTCCTAAATCCAGAACTTATTTAGTTATTAGAATCTCTATATAAAAATCCAGGATGTAGATTTCAACTTATATATAGAAGCTTCATCAAAAAGTAGATTATTGAGTGTCTTGATTTCTCCATAAAATCTACCCTAGCTCTCAGGATTTTTATTTAACAGGGGCTCCATAAAACTGAGACCTGACAATTCAATTACTATGAAGGTTGTGGAAATTTAATTTAAAGAAAAATCTCTTTCTTGAAGGCATAAAGATATAAAGGGCTAGAAACAAGAGAACTGCAGACATAAATTAGCTAAGTATGAATGAGCAGATAGATACAGAATATGGGTATCGTGGAAAGCAATATAAAAAACCTTGTAGGATGAATATTGCTTCTTTGATGCATTATTTAAATGACTGTTGACTAATTGTGTACTAGATGATAACTCATGCAATTCACAAAGTTAAAATGCTTGTTGCTAAAAGCACTTGGCACCTAAAAATCTACATGCCTGAGATTCAAGATCCCAATGTGTTAGTGTCAGGCCTCCATTTATATTTCTTTTAGAATTTTGGCCTGCCACACTTTCTCTGATTTCATTATGCTGTTTAGCCGATGGGAGGGGGAATAGAAGGAGTAGGATTGTGGAATGTATTGTTTTTCATTCTTTACTAGAAGTCAAGGTCATCCTTTGTCTCCACACTTTCACACCTGAATGGAAGCAGTTGGGCGTAGTTGCCAACGTGGAAGAAGAAGATTGGACCATGTGATGGACTGTGGGTGTGGGGACAAGATCATGAACTTTTAACTGGGTGGGATTCTGATATAACTTCCAGAGTTGGAATCCCAACATGCCAACATGCCTGTCTTATTAAATTGGAACTTTAAGCATAGTTTTGCCTTCGAGTCTGATTTAATTCTGCATGGTATTTGGAACGCTGACAGTTAGTAGTGAAACACTTTTACAGGCATTCTATTATTTGCAGTTAATTAAAAATGCCTTTAAGACAGTGCAATTGAAAAAGTTCCAGCCTGAGACTCTTACTTTAAGGTTCCCATAAATGCAAGCAATCCAGAGTTTTTGTGGCACCAAGACATGCCTAGGAAGATGGCTTTCACCTAGTTTGTCTTTCAGAAAAGACCAGCTCTGATGGTTCAGTTTCTTTGAACAATATGACAGAGGCTTTGGAATGAACTCAGTGATATCAAGAATCTGCATGTATTTCCACCAAGCTTCCACATTATAGTTTAATATTGATGACTGCTGGATTTTTACACATGCCTACTGTATATGCATATATACACATAGATATTCATACATACATTTATACGTAACATTTTTGCAGCAAAAATATCATAGCAATACTTCTGGTTCTACAGAACCTAAAATCATAAAATTGGTATATAATTATTTTTTTGAGGTTTCTTGATGATTAACTACTATTCTCGTCGGTTGAGTAATTTACATATTATATACATAGGGATTAGAAAAATATATTTTGTTTTTGTTACATCTGTAAGATAATAAAAAAGAAAGAAATATGAAAAGTTTGCATTACTAAGATTTTTTATGAGATCATAATGTGCATAAGCAATTAATTAGCAATCTTGAGAATGTTTTTTTTAATTGCTTTGCTGAAAAATATGTGGATACAGATTTTGAGTTTCCTGGCTCCCTGGCTTGTAAAACTGTTTTTTCAACTTGCAAATTGTATACTGAGTGTCAATAACGGCTTATATCTAGTTGATGGAATGCAGAATGTGTATTGGTTTCAGAGTTGAAAAAAACTGGGATTTGATTGCATTTACGATATACTGCCCAAAATTTGTTTAAACTAAAATTAAGCATACATTAGCAAAGTATTTTGCATGTGATATAGAGGTAATTATGGCTGAAAAGGTAGTACTAAATAGCACATAGCACATAGAAAGCTGTTCTTGAATGTAAGAGAAGTAAATATTCAAGAACATGAATTAATCACTGAAATATAAGAAATTTAAGGGAAAAAAAGGTGCGTTCTTTGTCTGTGAAAGTAGAAGGGGAAAGAAAGAATGAAGATGAACTGATACTTGTAGAGAAATGAAAGAGCCTGAAGATGAATAAAAGAAATTTTCATCAAAATAAAAATGTGTTTTGGAAATGAGCCAAAAGGGCTAAATAAGGTATTACATACCACAACCTTACCCTTCAGCACCTTGTATGAATGTAAAAAAAAATGTTCACTGTACATTTATTTAGCGCATATTTATTTTAAAAAGTCTACAGTTTTGAATTATTCAGTTCTACATGAGTATGGTTACTGAAAGTGATTAGTGGTTATGATGAAGTAAATTGTGTGTGAATTGCTTACTGTATACCGAGCAGGAGGAACACGATGAAAGTATTCAGCCATGTGATTATCAGCTGAAAATATGAATGATTTACAAGTAGATAAATTTTATGACAGAGCAATTCAAATGAAGGCATTCGAGTCAAAAGTATTGGTGTCTGTCAAGAGAAAATAAAAAGTTGAAAGTTATGCATAAATGACAAAAAAAATAGGACACATAGATCAGTGATGGCGAACCTTTTAGGCACAGTGCCCAAACTGGATGGTGCCCATGTGCCAGAGCGCTGGAAACCTGATAACCAGCTGGCTGGTATGCATGTGCGCCTCAGAAACCCGATGACCAGCTGGCTGAGCTGGGGCGATGACGCACATGCCCACAGAGGGCTCTGCATGCCACACGTGCCAGAGGTTCACCATCACAAACATAGATTATAGATAGACCTTTTTTAGTGATTGCAATCACTCAGTGAGTAAGTGATATAGTTGCTAAATTTGAAATGTTCACCCCAGCACTGGGATAATTGAGGTTTGTATTTACATTTATTGGAGAGGAAGGAATTACAAGTGTGTAAGTAGGCGCACAATAGGGAATACACATCAAAAGGAATACCCTATGAAGGGCTCTTTCCTTAGTGAACTGCTTAGGAGGCAAACAAAAGCGTGAAATTGATTTAGGATCTGGTCAGTTTCAGCCAGTTTTTACCCATGTGAGAGCACTAATCAAGTAATTAAGATCACAGACCTGAGCTTGTTAATTTCTAACTGGCCCTTTTAAGGGAGTGTTTCCCTGCGGGGGAAAAAAACAGCTTAGGAAAAGTTAGCTTGTATAGTTCTCTCCACTCTGGAGTAAAGTGAAAAATGGGTCAGCCACAGACACATTGAGTATAATGGTGAACACGACTGAGAAAGCAATATTGCAAAGGTCATAAATACAGACATTACCGTATTTTCACCCATATAACCCACGGGTTATATGCGTTTATACATGCACAGCGCCCCCCCCCCCCTGCGGGGTATAAAAGTGGGCGGTGTATACATAAAATATTTTACACAGATTAACTAAAGGGAGAGCTTGGGACCACCACTTTCCTCGCGGCAGTGGGCTGGCTCGGCGGCTCGGGCTCCTTTTCTCCCTTTTCCTGCTTGGGTTTCGGGACGCCTTCGTGAAAACCCCACCCCTGGCTATGGGCGAAGCGACCAGGAAGAAGCAGGAGGTGAGAGGAAGCCCGGATTCTGCAGCCCCTCGCCTTCTCTGGGCTTGGAAGTCCGGCAGGAAGGGAAGGGGAGCAGGCGGCGGTGCGGCGGTGCGGCTGTGGCTCCGTTTTCACACACACACACACCCCTCCCTTCTTCTGCTTTGCTCTGTGAAAGGGCTTCACTGCCGAAGCATTTTGGTTTTAAAAAAAAAACACCGTCCCTTTCTCTCTCCAGTTAACAGGGCCAACCCAAGTGGTGCATTTTATCTGGGAGACGCCACGCAATGAGGGAATCTCCTTTTGGGGGGGGTGTGAGACGCTGACAGAAAAAGGGCAAGCAGTGGCCGTGTGAGGCGGCCTTGAGAGCTCCAAACGACCTACCGTACTGGCTGGCGAGGTTAGTTCTCTAAAGGCCGTTGAAAGCTCCGGGGAAACCCCTTTTTCCGCCCTCGGAGCCCCCGGTGCTTCCTCAACCCCCCCACACTTTTTCCTCTTTGGTTCACCCCACCCCCGCCCTCAAGGGCCCGGGACTCTGGGAAAGTGTGCAGCTGGGGGGCTGGGGAGGAGAGAGCGTCTACCGTTCCTCACGGGAGGCACTTCGAGCCCCACCGTATCTGAGAGGCTCTTAGTCGTCGGTGTGGGAGAGGAGAGAAAGGTTAAAATGTTTTTGAAACATAAAAAGAATCCTTTGTGGGCAAACTTAAAGCTGCTGGGCTGCACGGGCTTGCTGTAAATTGAGGGCATGTTTTGTCTTTATTTATTTTGCCGCCTCCCCTTCCCTTCCTCGGAGGGGAACGCTCGGAGCAAAAGGGACCCCCGCCTCATTAAAGCCGCATCCGACGCTTCACCTACAAACGATCCCGATTCTCCCGCGTCCTTCCTTCCTTCCCTCCCTTCAATGTACCGTACTCTTCCTATAAAGAGAAGGGAAGCGTGAACAAACTCCGGGCAGGAGATGGGCTCGCGTAGAGGTACCAGAAGTTTAACCGTTTCACCTAAGCCACAGCTCGTCCTCTCTTGGGACAGCCTTCCGCCGACATTAAAACGATGCGTGAACTTGCGAAAAACTGTGGCAGGCACGGAAGGGAGGGAGGGAGGGAAAAAAGAAGCGAGAAACGGATATTTTCTCCCTCTCGTGAAGGGGGGAGGATCTGGTGCTTTCCGGCTCGGGCTCCTTTTCTCCCTTTTCCTGCTTGGGTTTCGGGACGCCTTCGTGAAAACCCCACCCCTGGCTATGGGCGGCTCCCAGATAAAATGCACCACTTGGGTTGGCCCTGTTAACTGGAGAGAGAAAGGGATGGTGTTTTTTTTTGTAAACCAAAATGCTTCGGCAGTGAAGCCCTTTCACAGAGCAAAGCAGAAGAAGGGAGGGGTGTGTGTGTGTGTGAAAACGGAGCCACAGCCGCGCCGCCTGCTCCCCTTCCCTTCCTGCCGGACTTCCAAGCCCAGAGAAGGCGAGGGGCTGCAGAATCCGGGCTTCCTCCCACCTCCTGCTTCTTCCTGGTCGCTTCGCCCATAGCCAGGGGTGGGGTTTTCACGAAGGCGTCCCGAAACCCAAGCAGGAAAAGGGAGAAAAGGAGCCCGAGCCGGAAAGCACCAGATCCTCCCCCCTTCACGAGAGGGAGAAAATATCCGTTTCTCGCTTCTTTTTTCCCTCCCTCCCTCCCTTCCGTGCCTGCCACAGTTTTTCGCAAGTTCACGCATCGTTTTAATGTCGGCGGAAGGCTGTCCCAAGAGAGGACGAGCTGTGGCTTAGGTGAAACGGTTAAACTTCTGGTACCTCTACGCGAGCCCATCTCCTGCCCGGAGTTTGTTCACGCTTCCCTTCTCTTTATAGGAAGAGTACGGTACATTGAAGGGAGGGAAGGAAGGAAGGACGCGGGAGAATCGGGATCGTTTGTAGGTGAAGCGTCGGATGCGGCTTTAACGAGGCGGGGGTCCCTTTTGCTCCGAGCGTTCCCCTCCGAGGAAGGGGAGGCGGCAAAATAAATAAAGGCAAAACATGCCCTCAATTTACAGCAAGCCCGTGCAGCCCAGCAGCTTTAAGTTTGCCCACAAAGGATTCTTTTTATGTTTCAAAAACATTTTAACCTTTCTCTCCTCTCCCACACCGACGACTAAGAGCCTCTCAGATACGGTGGGGCTCGAAGTGCCTCCCGTGAGGAACGGTAGACGCTCTCTCCTCCCCAGCCCCCCAGCTGCACACTTTCCCAGAGTCCCGGGCCCTTGAGGGCGGGGGTGGGGTGAACCAAAGAGGAAAAAGTGTGGGGGGGGTTGAGGAAGCACCGGGGGCTCCAAGGGCGGAAAAAGGGGTTTCCCCGGAGCTTTCAACGGCCTTTAGAGAACTAACCTCACCAGCCAGTACGGTAGGTCGTTTGGAGCTCTCAAGGCCGCCTCACACGGCCACTGCTTGCCCTTTTTCTGTCAGCGTCTCACACCCCCCCCCAAAAGGAGATTCCCTTGTTGCGTGGCGTCTCCCAGATAAAATGCACCACTTGGGTTGGCCCTGTTAACTGGAGAGAGAAAGGGACGGTGCTTTTTTTTTTAAACCAAAATGCTTCGGCAGTGAAGCCCTTTCGCAGAGCAAAGTAGAAGAAGGGAGGGGTGTGTGTGTGTGTGAAAACGGAGCCACAGCCGCACCGCCGCACCGCCGCCTGCTCCCCTTCCCTTCCTGCCGGACTTCCAAGCCCAGAGAAGGCGAGGGGCTGCAGAATCCGGGCTTCCTCTCACCTCCTGCTTCTTCCTGGTCGCTTCGCCCATAGCCAGGGGTGGGGTTTTCACGAAGGCGTCCCGAAACCCAAGCATTTTTTTTTCTATTGAATTTCAAGATCTCTCCCTTGAGTTGAGTTCCTCCAACCCCTCCCCAGCTCGCCCAGGCTTTCTCCTCCGATTGGTTTTAATGGGTAGGTCCGATGGAATAGCGCTAATGTAATGTTTGCCGACGGCTTACTCGTTGCGGGTTATATAAGTGGGCGGGGTATACGGGAAACATTTTACACAATTTTGAAAATCTGTAGGTTATTCACGTGGGCGGGTTATTTGCGTGGGCGGGTTATATGGGTGAAAATACGGTAGTCATATAGTTACTTTTTCATCACCATAGTAACTGCCATTGTCCCAGGCAGTTGCTAAACAAGGACTACCTTGGTTGAATGTTACAAATGGGAGAAATAAAGACATTTTAAGATGTGCATATGCTAATAGAACAGATATTAAGTGATCTGTTGCAAGGAATAAAACATTGCCCCGCGCCCAGCAAACAAAAACAAAAAACAAAGACAGCTATGCTTAGGAGTATTGAAGTCAGTTAGATATGTTTAAAAAAAAAACATTAAAATTCAGTCAAATGGCAATTGGATGCTTATGAAGTACATGTTAAAAAGAGAAACGGTGTTTCTTGTTTTAAACCTTGTTTTAAACCTTGTTTTACTATTTTTTAAACTTTCAGGCTTACAATTTCTTACACCTTTTCTGTGCTTTGCATTCTGTTGCTTACCCCCAAAAAAGAATAGTGTGATGGTTAAGTTTGTAATGTATGTACAACCTCATTACCCCTTTATCTACTTTAGTAAAGGATTATAAAATAACAAAAGAAAAGAAAAGAAAAAGAAATTATCACAAAACAACACAAAGCGAATACTGAAGAAATGAGTTGGCTAAAGGGTATTTTTTATTCCAACAAAAAATCCATTCGTCCAACTTGTTATCCCATAAACAATCTTAGCTCTTCTGAAGATTGCATTATAAATGAATATTTTTCTCTTAACAGTCTGCCATTTTTGAAGCTATCCTAAATGAATCAGCATATTTGCATTCAACTCTTTCATTCCACATGTTATTTTCATCTTACTGCAATAAAACAGTGAATTACATTTATCCTTCAAAATATATAATTCTAGATTTGACAAAATCATTTTCAATATCAACAATTTCAACAGAACAATTTGTTGAAATACTTCAGCAACATATTTACAGCATATTATTTTATTCAAGTAACCAACTAGTTTGATTATTCACAACCTTAATATTGATGTCAGGCTATAAAAGTAACATTCTCTTGAGCCATGCTCATTTCCTGCCCAGTGACTACATGGCCAAAACTCTGATCATGGGTTTTCTTCACATGTTTTGCATAGCCGTGTCATTATTTACTCAAGAAAAAAGAATAGAGCTTTGTCTTAAGCACAGGTTGTTTTTTTTAAAAGTACATTCATTATTCCCAACTTGAGTTCTCATTTGAGAACTCGAGACTCAAGGTTCTCAGATTCACCATTTTCACTTTGTTCAATATGAAATTCTTTTTGAATATAGTAGACGTAGAGAATTTGGTTTCACTGGAAGATTCCAAGAGCTTTTAACACCTGTATTTTTGGTCAAGTTTCTTTTCCTTTTTACAGTCAACAGAGACACTATTGAAAACTTTCAAAGGTAACATTATATCAGCACTTAGACACTAATTATACTAGTATACTTCTTACCAGCTCTTTCCCCCCTCCCTTGGTTTTTGGATTATAAACAATGATCAAGGTTTGAGGATATTAAGAAAGCACTCTGAAGTTCATACGTATCAAATTCTTGTGGTCCAAAATGTGGTTTCTAGCAAAAGCTGAGCTCTATTGCTTTGTTATACTCAGTCTTTATACTGTGTTCCAAAATGTAACTTACTTGACCACTAATTAAAGAATACATGTCCTTTAATTATCACAGTATTAGTTTCCTCTTGATCCAGAAAGATAAAACTTACTTTTTACATGCAGATGTTGCTACAGAGAGGTCTATATTTGTGCTTCCCCAGCACTTTGTATATGGAATAGAAAGCAGGCATTTGGTTTAACAAATGTTTACAGTGGTAGAAATGTCATCAAACAAGATACATGTGATGAACACTTGCTTATAATATATCAATGTTTTATGCAGAATGCCAGGGAATAGTTATTGTAACAGGCATGGAATTGATGTTATAGTGGCTATTACTTTAAAAGGTCCAATATTGACTCTATCAGAATTGGGAAAAACAGGGCATTTAATTTAAAAGCTATAGGTTTCCTAATGATGAAAACCTACAGAGCAGAAACCCATCAAACCTGAAATTCAAACATTTCTGTCTGCTTCTTGGCTAACTTTGCTACTTCTTCTCTTATTGCCTTCACCAAGGCAGTTGTAGAAAGATTGTGGACAGGGTTGATTGAAGCATCATTTTCTATTATGCTTTGATGAGATCCAACTGTAGCAGAGTGCAGAGCTTCTTCCAGACTTGGATACAAATCTGCTGATTCACCATACTGAGGATGAAGCATCGAAAGACAGTTGTGCTCATAGGGTGGATGTGAATGTGCTTCTAGGTAGCCAGGGTGTGGAACCTACAGAAGATTTTAAGTAGAACGTGAACTCCTCTCACTTAAACAACAACACAGAACAGCTGCAGTCCCTACCTCATATAAATATATCACTTGGGAAAAGCTGTAAAATAATCAGTTTGATTACTCCAAAGGAAATGCCATTTTTGAGTGGAAATCACTGAATGAAATCATTTTCATCAGAAATAAATAAGCTCCTTGTCAAATCAATTGTTTTCCATTCCTCAGTAATCTGATGGAACATAGTAGAGCCATACTGTGAGCCATACCGAGAGAGGTACCGTTTTCCTGAAAATAAGACCTCCCTGGATAATAAGCCCAATTAGGCTTTTAAGTGCATGTGCTAAAATAAACCCTCCCCCAAAAATAAGACCTCTCTGAAAATATTGCATCACAGCAGCAGCCATGAGGTGACCACACTCGCCACCTCTGCACTTCAAAAATAATAAGACCTCCCCAAAAATAAGGCCAAGTCCTTATTTTGGGGATCAAAAGAAAATAAAGACACTGTCTTTATTTTCGGGGAAACATGGTACTAACTTCTCTAATTGGAATGAGGCTTCTCTTTTCCTTGGACATGAGGGTACATGTCCCTGTGGCATTGCCCCATCTTCAAAACAGAAAAGGTTTATTATCAACATATTGAATCCTAATTCACTGAATTAAAACAAAGATGTCTTTTCTGAATATATAAGACTATCATATTACATAAGATAATAAGGCTTTGAATTAGTTTGGAAGTAGTAGAATAGATATTCTGGATATTATTCTATTGGTTTTTTGTTAATTTTTTAAATCTCTGCATGCTATAGAGGTGGGTTCAAGTAGAATCTGAAAACAAAACATTAAAATCTAGAGATTAACCAGTGGTTAGAGTGCAGTACTGCAGGCTACTTCTGTTGACTGTTGACTGCTGACTGCGTGCAATTTGGCAGATTGAATCTCACCAGGCTCAAGGTTGACTCAACCTTCCATCCTTCCGAGGTCGGTAAAAATGAGGGCCCAAATTGTTGGGGGTAATATGCTGACTCTGTAAACTGCTTAGAGAAGGATGTAACAAAGCACCGTAAACCAGTATATAAGTCTGAGTGCTATTGCTATTTTGTTCTGCATAAATTTTGTATAATAGTCAATGTCTACTCATTTAATAACTAAATTAAAGCTAAAGATTGAAGCTAATAATAGGTTATATACCCCCTTTTCCTAATAATCTTACTAGTGAAGTCAATAGTTCCTATATATGACAATTTTTAAGGATATTTTATTGGAAAGATATTAATTTATTTACTTTTTCTCAAAAATTATGGAACATTATTCCCTTTCAAAACAGATGTTTCATTCAAATTGATACAATACACATAAAAGAGAACATAATATTTGTTTAAAGCCCAAGGCAATTTTTTCAGATAAAGAAATTGCAGAAAGAGGAGAATTGATATAGCAAAAGATTTATTTTTCTATTCACGTGATATAAAAAAGTATGTAAGGAAATCTTCACACTAGTTTGGAGAAAAAATATTGCTTAGAAAGGGGTTACTGGACATGGATTGTGAAATCTGGGCAACCACTAGATTATGTACAGAAAACTCCATATCTTTGCTATGAGCTAGTGGTCATCTTAGTATTTACAGCACAGATGTAGCCATTAAATGGGAGCAGTTCACTTTTCTATTTCATATCCAAGTCAGAAAGCTTTGAGTACCAGAATATATGTTTTTGTTAAAAGTTTGTGTGTATATGATTTCTTTTCATGTTAGGCAAGGACTTCAATCAATTTTCATTTTCAAAACTTTTTTTCAGCTTCTCAAATCTTTTCCAGCTGTCTTCCTTTTCCATTATACAATTTATTGGAGAATTTAAAGCATAAATTTCATTATCTCCCTCAATAAACAGATCAGAAGCAGTGAATAGGAAATAATTCCTTCTCTGTTCCTGAAGTACTCTTGCTGATACCTAGCACAATAAGTATCCTCCTTAAATTTCATAAAGAGGGCTCTACAAAGTCTGCTATTTTTTAAAAAAACTTTCAAAGTTAACATTTATCTTCTTTCATTTATTACTTATTACTTCAATTTTGAGATCACCTGACCGGGGGGGGAGGGGAGCTTACAAATAAAAACAGAAAATGTCAAGAGAAGAAAGCTAAGTGGGAAAAAAGCTCCCAAAAATAAGTAGCAAAAAGAAAACAAACAATGGAGTTCAATCACAATGCTAGCCCACAACCAGGTTTGGTTGGCAGAAAGTCAAAAGGATATAATTAACAACTACAACATGTGTGTGTGTGTGCGTCCGTGCGTGTGTTTGGGTATCTTAAACTAGACGCATGATGTTCACAGAAGGGGTAACTACAATAAAAATTTACGAGGCACCCAATGTTTTAAAGATAAAATCAAACTACACCCCTATTACTCAACTAATGTTAAGCTAAACTTGTTAAAAAACCTACATCTTGGAATAAAGCACTAGAGGCCAGTATTTCTCTAGTTCAGGCCCATAAAAATGGTAAAGCAGAACTACAATGCTGAGAAATCCAGAGATTCTAACACTTTTATCAACCAAAACCTCTGCAAATCTGCATTGTTTCATAAGATCATTGTTGCCATTATCAAAAAATTCTTCTACTTTTTTCTAAATATAAACGGTAGAGATAACATGTCACCCAAAGGATAATGTATTTTCGAAAGAAAAATGTTACCTGATTAGAAATTGTACTTTGCAGCTTGTTGTTTGATTTGCATGAAAGAGTGGGTATTGCTGGGAAATACAAGACTTTTAGAGTTAAAAGAATATAACATGAGATTTGGGTTGAATGGATATTTGTTATATGATAAAGGTAATGCTGATGTCAAAAATCATTGTTATATATGCCATATTGAAACTATGGAATAAATGCAAATCCAGGCTGTGCCCCAAAAATATCTTTACAGCTCTCAACATAAGAAACATTCTATACCCAAGAAATAATAGACCAACACAAATTAAAATATTTTGAATATTAGAATTCTGTCAAGGGGGATATGAAATAAAGAGAACAATTGATGGCAGAGGGATATATGGTTGTCTTATTTACAGATATCAGAAGGATTTAAAGTAGATAAATTGCGATAACTTTTATTGATAACATTTATTTTATCACTTTTTGTTGATTTTTGTTTTTACAACCATTCTTTATTTAGTGTCTAGCTCATTTAGCAGCCATTCAAAAAATATTATGATGGTAATAATAATAAATATTTTTTTGATCAATTTGTACATTTACAACTAAATTTCATGAAGCTAAAAACAAAATGGTCAGTGTGAAACTGATTAAAGTCTAGTTAGTTTCAGGAAGTACAAAGCAAAGAGTTTTAATCAAATAATTAAGATCATAAACTTCACTTCTTAATTTGCAGTTAGCATTTTTTAGGAAAGAGCTGCACTGCCTAGAAAAGCAGAAAGAGTTATGGTTTGTATATCCAGTCTCTCTATCTTGGGGGAGGGGGGAGAAACCAGAAATAAATGGGTCAGGAACAGGACACTGCACAAGATAACTTTATCTGAATGAGATGGCAGGAACCACTGATCTACATGGCATCTCTCTTTCCCAGTCATAAGTTTACTTAGCAACCATTTTGCTTAGTGACCATTTTGTTACTGATTTAAGAAACAGATTGTGGTCTCTAAGGAGAGAATGTACTATTATTTTAATAGTTAATTTGTATTTCATTTGCAGCTTGTATTTTACAGAGACTAATACATATAAGATGGTGTTTTAGACTCTTCCAAAAATA
This sequence comes from Thamnophis elegans, assembly GCF_009769535.1. Lineage (NCBI taxonomy): Eukaryota > Metazoa > Chordata > Lepidosauria > Squamata > Natricidae > Thamnophis > Thamnophis elegans. Next base: position 91,064,262 of record NC_045541.1, read on the forward strand.
AATGATCTAGAACACCATCCTGACATCCAAAATTAAGTACTGGAGTCCTCTATTTTACTCTTTTTAAAAAAAAAAGTGGGGGGGGGGTCTCAATTTATTCATTTTTTTAAAAAAATCTATTTCAACTCTTCATTTAAAAGCTTACAAGGTGATTTATACACAATGCTAGAGCAGAATTCTCTCAGTGCTGATTTCCTAGTCATTTTCATGTAAAAGAAAGCACCACCAACCCACTAAATATTTTCCATACAAGATTTTATACACAGTGAATCTTTGTTTCCATCCATATTTTTGGTTGTTGTTGTTGGTTTTTTTCCTCATTTCCTTGTTTTTAAATAATTTAGTAATCTGTAAACTGCTCAGATTCACTGGGAGTCGGACAACATATAATATCTAAATTTTTATTACTATCTGTTTATAAAAATTGAGTTGTGACTGGCAATGTCACAATTGCCAGTTCTTTTTCTGGTACTGGCCTTCATATGCATCAAGTTCTTCTGAAGAAACTAGCATGTTGTAATGTATGGGCGTAGTAAATGTGTGAATTCAAGCAATGTGGTCCTTTGGCAATTGGCTGATGGAAATTTAGTCAATGCAAGGATTTTCTAACCGCCACCCAAGATTTGTTGACATGGCATCCAGTGCACCGATTATCATTATTATTTAATTTACAAACTCTATCAGAAGAAAACCAATGTAAACCATATCTTCATCAATACCATGAAGTAGAAGAACTAAATACAGGGAGTCCTCAACTTACAACAGTTCATTTAGTGATTGTTCGAAGTTACAACAGCACCATTCGAAGTTACACACTAACCTATGACTGTTTTTAACACTTATGACCATTGCAGCATCCTAATTGTCACATGATCGAAATTCAGACACTTGGCAACTGACTCATATTTATGACAGTTGCAGTATCACAGGTCATGTGACCACTTTTTGTAATCTTCTCATAAGCAAAGTCAATGGGGAAGCCAGATTTACAACCAGGTTACTGATATAATAATTGCAATGATTAACAACTGTGGCAAGAAAAGTCGTAAAATGAGGAAAAACTCACGTAACAAATGTCTCATTTAGCAACAGAAATTTGTGGCTCAATTGTTGTAAGTCAAAAACTACATGTATTTAGTAGATTATGTATTAATAATTATTATGTAAAGTCTGTTTTGGCATTGTATATCTCACTTGATCACTGAAACCATATAATTCTTAACTTTGTGTTGTTTTCCAATTATTTTGGGAAATCACCATCAGATTGGGCAACAGTTTGTCTGAAATGGTATCGGATTTCCTGCTTGAGCAAGAAGATGGACTAGAAGATCTCCAAGGTCCCTTCCAACTGTTATTCTAATATGTATTTTATAATTCTAATACTCAGCTTAAACCCAGTTTTCGCATACTAGAAAAATTCAACAATGCATGTAACAACTATTTGTTATTTTGCAGTAATAACGTTTTATAAAAGGAACCTAAAACATTAATGAACATTAGCAAAGTGAGCTTCCGGTTGTTGTACTGTAACATCATGCTTTAAGTTCTCTTCTGGAAATGGCTAGATAGCTGAGTAATACAATCAGCAATTGTGTAACCAGTATCATTCACATTCCATTACATATGTGAATGTGCTCTTCTCTTCACTTTTATTATTTGAATGCAAATCTTCGAAAAACAATGACAGCTTTTTAAATTTGTGCTAAAACCTACATTTGGAGTCCCGAATTTTGTATGTTAATCAGTCACATAGTCTACACATAATTTATACTATTCTTAGTGTATTGTTTGCTATTTAGGTTTTTCTCTCATTTATTTTGTGTTTATTCTAATTCAATTGTGTTAAATTTATTTTAACTCAATTTTTAAACATAATTTTTATATTTGAATATTTTTATAGTTCAGTAGAGATATCTCTTGGCCAGAAATTGAGTATCATATATCTTATACTACTCTTAAGTTGTTTGTTGTATACTATTTGTATTGGCCATATGATTTCTTCAAACTGCTATTTAATTGCAAGTCATTAATCAATATTCTTGTTGAATTTAGTGTATTTCTATCAAGTTTTTTTTTCTTGAAATAATAACAACAATAAATTTTTTTAAAAGGAATACAGATAGTCCTCGACTTACAACAGTTCATTTAGTGGCTATTCAAAGTTACATCACTGAAAAAAGGGACTTATGACCATTTTTCACACTTACAACCATTGCAGCATTCCCATGGCCACATCATCAGAATTCAGACAGTTGACAACTGACTCACATTTATGAACGTTGAAGTGTGCCAGGATCAGGTGATCACCTTTTGTGACTTTCTGACAAGCAAAGTCAATGGGTAAATCAGATTCACTTACCAACTGCAATGATTCACTTAACAACATTGGCAAAAAAATTGTAAAATAGGGCAAAATTCACTTAACAAATGTCTCACTTAGCAACATAAATATTGGGCTCAATTGTGATCATACGTCGAGGACTACCTGTATATATCAGTTTACTCGGAGATACAAGTAGTAAAATAAAATCTGCTCAATTACCGAGTCAGCCCATTGTCCTGGGATATCATAGTCTCCAGCATAAGACATCCAAGCCTGATTTCTGTATGCTGCAGGTGTTGCAGGGAAGAAATAACCTGTGAACCCAGGTCGGTTTGCTGCTGGGATGGCAAACACTGCTGGAACTGTATTTCCTATCAAAAAATAGGGAAGGTAGTTAGTCATCGAAACACATTTTAATCACAGAGGAACATTTTAAAGGACATCTGAGATGTTCAAAATAGAAGATCCCATTGTTTAAGTGGCGATGGAGAATTTCTTGCCAAAAGTAGATCATGTATATTACTGCATCTGCACCTAGTGCCATGTTGCCACTATTGTGGAATGTGGAAGAGACGGCACCTATATAAAGAGAGATCAGTACTGACATTCCATGTGATACAGCGAAGACGGCAGCACTATATTCATGCAACTAATAGTGGTACTTGTTCATTGTCCAAATGAATTACTGTACCAGCTTTTCATTCATTATTTCCATCAGTAAGCAGCACAATGCAGATGCATATTTTTGGATTTATGAAGAGTAGAAAGAGATGTTCCTGGGCATGTTTCAAATAAAACTTGCGAGTATACAAAATGTATATGTGATATGAGAAACCAAATAGATTCTTGTGTTTCTCTAAATGTGTTGCTTCTTTTGTACAATTATTAGCTGAAACATCAACATAGTTCATTTTCAACAGAGTATTATTGAACAATGAGCAATCACAATAGGATTAAGAGTTTCTGGAAAGCACAGTAACCATCTGTTTCGATTTTGTGAAATATGTTTGTGTTAAATATATTTGTGTGTAACACTGCTTTTGCATGTTTGCAAATCTTTCAAATTCTGTGAAATTTTGTGTTTAGTCACGTTTTGAGCAAAATTCTTGGATTATTAAAGAATGAGGGAATAACATAGATATGACTGACTTATGTTGTGTGTGTCAGACTTTAAATAGTTCAAATAACCTAGCTGTCAACTCGCAAAGCATCCCTGACCTGCTTTAATGTGAATTTAATGTTATTTAAATCTTCAATTCCAGAGAAAAATCCGAGTAAGTTTATATATAACTATATCTCAAAACAAATATAGTCACAATCTTTCTGTTTTCTGATGCTTTCTAATGTCTTCATTAAGAGTTTACTTGTCCACAGAGATGACCTTCTTCATCAGTTGACAAATAAATAGATTTTTCAGTGACTGTCACTGGTATCTTCTGGGACGCACTCCTCAAATTGCTGCTATCACATTACTGTTCCCAGCAAAAATGTTGCAAAGTATTTTTTTTTTAAAATGAACCCACTGTTATCTTCTGGTCATGAAGCACTGCTCTTAGAGACCAAAGACAGCAATTATTCACATGTTAGGGGTTTAAATGTTTCAAGTTTCCCATCATTTTTTCTGTAACTCAAATTTTAAATAATTAAGTATGCAAGCTCAATAGAGCCAGGTTTCCTTTTCTTTTTTTCTTTTGCTGAAAAGAAAATATCCATGTTCGGGAGACAGCCAGTAGCATGTGCTATTAATATTTTATTTTCTGAATCGAATGTAGTTTGGTCTTTGCTTTGGCATACTGTTAGGATCTTTTGTGGTTGCTATTGATATAACTTTTGGAGCCTAATCTTATCCATATAAACTAACTGAATTCAATGGAACTTATTCTTCTGTAAATATAAAAACATCTAGTTTTCTTCCTAAGGAAAATATCTCCAGAGCAATGTTAATTTTGAAACTGTCTGCATATGCTAATTTTGTTACAACTATCTTTAGTATATGTAATATACCTCTCTTGGAATAATATTTCAGTTTTATATATTACAGAATTTGATAAAATTTATTGTAACCTTCTTGTGAAAACTCATTAAGTAAAGGACTCAAGAATTACTCCATCAATTTAAGTTCTAAATTCACCATCATATTTATTTATGAATACTATAATTTTATTTTCCTTCTTTCTTTAGTTCATCAGAGCATCTATGCAAAATGTACTAATGCCAATGTGGTTCTCATAAGATCCTTCAAACTTGTGTTCCTTATGCCTCTTACCTCCATTTAACGTTTACGTAGGAATTTATACAGATTACAACAACCAGTGAATAGCACTTAACACCTGCCATGATTGTTACATTATTGTCATCAGTTGCTATTTCCTTTGCAAGAGCATATTTATTAAACGAAACTGCTCTCTTTTTGTGTCTTATTGACAAATATGTTTGAGTATCTCAAAACAAAACACTTCACACACATAGAATGTTAAACAGAAACAATGTATTTTAATAAGACAAAGTTCCATTTTTCCATTTCAATTTACAACATAGTTTTCCAGCCTTCTTTGTCTACAATGGGCTTCTCAAGTTTGCGCAAATGTTGCTTATGGGTTTACAAGTTATAAAAGGAACCAAATAAACCAACCAAACAACCTTCATTTGGGAGAGAATATTAGAAGTTAGCCCCATATTGTATGTTCCTTGAGTTATGTCTCTTTAAGATCTCTCTGAGGTGAGACCTTAAACTCTGAATTTGAAAGGTTTCATGAAATTATTTCTTCTGTCGATGAATAAACCCGTGAATGAATATAGCATACGGTATATTTAACCTGATGGGCCTCAACAATTCTAAAAAGAGCCATTCCAATAGTAATAATAATAGTAGTAATAATAGTCATAATAATAATAAAACAGAGACATCATATTACAAACAAAGTCCCTTGAATCCATAGGTTGGAATGATTAGATTTAACACAAGTAAATTATGAAATTAGAAAATATTTTACTGCTTAAAGGCATTTCCAGTACCAATATTTATACCACAGCTGTATATTTACACCACACTTTACAATCACAAAGATGGCTTGTAACATTAAATCCAGAATAAGGTTAGTGAGGATCTGCTATCCTGCTGGACCAATTGTAATTTTCCCTTGAGTAGTCACAATTATAAATATGCATCCCCCAGAACTAGAAGGATGCAAAACACAAATAGAGCAGAATTTTAGAATTTTTTAATCCATGTTTAGAGGGTTAGGAGAGGGGGGAATGGAAACTTTTCTCCACCGTTCTGAACTTGAGTAGAAGACCAGCAGTGAGCATTTATTCTATCCTCAAGTTAAACAAAGAAAAGAAGCAAGGGAAAACCCACTGCTCTAGTGTAAATATGAAAAGATAACTCAGAATTAGAACCCGTATAAAAGTCACCATCAATACAAATTATGTAACTTGCATTTTCAAACTTTTTCTCCTGAAAAAGGGAAGAACTGTGATCATGATTGTGCAGACCACTTAACCAGACTCATGTGGCCAAGCAGAAATCTTAAAATACTGGTGGTGGCAGTAGTAGTAGCAGTAGGCATTTTAAAACTGTGAAGTTGTTATAGATGGTTTATTCTCCTACAAACAACTTACTGAAATTTGCTTAGACTTTGGGAATTTCATGCTAACATTATGAATCCCTTATAGTTCAGATTCACTATAGAAGCATGTAAGAAACATCAGTGAAGATAAAGCAGTTCTAATCCCTAGGCCAATTTCAGGGTATATTTTACCTATTCAAACAGAATATATGGCTCAATTCTCATTTATTCCCTCAAAATTTCCTAGTAGGATTAGAAATCAAGATGAAATTTGTTATTGTTCCAGATTCTCTTTTCTGAGGTAGTCAAAATGGTTAGAGAATCCCAAATTATTTCTTGTAGTTAGTAATGCCAGTTGAATTGCTGATCTTTATTTTAGTCTGCATGTTTTTGTTATTTTTGGTGATTTAAAGAAAATACGATGACCTAATCAGATGGAAGTATTCATATATTCTTGCAAGTTCCAGTTATAAATGAAACCATCTACCTTCTTGTAATCATTTATCTGTGTTAGAAGCTCTATGGGATCTAAAGGGATAGGATTCTAGAGTGCAAAAATTCCTCCGAACTTCACAGCTTCATGACTTCTTGAAAGCCACATGCAGTCCACTAGTGCTTCTTTATGCCTTTTTTTCTAAAGAAAGAAGCTGAGATCTGCCTTGGAATTACAAATTGATGTACTGTATGTGAAAATGTTTATGCCAACTTTCGAAACATCAACTATGAGTAGGTTAAAATGGAAATATTATCCAAATATCTTCCAACCACCCCATCTCCGTTAACTTCCATATTTATTTAAGCCATACTCAAGCTGCAAAGTTTTTATAGCAAAAAAAATATGTTGAAAACTAACACTGATTGAAATTACAATTAAGAGATTATATAACCCTTATTGTCACTTTTTCTGTGTATACATTGACACACATTAAAAATGAAATTCTGATGCCCACTCTATTTTCTCCATTTTGATGTTATCGGCTAAACAACAGAAGTCAATGTATGAATCTATGTGGGGTGTGGTGGAAGCAAGAATTGTTTTGCAAAGATCAAAAGGTATGCAGAGCTATAATGAATTAGGTTAGTTGCATTTTCTTTCTTATCTCATGAAATTAATTTCTTTGGCTTACTCTATCTCCTTTTCTATGTTCTGCTTTTTCTGAAAGAGTAAAGTGAGATAACTATGTCAGCATTCAGCATTCAAACAAAAGGCAAATTAAAATATCTCTGGGATTCTCAAAATCAGCCCCTTATTCTTAGGGCATATTAATCTTATTCATTCATTAGTTTTTTATAAACCAACACTGATTTATTCCCAGAAAATAGGAAGCTAGAATATTTTTGCAAACATGGAGTAATGCTGAATTATCTACACAATTCTTTAACATATTTCTTCCTAAGAAAACTGGCAAAACTCAATTCAGGTAGTCCTCATTTAGTGACTCCCTAATTTAACAATCATTCTTAGTTATCACCGCTAGTGGTTACCACCACTAAGTGGTGATTTAAAAAAATAACTTTACAACAAATCCTTAAAGCAAAAGAAAATTGAAGTAAGATCATAAGCACAGTCACACTTTGACTTAGTAACACTTCACTTAACCACAGAGTTGTCAGTGCCAGTTGTGATAACTAAATGATGACTACCTGTATAATTAAAGATTTTTCAAATGTCCACATGTCAATAATAATGTTACCCATCTCAGTTAAATCTGAGGCAAGATTAATACACATTCTGTATTAAATCTAAGCTTTAATTATGGAGCTAGAGTCAAATTTATTTAGCGAGTATGCTCACTAAACTCAAATAGTGCACAGTAGTAATAACTTAAGTTTACTGTTTTCAGTAGATCTAATTGAAATTAGTTCATCATATTGTTCTTTTCTTCCATAAAACTATAGACGTCAGCATTCTATCTTAGTGACAATATCTTACATTCCATCTTTTCCAGAGAGGGCCCCAAAAATCTCAGCTTGTTCTATTGATAATATATAAATATAATCATAGCAATAATGCTTTACTAATGAGTCACACACAGATACCTCTGCATCAAAAATATCCATTTTGAAGTATCACTCTTGAAATTCTAAACTGACCAACATTTAAACATTAAACAAGCATGTAATATGCATTATTCTATCTTGTTTTTAAAAACAAACCAAAACCAAGAAATTATTAGTACATGGTTTCCAAAATATTTGTGATGTTCAAAGAGGAATATTCTGGGTAGAGTCACCCTGTTTTTAGGCAATAAAAATTAGAACTAAGAATAAAGTAGCAAGAATAAAAGGAGGAGCTGAACGAATAAATTATTTCAAAGATAGGATAAAGTGACATATCCCAAAATGTAGGTTAAAATCACTGTGCTAGGAAACTACAGAGGGTGAATAATCTGTAACAATTTTGTGCAATCCTATTACAGATCAGTTCCAGAAATGTTCATCAAAAGAATATTTTTCAGAAGCTGCCATGACATGCTATCTGTGGCAGAACACTGCCCAGAAGCATAATAACTGATGAAAAAAATAAGGGAAAAAAGCCTTTAAAGCTAATGAGACCTATGAGTAAAAGAGCACACAAGCATTAAGCATCTCTTGACAACATGCAAACTGTACCGAGTGGCCCCCACGGAGACTATTTACATGCCTAAAGTTAAGTAAAATTCTTCAACGCGCCACTGGATCATAACCTAAGGCAATATAGTGAAACTTCTTTCAAGCCCTTTGTTTGTAAAGATGGAGAGAGAAAGAGATAGAGAGAGACAGAGAGAGAGAGATAGAGAGAGGGAGACAGAGAGAGGGGAGAGAGAGAGAGAGAGAGGGAGAGAGGGAGGGAGGGAGGGAGGGAGGGAGGGAGAGAGAGAGAGAGAGAGAGAGAGAGAGAGAGAAACTTATCCCAATCATTGAACATTACATGTTCCATTGTTTTCCATGAAAGTATACTTCGTATAAATATAATACTATATTATACCAAGTATAATTATATTTAGTATAACTATAAGGCTATACAAGTATATAATGCTTGTATATATAATTATACTCATTGGTTCCATGTAAGCACACCTAAAAGTGTGGCCTAAGCTGCTTTTATTTATGTTGTACTTTTTAGGGCACATCTGTTTAAGAAAAAGCTATTAACTGTTGATGTATTATTACATGCTGATCTTACAAAGACTATTAAATTAGATTTTAAAAAATATATTCCATATGTAGGAAACATTATAGTAGCACTCATTTTTATATTTTCAGATTTAAAAAAACAAAGGGAAACATTTGTTACATCCAGCAATTCATTCAGCCAGTGTCATTTCTCTCAAGATTTTTCCAAATGTTAACAATTAAGAAAAGTCATTTCCTCCTCTTTAATAACAACTTCAAGAAATTTAAAGTAATGGCACGTCTAATCAGTAGGATAAAAATGTATGTTCCATTAGTTAAGCACTTCATAAACTTCATAATACATTGTTGACTATTTTTTATTGTGGAAATCAGATTAATGGCTATAGATGCAATTTCATTCCACTGACATTTACTGCTAGTAATACCATCTAAAGAAAAACCAGCAGAAGAGAAGTATTGTTATTTCCTTTGGGAAGGGGGAAGGGCAAATGTTACAATAGCAGATAAAAGACAGGGCAGGGGTGTCCAACTCTGGCAACTTTTAATCTCATGAATTTCAACTCCCAGAATCCCCCAGCCAGCCATGCTAAGGTTGGTATTTGAACACAGCATGTATTAAACCACAAAATGTAAAGGATGAAAATCCAAAGAAAAATTGTGGCATCAAGTAATACTGTTTAATCAATAAGCAAGTTAGCTGTTCTCCCTACACACTTTTTCCATTTTATTTACCTAAATTGGTCATTGAGAGTAGGAACAAGCTTTTATTTTAAAAGCTATTATCTAATTTACAAAGTTTAATTTTCAAGAAACACTTCAGAGAAAATTTTTCCAAAACTTGGGGGATAATAATTTACTGTTTTTTGTCTACCGATGAGACTGAGATAGGGAAAAAAGCAATTTAGTTAAAAAAAGAAGAAGAAAAATAAATCTACATCATGCCTTTTGCACATGATTAAACTGCTAGTTCGCTTACCTTCCTTTCATCATACAGTTAAGTTAAGAATAAATATTTAGTAACAGCACCCTTTTAAAAAAATCTGCTTCTTCTAAATCTCTTTATTATCCAAATAAGCACATTAAACAAACTAGCAACATAACTATTATTTCTTTGAAAACAATACATTTTTCATTAGCTGAATTATTGACCAATCAGAATAATTTTCCTCTAAAGTCTTAACTCATGAGCTGCAATAATATGAAATATCAGGAACACCAATGAAGTTGGAGATTTACAATGTAAAACAAGATATATTCCAAACTCATTCAAACACAGGCATATACAAACATTTAGGATGTATAAATCCAAAGTATTTGATAGACTGCAGTCTTTTGCTCCGTTTTAAACAAAGAATTATTGTTGGTTCATAATTCTACTGAATCAAATAAATGTCTTGAGGTACAAGTCAATGGTAGAATACAACCACTAATCTTCTCACCCTCTCAAAGTCTTCTGCAAATAATAATATAATTACTTTTCCTTTGCATGTTTCAGAATCAGTCATTACTATATTCAGTTAAAGGGTCTCAGGCAGTATGAAAAGATGTCTGAAATCCTGGAGAGCTAATCATACCTGGAGACAGATGAACTGATTTAACTCAGCATGAGGAAGTTTCATGTGTTACCGTAATATCATCTGGTGAAGCTCCTTGTGGCAAATATGGCTGCATGTATAATCATATTCAGCTTATTAATGACAAATGGAGTTAATCTGAATAGATTTGCCATATTGGAAACCTCAATTACCAACTCGAATACCATTACCAAATTCACTTTTAAACACTTTGCAAGGACCTAGAGCTTGGAAGCTGTAGACATCATGAAACAGCCACATGACATTTACCATCAGTTCAGATTGGCTTCAATACACTATGCCAAAAACAGTAATTTCCCCTAGTTTTTTCTAAAAAGTGCCTGGCTTTTGAATCTACACACATGCATTCAGCTCAAAAGTAATCACTGCAAAAAAAGAAAAAAGACTATGTTACATGGCCATCTGTTTTCTGTCCTATAACACAGTAGCAGTTCCAAGGTCCTGTCTTAGAAAGATGCTAATTACAGGTGCTTCAAATAGAGAGAGATCATATCCTTTCTCTCCATGCCTCTCCTACGTGTTAGAAATATACTTCGTGTGATAAATGAAGGTATGTGTGGGGATCCTTTTATCAATCCTCCTCCTCAAGCCTTCAAGAGAACCATTAACACAGTTTTAAACAAGGGTATTTGTTAGATCTCATACACTTGTCTCTATGCCATACAGACTTAGATGTGGTCTCTGTTTGTACCGCATGCGTTTTTCACCTGAGTAATTCAAAGCTGATTGATCCAATGGAGCCACAGTTACTGGGGCTTTTGATACTGGGACAAAAGGGACATGATCATGTGGCTGTATCTGTTCAGTCCCACTGGACTCTGATACTCTTGTCTTGCTGCCAATATCAGATGTTGACCTGTACAATACATATTGGAAACATTAGTCAATGTCAAATATACCTTGGTCAAAGTCTAGAACCCATTTATTCTGGAGCTGCACATTTAAGTACTTTGATGTACATTATCAAAAAGCAGAACTACTTCATCTAGAGCAGCAGGATTTCTTTAAAAGTTTGTGATGGAAGATAGAGAAAATATTATCATTTTGACATTTCTCACTAATAGCTAATCATATCAGCTTTGCTGACCACTGCTTCAAACTAAGTTTGCTTTAGGTAATTATCCTGTCCTGCATTTTGATATGGTAATGTAAACACCAGAAAACACCTATATAGATGTAAACAATTCTAATTATAACATTTAAAAACATGAATGTTAATAATGACATACCTTTTGTTAGATATATTTGCTAGATGCATGCTAAGCTTACTCTTATTTTCATTCTATCTGACAATGAATTATGAGGCTGGCTGCCAGTGCTCATTGATAGTTTTGAATAACTATGATGACATCACTGACAGTCAATGAGGATAGCTCAGCTGCTTATGTATTCTTATGCCAATGCACTGTGAAAATATATCATTCGTACTATGTGGTGGCTTTGCAGTATATCCAAAGTGGGTTTTTCTAAAAAAGCAGTTTGTCAGACCAAGTAATTTTGTAAGACTGAACCACACAACAACAATCAGCCACACATGCATGAAGTGCATTATTAAATTAATTTGATCTGAGAATATAAAATTTAAAAGGCAATATCCACAATAAAAATGAGCAGAGAATTGTGCACTAAATATTTAAAGTATGTTAACAGTATGTTAAAACCTGTCTACATTTGTTATGATTACCCAATTTACATAAATAATATTATAGTAAAATGTTCTAAATTTTTCTTGATTGCCACCCCCCCTCCCTCGAAAATATTAAATTATCCACTGATCTTGTGCTGCCAGTATTTGGTTATTTCAGGAAAAAAATGGGGTGTTCTATTAATTTTTCAATTTTTTTATAGCACGGTCAGCCAGAGATTATACCTTTGTAATCAAGGATTTAAAATCATGGTTGAGACAATACTAGAGAATAGATTTTGCATATTTTTACATATCTAAAAAGTTTGTATCCAAACATAGATATATAGTTTTAAAATATTTAATCATAACATTATACATGAAATTATACCATTTGATTGAATTTCAAAAGTATAAGTACACAGCACGTTAAATATAAGAAGCTAGCTTCACAGTAGTATAATTGAGCTTCAGCATTAATAACTAAGAAAATTTGAAATTTCTGCAGTACCTCCTAAGAGAAGTTATAGCAACAGGTCCTGTTCTGGGAGGCACAGGAGGAGGTGGAGAACCCATCACCATTTCAGGGAGTGGAGAAAACCTGTATGCCTGGGAAGAAATCAGAAACGTTTCCTCAAAAAAAAATTCCATTATTAAAATAACACTAGATTGTTTCTCTGCATTATAGAAGAAGTGTGTTTGATGGAATCCCAGAATACATTCTATTCAAAGGTAGCGATCTCAAAAGCCTAATAATTAAAAAAATGTCTTTAAATAATTAAAAAGTAAGCCTTTCAATGTGTTCAAAAGTTCTCATTAATTTTGTAAAATATTATACATATAATTTTACCAAGAGTGAATCTTTTTTCAAGATAAGAATATTTAACATATATAAAAATTAGTTATAATTCAATTTGGGGATCCCCCATTTTCATTCTCCTCATTTGTCAAAAGTTAAATCTCAAATTAAGTTTCTTTGGGAAAACCCATGAAACATTACGAGTAAGTTATATTTGTTTTAAATTGCTCATAGCAACTCAGATTAAATGAGTATGAATTCCTCTTTTGCACTTCTGTTTTTCTTACATCAAATTTTATACCATAAATATTCTTAATATTTATTCCTATTATACCCTTTTTTGGTGAACAGCTTTTTGTACAAGTTGCTCTAATTAAAGAAACAAGAGATCACAATAAGCATTTATTTTTCCATTGCTTGCAAGCATACACTGATATGAGAATAAATTGTGGTATGGATGTCGGTTGAACTGATTTCAATACACATGTCCAGTAAGCAAGTTTTAAATCATGTTGCCTAATAACTGGAAGCTGAAAATAACACATGAATACATTAAATCAGTGATAAGTAGAAGGAAACAATATTGATATCTCATTGAGTAATTTTAAGTCATCTGACAGATTGTTGATTCTCATATATTTAACAAACCCAATAAAATGAAGCAACATCAACCATGCTGCTTTTATATTGCTGAAAAATTAAATAAACTATTATGGTAACTAGGACTGGTTTGGTTTGGACAGACTGAAAGTTCCATTTAGTTACATACGATGGCCTTGAAATTATGTAATTCTACATACATATTTGTGCCATATTTTATCATAGGTCTTTTTATAAAACCGCATTATCTATTAGGATATGAACAATAAGTTTTTTTCTTCAATCGTCTGGCAAAATTTTGTTCATTTTACAATTTCACAACCTAGTTTTAAACAGACACACTGAAGTGTTTCTCATTCTTCCTTTGTCAGAGAAGGAAAAGATCTAGTTTAAAATTGCATATCTATGACTTGGTTGATAATCATTCAGGATTAATGAGCCGTAGAATTTATGCCATACAGCATACTTAAAAGAGTTTCACACATACAAAATCACAAAGAAAACACTAATTTGTAATATTCTTGTCTCTTTTTTAAAAAAAATATCTAATCATCTGCATCCCATCCCACACATGTGAACAAATGACTTTTATTTTATCATTATCATAAGGGAAATTAATGGCATAAATAATGACCTCTTTTTGTTTTTTGAGTGAAGGAGAAAGCCAGTAACTGTTTCAAATACATAATTAAAATATTTTATGATTCTACTCATTCTGAACATAATTAAACGTAATAGAACATGTATCTCACTTGAATGCAAAGCACACTGCAGGCATAAATTTTACCTGTCTTATCTTCATAGAGTTGATTTAACATGAAAGTTTTTTTTGTCACTGGGCTCTTTTCTGGTAGTATATATTCATGAACACACTCCATGCCACTAGTAATACTACATAGAGTTTTTGTGAATGAGTCTGTCAGTCTATCCCTCTTGCTCCCTCTAACTCAAGATAGAGCTGTGGTGGCACAGTGGTTAAAATGCAGCATTATAGGCTTCTTTTGCTGACTGTGGGCTGCCAGCCGTTTGGCAGTTCAAATTTCACCAGGTTGAGTCAGCTTTCTATCCATCTAAGGTCAGTAAAATGAGGACCCAGAATGTCGGAGGCAATATGCTGACTTTGTAAACCATTTAGAGATGGCTGTAGAGCACTGTGAAGAGGCATATAAGTGCTATTGCTGTTACTGATACTCTAGCCTCAGTTAGAGGAACCAGAACAATGAAAGGAAGCATGTAACTTCCAATATTGTCTATACCTTGAAAAATACTGTTTACTTTTACTGCATTTATGCTATTACCTCATACCAGGTTAATTGTCTAGTTTGATAATTCATCTTGCACGAATATGTAACTCCAAGATCACACACATAACCTTACACGAAAAATACAATGTGATTTTAAAGACAAGGTTTTTAAAAGGCATGTAAAACACTGTATGACATATACAAAGGTTCTGCAGTGAAATGGATACATATTCAACCAACACAAATGGATTTTCCTTGAAAACATATGAACCAAGCCCACAATAGCTCTTTATGTATCATATGTAACTGATCACTTACAGGTCGTGGTAAACTGTACTGATACACTTCTGGTCTATATGTTGGCACCCACTGTATTCCACCTCTAGGCCGAGACATGGTACCAGGAGCACTGGTCACAACTTCAGAATATGGCAAATTCTGTCCAGAATTGTAAGTGTCTTGTTGCCTGTTCTGTCCTCCATGACCTGCTGAAGCCAAACTAAAGGCTTCCTCTAGTAACATGTGCATCTGTTGCCTAACTTCATCAATAGATGGCTGAGAACTCAGAGTTGAAGTCTCTGAATGACCTTTTGCTTGATGGGCTCTGGTATAATTTCGAGATTCATTGACACGGTCAATATTTGTTTCTTCTATCATTTCAGGCTCAGTCTGTTGGATAAAATATAAGTGTTTAATGGAGATTGTTGCAATCATTTTTTATGATGGCGTTCATACATGTGTACAATGAGCAGATATGTTCACTCATCTTCTTAAACCCCTTTTATGAGCTCTGTTATTTTAAAAGATAGCAGAAAAAAGCTACATCCTGTGTTAGAAAAACACTAGGACAGCATCCCAAGGAAGCAAGGAAATCAACAAGTACAAGAGATCCCAAGCTTGCTTTCATTCTTCCTATTCAATTCTTAATTTCCCTCCCCACTCATTATAATCATTTAATTAGAGAAGTGATAGAGATATGGTGTTGGATCAGGTGCATATTTCCATTCAAGCATAGAACTTACACTGGCAACAAACCTTTGTTAAGTCACTTTTACATTTTTATAAATGCCACAGTCATTGCTATTCACTATTTGTTTTAAAGAAGAAAATACTTAAGAGAAATTATAATCAGGCAAAGATGAATATAGACCAGTGGTAGTCAACCTGGTCCCTACCACCCACTAGTGGGCGTTCCAGCTTTCATGGTAGGTGGTAGGGTTTTGCTGTAACTCTGCTTTATAAATTTTATAAAGTAAGGTTACTTCCCTACTTTATAAATCTCCATTACTGTGGAACCGGTGGGCGGTTAGAAAATTTTACTATTAACAGAGATACAAAAGTGGGCGGTAGGTATAAAAAGGTTGACTACCCCGATATAGACTGTTATTAACTATTTTATATTAATAACTAAGAATGTTTTGTATTGAAAGAAAAAGAGAACAGCTAGCTTTGATTTCAATGAATTTCTAGTTGCTTAAGAAATCTATATCCTATAAAGATTACAAATGTTACAAATATATGATAATAATACCTATTTTATGCCTTAATATTCTCTACATCGAGTCACAAGGACTGTCAATGAATTCATAGTTATGAATAGACTTAGATATTTAAAAAGTTTGTATTTTTTCAGCTTTCAGCTAAAATTAGCTTTCTCTTAAACTACCAACACAAATTGTATTTCATTGTATACATGTTTATATTCCATTTTTCTCTTTAAAAGGAAAGTTCAAATCAACTAACATTAACATACAAACATCAATAAAGCGAAGCTGAATAAAATACATAACTAAAAATCTGATATTCCTATCTAATAACTAGACAAATGTTTCAACCTGGAGGGTATCATCATCTTGAAACCAGTTGGAACTTAATGTTTCATTCAAATTTCTTGGCAGTAACACAGAAGTGGTTTGCCTTTGCCTTCTTGTAGATTTAATTCTTGTAATTGTCTCCTAGGTGTATTGATTTCCTACATACTTGCACAAACCCTCTTGCATCCACTCTCACTATTTAGTTTCACTTTTGCCTTTGTATTTTACAAGCAAGGTGTATACACTTAAGTGTATAACAGGAGTTCCTGCTCTTGCCCACATTACTTCCTAAATCACTAAAGATAATGAGGCTTCCCACCAGATCAAAGTAGTAATTCTAAAAGAGTTAAAAATTAAACCATACTTGTTAAAGGACAAGAGGTTCATTAAATAAATAGGTGACATTGACTACTACGTAGGATCCTCTTTGCGGGCATAAATAAATAAGATGCCTCAAAAGCCCACATAGGCAAAGAAAAGAGGTTGCTTCCATGTTGTTGCTGGTGGAAGACATATTTATTTGATTTGTGTTAAACTGATCAAACCGCATCAAGTACTTAATTGATTTGTACTTGTAATGATTTTTTAATAATTGGTTGGGACCAATAAGTTATGGATTTGTGTCCTTCCAGTGATTAAGATGATTTGATAATTGGGGTCTAGTCACTATTTCTGAATTAGTTCTGTACCACAATCACTATATCCTATCCTATAGTAAAAAAAAAATAGAGAGATATAGAAAGATGAAATAAACATAACAGAAATGAAGCATGGTACAAACCAGTGTCCATAATATTTAAATCTGCTTTTATAATACTAATGTAACAAAAATACAGAATGACCCAATTGCAAAGGAAACATGCACAAGGGAATACGGCAGTCAGGGAAATTCTATGTATGAATAACTACAGCAAATCCAGCTTTATCTCATACCATAGATTGTTCCTTTACGTTGCTGCTGCAATGAAGCACAATGAAGCATAGCACACTATAAACCTAAATGCATTTCATATTATGATTTATGTACTGTGACACATAATGTGAAAACACAGACAATCCTTTCACAGTTGATGTCTCTGTTTTCTGAATCCTGACAAGTATAGCAAAGAATCACTATACTTCAACAGGCAGCAAGATTATTTATTATCTCATAAGCACTGCTATTTTTATTTTTATTTTCAGTATTTGGGTTCTAGAAATCAGAGAAATATGATGAATGTACACAATATAAAAGGCAAAAACCAAATATAAATCAGCCCACATTGAAGAAACTGGCTGGTGAAAACTGGTAACTAAATAGATCAATGGTTTGATTTCTTGGCATAGTTCCAAATACACCTGTGATCTGATTATGACATAATTCCAAATCACCTTAGAAACTGGAGGGAGAGAGAGAGAAAACCCTAAGTTTCCTTCTATAGTAAACAAAATGCTTAATTACTTTTATCTCCATTAGATCATTCTACCCGTGCTTATACTACAATAACATTTGATTTACTGGATCTTAATGAATGGTCCTTGCATGAAATGGACCATGCATTTGATGGAGCAAATTTCCCTGATAATTTACATCATTTGCATAATATCAATCATATCTACTGTGCCAATTTATGGCTTTTACGTAATGATATCATTGCTCAGCTGTAATATTTTGCATTATTTTAATAATAATGTTATCCTGAAAACATAAATCACTGTGATGATATGCTTCCTTGTTTAATAAACAGTATTCCAATTAATCCATTAAAATGGAATTTCATTGTATATTTAAACACAAAAGGCAATGCAAAGAAAGAAGGAGAAATTTTACTATTGCAGAGGACTATGTCATAGCAATTTTGAATACTATAGCTGATAGGGCTTTACATTTGGTCTCATTGATAAAATATATCTTTAATAGTTTCATACCAGCTTACTTATCCGAGTTTGTGACAAAAGACATTAAATACTGTAATATAGTAAGAATTCTGATGTTTAAGAACTAGCTCCCATTTTCTCTTGTCTTTCCCTTAAACTTCTCCATGATTTTGATCAGTGTTTCTTAACCTTGTTTTCTCTCAAGACCCTTCCAACTTTTAAAAATTATAGAATATGGCAAATGAGTTTGTTTGCATGGGTTATATTTCTCAACGTTTTCATTATTAAAAAGTAAACATGATGCATTCATTGCACCTATTATGTCTCATGACTGTTTGATGAAATTTTAATATTGTATTATTTTTCAACATATTGATTTAACGGACACTAAGATTCCAGTGTTCAAGAAACACTGATTCAAACAATCATCTAAAGAAGAAGGCTAGGAAGAGCATGACTCCTTTGAGCTTTGGTGCTGGAGAAGCCCTCTGAGAATACTATGAACAGGCAAGAAAATAAATCAATGGATTATCAAACAAATTAATTTGGAATTTTCATTCAAGGCACAAATGACGAAATTCAAATATCCTCCTTTGGACATATGCTGTCTAGAAAATGCTGCAATGCTGGGAAAGGTGGAAGGGAAAAAAAGAAGAGTATGACGAGCAGCAAGGCGGATGAACTCAATTACAGTGACTATGAGTGCTCCATTAGAAGACTTTATCTGAAAAAACAGGTTAAGACTAGAACATCATGGAGAAAATCTATTCAGATGGTCACTACAAGTAAAAAACAACTTGATGCTACATAATAAATAAATCGAAATCTCCTATCTATCAAATAGCTAGGAATATAACTGAAAGAATTTTCGTCACACATTCAATGAAGAAGTACCCATTCAAAGAAGAACCTTAGACTGTTTACTATCGACCTCACCCCATTCCTAAGAAGTCTTTAAGGCGGTGAAATTCAGCAGGTTCTGACAGGTTCTGGAGAACCGGTAGCGGAAATTTTGAGTAGTTTGGAGAACTGGAAAATACCACCTCTGGCCCCAGAGTCGGGTGGGAATGGAGATTTTGCAATATCCTTCCCCCAGGAGTGGGGAGGAAATTGAGATTTTGCAGTGTCCTTCCCCTGCCACGCCCACAGAACCAGCAGTAAAAAAAATTGAATTTCACCACTGCTTTAAGGGGCGTGCGTAAGCGCAACAACATGCCTATTGTCCCTGTCCTAATATTCCCTTGCGCTCGTATTCATTTCATGTATTCATAATCATGTCTATACTTATATCTGTTATCTAATTCATACTTGACAAAATAAATAAATAAATAAAGTAAATAAAGTAAAACATAGTGCAACTTAAGTTGGTATCAAGAAACTTGGACATAAATTATTTATATAACAAAGTATAGTCACATCCATTTAGTCTGTATATCTATTATAAGAAAGAACAAGTATCTGGGGCACTGAACTACCATTATGTAAGAACCTGAAATTTAGTCTATAACTCCGTAATGCATCTTGTCTAACATCAGGCCCTGTGTTGCTCTAGGATTCCAATGCCTTGGCCAGAATGACTACCTGTATTAGAATGGAAAATTTTTAATCCAGCCAAATCAAATAGGAGAAAGGATCACACTGATACATTAAAATACCACAGTTCACAAAGGAAGAGTCTGGAGAAAATTAGGTTATTACTAGAAAATATGAAGACTGTGATACTATGTATGTAGTACAAAAACATGAATAAATAAATGCATTATATTGCATCATTTTTTCAGCAATACTTTTTTATTGGGTTAAATGCAAAGTTGATATTCTTAAACTGTTTAAAATGTTTGTTTGCATATAAATAGGTTTCCAAAAATGCAAAAGGTTTTTCTCAGTTTTAGTCAGTAAATTTTTCCTTTTCTAAACATTTGTTCTCCTTAAATTTTGATTTATAAGTATATAACAATGAAAACTGGATTATTTCTGTTTAAAATCTATAGGTTTTTCTTCTAGATTTGCAGAAAATGGATTTTTAATCATATTTAACTGAGCATATTCTTCGGTCAAAGCAAATGTTTCATGAAATTCCTCAATCAGAAGGCTAAAATGTTCTCCTTAGTTTTTTCCTAACTCAGTGCACCTGATAAGGACTATGCTGAATATAAATAAGAAACTGATCCAGTTCTGCTTTTTTGAGTTGTCCCTTCAAAATATATAATTTCATTTTAATGCTTTTATTGAATTATACATATTAAAGATTAGTTGATCTTTTCCTTGAATCTGGGAAGATTCAGATTATTCAGATTCAGAGTTGTGACATTGCAAAATAAAAAGATATTACAGTTCCACTCTTAATTTACGAGCTGTTAAATTTTTCTAATTCATTTTCAAGAAACTTTATTACTTCACCTTTTATATTAACAAAATGCTGCACACAAATATTGCTTTCTTTTCTCGGCAAAAAATTGGGCACAGCTATTGGTATACAGTACACTGCTTTAAAAAGCTGCCTACTGTAAAACATTTTCCATCAACAGTTATCTCTCTTGCAATTTTAAAGATCATTTCAATAACAATCCCATTTTCAGTGTTTATATTCTTGAAAATCTGTTTTTCACTAGAGAGATCCCCCCCCCCGCTGCCCCAGTAAACTGGCAGTTTTGATTTTTTTCTCATTATAGTTTAATTTGGCAAGGGCATGATGTTTTATCCCACAATTTCATCAGGTATTATATTTGGGGGGGATATTTCACAATACACAACACACACTGTAAGGTTCGCTTCCAAATAAATAGTATACTTAGCATTTCTTCAGTTTTCAAAAAATGCTGGCTGGCTGCACAAGGTTACTTGGCAGGTCACATGCAGACCGCAGTCCATATGTCATGTAAACCTGTTATTATCCAATTCATTTTAAGTCACCGCACTGTGGAAGGCTGTCTAAAGTTTTAGCAACTTAATCAAAAGAAACTAGGTAAGCAAACTGAGATTCTTAGGAAGTAGCTTTTTAAGTGTACTACAAATATCTCAATATGTTCTTGCTAGGACTTTTGTAGTAGGCTGCTGCTACAAAATAATTAATAATTGTAATAATTAATATTTGGCATCACCTGGCATGACAAAGTTCCAAACAGCACAGATCCTGGAAAGTGCTGAAATTTCTAGCATGTATACACTATTGAAACAGCAACGTCGACACTGGCTTGGGCATGTTGTGAGAATGGCTGATAGTCGGATTCCGAAAGATCTCCTGTATGGAGAATTAGTGCAGGGAAAGCGCCCCAGAGGGGGCCACAGCTGCAATATAAGGATATCTGCAAGCGGGATCTAGAGGCCTTGGGAATGGACATTAACAGATGGGAAACCTTGACCTCTGATTGTTGGAGGCTAAAGACGCAGCATGGCCTTCTCCAATTCGAAGAGACACTTGTTCAGCAGGCTGAGGCAAAGAGACAGTCCCAGAACCAGCGAAATCTGGGGGCTGGGCAGAATGTATCTGCCCTCAGTGTGGAAGGGATTGCCACTCCCAAACTAGACTTTTAAGCCACACTAGATGCTACATTAGAACCTCTTTCCAGAGCACGATACCATAGTCTTTTGAGACTGAAGGATGCCAATGTGAATGTAAATTAAGCATCTCAACAGAAAGTATAAGTAATAATTCACAACTGTGCTGAAACATACAAATGACGGTCAGTTTAAATTTTTTTGGGAGAAAATACATAAATCTTCTAAATCCATAAAAATGAACATATAACATTCAACCTGATTTCAGGAGCAGATTTTATAAACCTTTTGCAAAATATTGATTCCCATTGCAGACTCAAAGCTGCAAACATTTAAATATATCATTTTGTTAAGATAAACTTTATAATTACTGTAATCCTTCTAAAGCAATTTATTAACATTGCAATATGCGCAACAAATGCAGTTTCCATACACTTACATCATATCCACTATTGCGGATACCACGTCTCTGTCTTTCACGTGTAACTAGAAGATCCATTTCAGTTTCTCCTGGACTAGGACTGTTCAAAGATTGTCTGCTTCGGTAAACTGAGGTCTTTGTTTGCTGCCTATAAAAAAAGGAAATATTTACATGTGAATAAAACAGGACAAAACATTAATAAATTGCTTTGATATTTAGCCTATATTGATTTATGAACAATTATTAGTGGCATAATTGATATCTATATGTATCAATTCAAAATCTACAGCATCAACTAAGCGCTCTTTGGCTCAAAATATGCATTTTTTGTGATGGTAGAAACCTGGGTGTAAACTAGATATTGCCTTGTGAATATATCTACATTCATAGAAGGTAATAATGATAATAACCTGACAATCTTTAAATTAAATTAGCTGGTCATTCAGATAAGTGACAACTTAATCCAAACTCCTAATCTAGATTGTAGATTGTAGATTTAATTTATTTGTATGCTAAAACCAAATATTGTAAATAGGACTGGATTTTATTATGTCCATTTATAGGTGGATGGAGTCCACCACTCTAGAACATTTTAGACTTCCTGAGGTAGTCCTGAGGTAGATTGAGGCGTTGCAAGAGAACAGAGAGCAGGTGATCTCCTTTTGTGTGAAAATCCATTCAAACAATGTTGGCTACTGCCCACAATCCAAATTAAATTGACATCTGATAAATATTAATTCAATAAACAAAACAAAAGAAAATTAATTGAACTGTGCTTTATCTCCATGCCTATCAAATTTGCTAATTTGATCATGGGACCCACAAATCGATTTAAGCTGATTTTCTGTTACACAGTAGCCATAACACAAAATTAAATATAAACAATGCTTTTAAAATTGTATAAATGAAAGAATTGAATTGAATTGAATTTTAACAAAACGACTGTGTACTTTAAACATCATATATTGGAAGAATTTAACAGATTATATATAACAGATTGCAAAACCTTCACAGACTGTACATTCTTCTTCAAGGCATTTCTCTGGTTTTCTATTGAATTTGATTGCATGTCCTTCTTCCTCACTTGAAACAGCAAAATATGTGAACGTAGAACATAGAACACAGAATAAGAATTGGAAGGGACCTCAAATATCATCTAGTCCAACCCGCTGCTCAAGCAGGAGATTTTATACCATTTCAGACAAATGGCTGTCTAGTCTTTTCTTGAAAGCCTCCAGCAATGGGCCCCCCACAACTATTGAAGGTAAACTATTCCACTGGTTGGTGTTCTCACTGTTGGCAAATTTCTCCTTAGTTCTATGTTGCTTCTCTCCTTGATTAGTTTTCATCCATTGTTTCTTATTTTTCCTTCTGGTGCTTTGGAAAATAGTTTGACCCCCTCATATTTGTGACAGCCCCTGAAATATTGGAACACTGCTATCATGTCTCCCCTAGTTCTTCTTTTCACTAGACTGGACACATCCAATTCCTGCAACCATTCTTCATATGTGCTTATATTCATATGTGCCTTACATTTATTCATTTGCTCATAATTCTCATATTTATATTTTAGAGAAAGGTTTTTAGAAACCATTAAAGTTCTAAGTAAATGGGAAACATTTGAGAATTGGTTGGATCAGAGGTAACATGTCCAAATAAATAGCTCTATTTAATTTGTAATGTTTAGCTGATTTCAAGAAAAGTAGGCAAGGCACCCAAAGAATCAGGTTAACTGAACCAACTAGCAGAACTTAGACATAATCAAAAGGAAGAAGACAGAGTGATTATCTACCATCATAGCATTTTTATGTGTTGGAGATTCTCAGAAGTACCTTTCCTAATTTACAAGATACTGAACCTGATGGAATTTTATGTGATAGTGTCAAATGTGGGACATTTAATCAAAATATTATCAAATTGTGAATAATATGGAACATTATGAATTACACACAAAATATAATATTGATCAAGCTATGAAAGAAAATTATAACAAACTCAGAGGATAAGTTCAATAATTTTCTCTCCTCTGAAGACTGTTAATCAAATAAATGTTAAATTACTAAAACAACTAAATCTAAAATATCTGAATTATGTTTCAATGCTTATTGAAATTTTAAACTAAATAATATAATTTTATTGCAAAAAATAAGAGTACTGGCAGTAGATGAATTCAAAATTTATTAGCTTTCATGGCCACTCCTTCGTAATGTAACCAAATTGACATTTAACAGTATAGCATCAATAAAATTCCAGACAACAGCAGAGACTATGCTAATACCCACTAAACAGCAATAGTGATCAGAATTCTACTACTTTCCTATAATAGTAAGGGTATTTCTGAGGTATCTGTTAAAGGCAGAGAATAAGATTGTTGTGATGGTGTTTTGTGATGCCTGGAGATTAAAAGTACTATAATTAAACTTTGTACCACATGTGAATATAAAGGACATTAGAAAATGTGCACAATCAATTCAATTTCTCTCAGAGGTCAAGAGTAGATATCCTCTTATATAAATGTACTATTGAATTTCTGTCAGAAGGGCAGAAGGCAAGGTATCAAATCTGCTTAATATAAAAGTTCAATTAAGTGTTGTATGGAATATATTACTGACTATCTGACTACTGAGAAAGGACTCTCTAACGTACCTACACTATGTATTTTGCAAATATGGAGTTACTTTGTAGTAGTGTAGATCTAAATCAAATTAATAAATAAGTAATAAAACAAACATTGTCTTATTTTTCTTTATCAAGATTAAGCAGTTATGGCACTTCATATCACTCTGAATTAGTAAACTCACAGGTGACAGTAATTAACTGTGCAGATATATCCTCATTTTACACATACTGAGAGTACATCTTTATGTTAAAACATAAAGTTTGCAACAAATACAAACAGAGTCTATTTGAGAACCTGAGAATCCAAACTTCCCACTGAAGAAGAATAGACTACAGTTCATTGTTTCTTCTATTCTTCTCCAGGTAGGATGGAAAAAAATATACATAGATGGATGGATGGATGGATGGATGGATGGATGGATGGATGGATGGATAGATAGATAGATGATATAGATATAGATGATACAGTATATAGATACACGCACACGCACACACACCACCACCACCACCACCACCACCACCACCATCACCACCAGGAATTCTTTGTTCCTTTCAACATAAATATGACTGTTTCATCAAAGTGGACCAGCTGAAAAAAAAATCATAAAACAGCAGAAATCTTTTTCATTGCCTCTTTTTGGAAAAAAACAAGTTTAAATATTATCAAACACAACAATGAATTACTGTGTCAGCATTACTGCAATGCAGCTAAATATTTCTACTTCTAAAGTTATATAATAATTATTTTGATAAGCTTTGCATGAACTATGTTCGCAGTTCTTGGAGATTTGACAGATTTAAAATACTGGAGATCTAGCCAAGAAGATGATATACTATCTTTACACACAGTGAACAATCTATAGTTATGTTAATAATTTTGTGAGCATCAACTTCAACTGTGGCAGCAGTAGAATGACCACAGATCCTATACATTATTGTTTCAATTTTTGTATTGCATCTCCAATAGCCAAGCAATAACTACCACTCTTTATTTGAATTCTATTAAAAATTTCTCTAAAAATAGATTACTGCCTATGTTGGGAACCTCAACTGATTTCTCCAAAATCCCTAACAGATAACAGAACTTCGTAAAAGAGCAAGAACAGAAAGACAAAATTATTTCTAATAAAAAAAGTTTAAAATCAAGAAAGTGCCAAGAAGATTTGTCTGATTAAGTCATATAAACTTAGCTCTGCTTGATCAGGACTAAGTTGATCAATAATAATATTCTACTATGGGAAGCCCAGATAATCTCAAAATTGATTTTCTAGCTATTTTTAAACTGTAATTAACTACAGTATGAGTTTTAACAGATAGAATAATTAAAATTCTATCTATATTATATATATATATATATATTTATATATATTTAGTGTGTGTGTGTGTGTATATATGTGTGTGTTTTCGTAGATTTTCACGGGTATAGGTATGCTGGTCTTGTTATTCAGGTCTTTTCCCATGTAAGATTGAGATTGTTTTGGCAACGTTTCAGCGAGGTCTCACTCGCCATCTTCAGGTTGGGTTTTGGGCTTAAAGTGTGATCGGAGCTGCCGTCTTTCTATAAATCTTGTTGGGGGTGTGTGGAGTGCTGGCTTTGTTTCAGTAAATGGAATGATTGGTTGTGTGGTTGTATCATGATTGGTAGATTGCTGCTGATTGGTGCTGGCTGTGTGTCTATTGTTGTTTCGTGTTGTAACGGCCTGGGTGCTGGGTGTGGCTCGTTTGTTGAGTAGGGCTGGTTTCCAGATGTCTGGTAGGCAGGAGGTATCGTCACATTTATTCATGTTGTGGGGGTGTTTCTCTATTTCGATAGCTTCCATAATTATTCTCTTCTTGAAGTGTTCTGTTTTGGAGATTAACCTGGTTCCTTCAAAATTAATTTCATGTCCTATAGCTTTAAGGTGCTGGAAAAGGGAGGAAGCTTTTTCTTTTTTTCTTACTGCGTTCTTGTGTTCTGTGATGCATGCATTTATTCTCCTGTTCGTTTGTCCTATGTATGTTGCAGGGAAGATTTTGCATGGTATTTCGTAGACTCCTTGGTTTTCTAGCTGGATTTTGTCTTTGGGGTTTCTTAAGATGTTGGCCATTTTTTTGGTCAGTGTTGAAGACTGTCTTGATATTGTGTTTGTGGAGAATTTTGCTGATTTTATCAGTGGTGCCTTTGATGTAAGGGAGGAGGGCTAAATCTTTTGTAGATTTTCACAGGTGTAGGTATGCTGGTCTTGTTGTATTTGGGTCTTTTCCCATGTAAGATGGAGATTGTCTTGGCAACGTTTCAGCGAGATCTTACTCGCCATCTTTTGAGCCCAAAACCCAGAATTATTTCCCAAGAAATAAGGATAATCTCAGTGCTGGGACAGGATTTCAATGGAATCAAAATAATAGTTTCAAGTGGAAACCCAGAGAGAGGCTAAATTCTGAAATTAACTGTTCCAACCAGTAAACCAAAATAAATGGCAATGATAAAAATTCCTGAAAGTGCTTTTTTTATCAAAGCAAAACTGAAAAGCTGGGATGACAGACCATCATATGAAACAAACCTCAATTTTTCATAGTGTATTTTAATCAAAATATTATGAGCCTCCTTAATTTTTCTTTGCTGTTACTCTTATTCTTATACATATAAGACAGCAATAATGGGCTGACACCAGTTGCACACTCAAGTGATTAAATAATGACACTGTTTTCAGAAAGATTATTAGGCATTCCTTGATCTAATTGTGAAACTATTAATGGGAAAGAAGATAGAGGTATATTACAACACTGATTATAATGAACAGCAACCTTTGTGAAATTGTCTTCAGATTATAATTAGCTGAAATAGAGATGGCTTACTAATGAAGGAAGTATTAGTACTAACAAGAGGCATAAGCACAGGGCTGGCTGAGGTAAACATGGAAAATAATGTAAGGATTTAAAAAATTGAACATATGGCAAGAAATACTCAGAGAACTGTGTATAAGACTTGAGCTGGTTCTTATACAATGTGCAACCCAATTTGTTTTTGGTGTAATGTATACAAAACATACAAATAAATATTGAAGGTCTGTCTGCATAATGCATTTTGGTGACAATCATCATAATTCAGAGAATGATTGTCATTTCTTTCAATAAAAGAAAGAAAATACAGAACAAGAAACAGGAATATCCATTCCCTTTCAAGATGACTAAAGTGTTTAGTACAAAGAGAAAACATGTACTGTCTATGTATTTTGTCAAAGGTTTTTTTGCCATCTAATGACAGGATTACAAATGGTCTTTTTAAAAAAATATGTTAAATCTATCTAACTAACCTAATATTACCTGCTGTTTGTTTAGTTTATATAATACCTACTTGATCATTTTTAATCACGAATGGTAACACTTGCTGTAATCTATTTGCTAACGCTGCATTTAAGATCTTTGTATCAACATAATCAATGAACAGCTGAGAGCAGATTGGATATAATCTTTACCTGATTTTGTTATTATTGTAATATAAATCTGATTAAATGTCTCTGATAATATTCCCTTATCAAGTATTTCATCATACCATTGACAGTTTTGGCACCAAAAGATCTATAAATATTTTCTATCACTTGCCACTTTTAAAATTATTTAATAGCTGCCTCCAATACTGAGGCAAATAACAGTTGTTTCTGTGTATCATCTAAGTACAATTACGTTTATTCTACTTTAAAAGTCCTCTATATCATCATCTGATATATTTGTTATGTGGTTTACCATATAGTTCTGAGTAAAAATTTAAAACATTGACAATTTATATCTCTTGATGTTTTATGTATTTTATATCTTTCACCTCTAAGAACTGGAATCATTGCCCTGTCTTTCTTTTGCTTTAAACAATTCTTCCTCTGTATTTATATATAGCAGTACATGGACATCTAACCATCTACACCCGAAAATATTTCAATTCATCTTTCAAATAATTTTCCTTCTTATTTTTAATCTTATTTTTCTATGATGCATAATCATTCTACTTTGGTTATAACATGTATATGCTTCCCATTCAAAAATTTGGGCCCTTGATATCTTTGGATTCTAATCGAAGTGTTGCAAAGTAGTCACCTGGACAAATTTTCTTTTCATTTCACATACAACAAAAAATAGATTTAGAGTTTAACATTTGGCCTGTACAAAAAAGGACAGCCTAGAACAGCATTGGGTTAGATATATAAGAAGTATAATACTTCTTTAAAACAGATATTTTTACACTGTTCTACATTTAATGTTTTGGGAGAAAATAGCAAAAGATATAACTGTAACTAAAAAAAAAATGAATTTTTCAGAAGATACCGTGTTTCTCTGACAGGATCTTATTTCCTTTTGACTCCCAAAATAAGGGCTTGGCCTTATTTTCGGGGAGATCTTATTATTTTTCAGGTGCAGGAGGCAGCAAGCCCACTGGCCCCACCCGTATGGTCCCATTCATGTTGGAATGTATGGATTTCCATGCCTTCCTTTCCTGTTCCGTTGACAGAATTGCCTGCTGTGATTGTCACCATTAGGTAAGGAGGACGTGAGGCGTGTGGGGTGTGCCACTTGGCCTCTGTGTTCTTTTGCAGCCACAATTGGCTGTAAAAGCGACCATTCTTGCTGGAGGCCTAAGTGACACCTACGAATCAGCTGTTTTGTGAATAGAGCGGCTCATCTATCTGATTAAGGGGCCAAGAAGCTGGCCACGCCCATCCCTTTACTAGGGCTTATTTTTGAGGGAGGATGTATATTAAGGGCAGCCCAAAAATCAAGCTTAGTCTTATTTTCAGGACATGTCGTATTTCTGGGAAGAAACAGTAATAATCTTTGAATTAAATAACTAGTTATTTAATTAAAATAACTAAATAATTAAAATAACATGTACCATTTCTAAATGGATTCTTCATGCCCTTATTATAGCTAAAAGACTCACAATGCAACACTGGAAATATAAATGTATAGTCCAATTTAATTAATGGACTGAAGATTTGATTACATTTGCTACTTATGAGTGGATTTGTGATGACTCCCCCTGATGCTTCCACAGATACCTCTCCAGATGTCAGCTCTGAGGAGTATGAACCAGTCCAGGCACATATGGAGGGGAGTCAATGGCTCCGAGCAGCCATCTGAGAAGGATTTAGCTGAAGCACAGCTGCGTCAGGACAGCCCTGAGACTTCAGATGGGGAAAGCATGCAGCTTCAGCTGGTCAGCGATGAGAAACTGCCTTCTGCACCTGATCCAAGAACATGTAAGGCAGAGAAAAGGCCGGAGCAGTGAAGTTCAACCCAATTCTTCATGAGGAGGAAGCCTAAACCTTCTTGATGGGCTGCACTAGAAACTGGCTATTTAACACAGCAGACAGATGGAGGCAATGCTGGGAACATGTTCATTTCCTACCTGTGTGCCTTGACTTTAGATCATGCCGTGTGAACTCTGGACTTTTCTTGCCTCATGAATCCTCTTGTATTGTGGATTTAATTTTGCCTGCTGGTTTTATCTTTCAAGTGCCTTGTGGACTCATTGGCCATTGCTCTGTAGACTAGCATTTGTCTGCTTTTGGCTATACTTAATGGGGACAGTTCTGGGGTTTTGGTGAAAGGAATTGCTGGGTAATATTAATAAACCCACTAAACCACTGTTATGTATGCATGTGAGTGAGCAGGACAGCACAGGATAACATATAGATATAAACTTTGTATGGATAAATACAACAAAATATGGGAGTCATATATTCAAAATAATATAGGTTAAAAAATGACAGCTATATAAGATTATTAGAAATGAATACACAAAAGTGCACAGATATATATGTGTATAATGCTTACATTAGATAATTATTGCAACAATATATTATACCTTATATTATCTTTTTTGTTATACTTTCACTCATTTTGTAAGAACCATATTTTTAAATTACAGGTAGTCTTTGACTTACAACTTATTGCTAAGTGACCATTTGAAGTTACTTGAAAAAGAAGACTTGAGACCTGAATCTGAAGTTGCAATGATTGTCCTCCCTCCAGCCCCATAATCACATGACCAAACTTCAGGACTTGGCAACATGGCCGTATTTATGGCTGTTTGAAATATTGCCCAATTACATGGCCACATTTTACTTTCATATTTTCATGAAACTGCTTAACAACCATGGCTGTCACTTAATAACAATCTATTTTTCTAGTGTAACAAACATGAAAATTTATGTTGAAAAATATTTTCCATGATTTCTTCTACAATCTGCAGAAGCAAATAAATTTCCACATAGGTAATAATATGGATAATATTATTTTTACACATTTGATTCTTTCTAATTTTTAGTCATGATTCAATTACTTCATCATATTCTTTACATAAATTATATGAATCTATCCATTGTTCCATTTATATTTCTACAGTAATCTGTATTAATTTTAAAAGGGCTTTCTATGTAATTCAGGAACTATTTTATCTTTTGCTATGCATGTCGGGTCTAACTCACAAGCTGTTAAGGAGATCCCTATAACAGTCTTTTGCAGTATTATTACTACATTATAAAATGAATACTGACTAATACCCTGAAAACTGACTTTTTATTTTATTTTTTGCATCCTGTTTTTATGAATGTTATAACAGAATAGGAGAGAAATTATTGGGGCTGAGCAATAGCAATAGCAATAGCAGTAGACTTATATACCGCTTCATAGGCCTTTCAGGCCTCTCTAAGCGGTTTACAGAGAGTCAGCATATTGCCCCCAACAATCTGGGTCCTCATTTTACCCACCTCGGAAGGATGGAAGGCTGAGTCAACCCTGAGCCGGTGAGATTTGAACCGCTGACCTGCTGATCTAGCAGTAGCCTGCAGTGCTGCATTTAACCACTGCGCCACCTGAGCCCTTATTCCCACTCTTAATAGTGGGAAGTAACAGAAATTTTCAGTCATAATCAACAGAAAAGATAGAACACTATTCCATTTAAACATACTGCTTTTCAGCTTTTAAAAATTAACATCTTGTTCCACTTTTATTACTTCAAAAATGATGCACCTATCAACTAAAAATATGACAACTCATTCAGCAGAAGATGGCACACCACAAAAACACTATTCATATGCAAATGAACTTGTCACTTCACATTAACACCTACCATATGACACCAAGACAGCTATTTGCACATTTTGTCTTTTTTATGGAACATGAAGATTTGCATGACAGTCTACAAATATACATAGAAAAGCTACTCACCTGTTTTTGGGCTCTACAAATGGAGAGGATCCATCTGTATCAGGATCCAGAATATTGTCTATTTCATTTTGTGTTTTTTCATACATCTTTTTTCTATCTGCCAAGCCCTTGTTGTCAATTTGTGGGAAATCATAATAGCCTTTCCGCTTGGCTTTCAATCGCAATTTGTTGCGATAGTGTTCTATATCAGACTTCTGTTTCAAGGCTTTGTTAATCTGACAATAAAATTTAAAAGGGAAAATATACAAATTAATAAAATTAGACTATGAGTTTTTAAGGTGACTAATTCTTTGAAACAATAAACACAGTTGGAGTTCATTCAACCACACTATTCAGAACTTTTTAACAATTATTTTTAAGGCTTTCAGATAAAGTGTGATGCTCCACATACATGTAGCGGTCACTCAATCCAAATGAAGGCAGTAATGTCAGATCCATTGCTTATAGTAATTGTTTAAAAATGGAAAAGAGTACTGAATCAGTAATAGTTTAATGCTAACACTTCAGCAATCTTGGTCAAATTTTGTTTTAAATAAATGTTTTAAGTATTTCTAATTAAACAAGCATAATCTCAATGAGTTACATGATTGAATACGATATCTTTCTACAAATCTGAATGCATGATTACTATTTAGATGCTTCCATTTACTTATTCAAAATAAAAACTGAATATGAAAGCTGAAGGACATTTGGATGCCCTTCTAGTTAATTCCATTGCTTCAAAAAAACCTACAGAGCTGCTAACAGTTCTCAAATGGTGATTAACTACTTAGGCCTACAATTACCAGGTGAAGAGAATAATATTGATGAACAAATTATCTGATCTTTTAATCCAGGGGTGTCAAACTCGATTTCATTGGGGGCCACATCAGGGTTGTGCTTGACCTTGGGGGGGAGGGTGGGTGTGGCAAGCTTGACATAACTCCTGTCAGGGGCACCTGTGGAGGCCCGAGTGCTCTGCCAGTGAAAACAGGCTCCCGAGCTCCGTTTCAGCTGCCACAGCCTCCTGCAACCCTCTGCCAGTGAAAACGGAGCTTGAGAGCGCCGCAGGCCAGATCTAAGTACCCCATGGGCAGATCCAGGGCCTGGGCCTTCAGTTTGACACTCATGTTCCAACCTCTTGTGGTTCCCTATTTTCAACAATCATGGACTTCTCTAAGCAACTGGACATTTGAAAAAAAGACAATTTACTCTTAAAAACCCAGGAAAGACTATTAAAAATCTCTAAAAGTTTCAGATGGCAATTTCAGTTATGAGACCACGATTAAGAAATGGAAGCTACATGCAGAACAGAACCCACAGATCACAGCAGATAAAAGCTTTAGTTGGAGAAGCTATCTATAGATCCACTGTATAGAACTGCATAAACTTAGGAAAGCTATCAGAATTCAATTGATTTCACCAAAACATAAAAAGAAAACCCTGATAAACATGGAACATTTGTTTATTTTATTATGTTTATTAATTCATTCAATGTATATAGTCCATCCAGTCAACTCGAGATGGCCCATTTGGGCTCTTAAGTGCTTTGGATTTACTTGGAATCAAAAACTGTACCTTCATATTCAATCACATAATATTTTTCTTGAGTGAAGCATCTGAAGAGAATACTCTGGCTAATAGTTGTCTTTTCAAATTACTAAAGAGAATTACAGAAATCTCTTTAATAAGATTTATTAAGGGGAAAGGGAAAGTGATAGAATTCCAGCAAATTCTTATTAACTATTTTCAGTTTAGAATCAATGTATCTCAGTATAGAATATGGTGATGGTGATAAGAATCTTTTTCTCAGGATTCCCGTGACCTTAGGTACATTAGAAAAGAGGCAGCTATCTTCACACACAATGTGAACATTTACAGATGATTGTTTATATAAGTCACTTGAATCCATAGAAGCTCATGTCCCATAATCAATGAAACTAAAAGAAATAATAAAGCTTGTATAGGTCAGCAAGACACGTCTGAAGCATATCTACAAATCAACCACAAAATATTTACAAGAAAGAAGGAAAAAAGTTTGGAATGGCATTCACAGCCCCGATTTGAATATTAATCTAAATTTGTAGAAAAATCTGAATATACAGGAGACCCAAGAATATTTCTAAGCTATAAGAATTCTGCAAGAAAAAGTGGAGAAAAAAATCCCCCCCCCCCCCAAAAAAAATGATTTTGAATTACAACATTTTTACATGCAACTATGTCAAAACTCATGGCTTCAAAATCTCAAGGACTGGTTTGGAGAAAACTCAGCAGCACTTTTTCATGCCGCTGTTGGTAAAAATAGGATCGCTAACATGATCGTCAACATCCAATAATGGATATGACATAAGAAGAAAAATGTCAAAATTCAGTGTCAGTAAATAACACTAGTGGTCTATGCCATGTCCCAAAATGGAGGCTCAATGGAATGCACTATAATATAACCGCAGTCTAAACCATGCAATGTAGAACTGAATAACTCTGTGTGACTGGGCAGTTTTTGTGTATTAAAGGTTCTCAAATTACCTTATCACAGCAGAGGTAAAAAGAACAAATTTCAGCAGAGTTTTGAAAGATTATTTAAGAATAAAGAAGAATCTGATTACACATTCACATATCAAGGCATAGCTGAAGGTAATATAAACTATAGATGGTAGTTTAGGAGAAGAATAGATGTAGTATAAATACAAACACAACACTCCCCTTGGAATGTCCTCCTTAAGCAAAACATCTTGACATACAGTATGTACATAACCTGCAGTAAGCTTCATTATCCTTCTTATCCTCTTGTTTTCTTTTATCTTCCCCACAGGGGAATATGTTCACAATTATATGCAATTATATTCATGCTTTCTTTCATAATTTAGAATATGACATCTATGGAAATTTTTATAATATAATCTTGAATCAGAATTTCATATTCATTATCTAAAAGCTCTCTTCATAAAAGCTACATTGTTGAGAGTAGTTGCATGAGAATAAAACTATGATGAAATGGAAGGATTTGCCATCCTTCCATTTCATCATCTAAAAATTGTTTTCTTTCTAAAAGCTAATCTTTAACAATCAAAGTATTTTACTATGTGTAAAGGTAAATAAAGAAAAATAATGCTATTTGGGTTTCACTTATTTAATGGTGAAACTGAACAAGCATTATTTTTTCATTGTATACATTTACACACATTTGATGCAATTAATTTGATGAAGATTAATCTATGAGATATTTTTTCTTCCATTTGACACTATGTGTCATGCTCTTGGTAACAGAAAACAAAATTCTTAGAAACCTTTTTTAAAATATTTATTGAAAGAGAAAAAAGATTAGCATACAGAAAAATTTAGACAACTGGATACTTTCATTTTAACGCACAATTTATCTTTAAACTTGCTCAGTCAGGGACTTCTTAATCACCTTGCTACCAATTGTTGGATGGACAAGAGAGATCCTAACTGTTTTCCTGATAACGGGACAATGTGCAATTGTTCTGAGCTAATGGTACACTGCAAAATGTTTTCTACTTTCCCAGGCTCTGAGAAGCCTCTAACATTATACTTTAAATACAGATGGCAAAGGGGAAAAAAGAATTTCTCCTCTAAGAATGGTGCATATTTATCATTTCAACAAGGTAACAGAGGAAAACATATTCGGAAGAAAGGACTGGCTGAAATGACTTTGATCTGCCTCTCAGAATTGTTGCCAGAATCACTGGACGATTCCACACACAATTTTTTGTCTTTGCTGCCAAGTCACCAATTGGCTTAGTAGTCCCATTATTGAGCATCCCCTCCTCATATCACTTCTTTAACAGATATCCTCAACATATAACAGAAAACCAATTATGAGATATAGTCTTACCTCCCCATTAAGAATAGCTGTATCTTGGGTCCTCTCTGTTCCTGGCTGTGCAGGAGGCAAAGCTACAGGCTTTATTGCAATCAACTGTACAGATCCAGAAGATGTGTCAAAGGGATCAATGGCAGATTTAGCCACATTGTCAAACAGCATGCTTCCATCCTCTTCATCACTTAAAGGCACTAAAATAAATTAAAATTTAGTCAGTATATTATTTTGGCATTTTACATGTGGGCCACTGTGGGAGAAAGTAAAAATGAACTATGCTAGATACAGTAAACTGGAAAGCTCATTCTTCTACCTAGAATTATCACAGAAATGAAAACTATATTTATTTTTCCTTCTAATGTTATACTATATACCTTTTTATGATCCTGCAATTCCTTAATGTTCTTCCTGGTGCCTATGTGGGGTTCGCAACAGATATTTTTTCTTTGTGCCCTGGTAGAGAAACATCTGCCACTCTACCACCATTTGAGGGATCTACAATATGCTGATGATACTCAACTCTATATTTCGCTCTTGGTGAGCCAAGCAATGCTATGGCTACCCTCTTGTGGTGCCTGGAGCCTGTTGGGGCCTGCATGGGGGACAAAAGGCTTCAACTGAACCCTGGGAAGACCAAATGCGTTTGGTTACACAGGGTTCTGGGATCTGAGATGTTGCCATCTTTGACTCTGGATGAGATGGAACGCCCCCAGACAGATCTGGATCACAACTTGAGGGTTATCCTGGATTCCAACTCTGACTTGAAGAATAGGTGGCAGTTGCAACAAGGAGAACCTTTGCACAACTTCATATTGTGTGCCAATTGGGTCCTTTCCTGGATCAGGACTCCCTGCACTCAATCATCAGGCCCTAGTCATCTCATGGTTGGATTATTCAATCTTTCAGAGATTGCTCCAATCCAAGAAAAACCCTGTTCCCTTTCCCTCCACATATTCAATTGGAGAATAGCGGCTGTGCTTTCATTTCTTTCCTGCATGTTCTTTCCTAGTTTTGTCCTATCTAAACTACTTCTGCATGGCACAAAATCAGAAACTCTAGATCACAATGTATCCCATTAAAGATAGGAATGTTTATAAAATCCTCATAAATATAACTCTTCATCCCACTACAGGAGAACATTTAAAATAATCAGACCAAGGGGATGAAAACATATAAATTAAAGGTAAAGGTTTTCTACCATTAAGTTTAATTCCTGATAACTACATGTAATGGCTATGAAGATTTCTTGGCAACAACATGGAAGTGGTTTGCCACTGCCTTTTTAGAGGATGTTTTTCTAATTTCTTAATCTGAAATTTCCTGGTGTATTTTTACGAATAAAATAACCATTTCACTCACACACACACTCACACACACACACACACACACACACGTTGAAATCTAAATATATAGATTTTATAGTTGCAAATTCTCAAATACTTTTTCAACATTTGTGATGCTTTGGTTCACTTTAAGATTGTAGTAAAATTCCCAGAGGAGGAATATTCTCCTCTGTCTTCTGCAATTTTCCTTCTGCCTCAGATGAGCTAAAGTATATATTTCTCCAAAGTGAATGCAAGTAAAGGAGCTAAATCAGTCCATTATTTCATCTTTAGTGCTTAAACAAGGATTCACAGCTTCCGTGCCATAAGGCAACATTCATTCATTTTCCTTTCATTCTGTTAAAAAGCTACCTGAAGCCAAAATGTGCGGCATCTAATAAATTAGCTTTATAATCAGAACAGCTACAGTAGTAGCAGCAGCATTTTTCTTATAAATGTGCCACTGTTATAATTTGCTGATAACAAGAATGTTTCCTGAAAGTAAGATCATCCTTTGGATAGGGTAAATGTAAATATTAATACAATGTGTTAATAAAATGTCAAAAACTAATTTTCTACCTTAAAACCATGTAGGCAAAATAAGAGCATTATAATGCTATATGCAGAAATCAAGATGGGTTGAACATAGCAATGAATTATTTCTCTTTTTTATTTTATTTTATTAGTACTGTAGGTTCTTGAGAAGGTGAGCATAATCAGAATTTTTGGTGCAGTTTTTGTGAATTTACGGGGAAAGACATAGGTTTGAATCCATCACAATGACATCTTCAGTTTCCCCATCATATATATGACTTGATGTGATAATTCATGCTCCACTGAGATGGGACATCTCATAATTCGTTAGGAATTTAAATTATATTTATAATTGGTTTTGAGAAGAATTCATTCCTACCCAAAAAATGTGATATCTTACATTTTGAAATTCACTTGTAAAGGATTATGACAAATTTTCCTTCCCATTTAAAACAACAGCTGTTCAACCAAACTGTGCATTGTGATAAATATCATAAAGCTGAAGGAAGCTTAGCATAGTCTTTATCTAAAGCTACTGTTTTACCCTTTGCTTGTAATCACCTCTACAGCATCCTTTATATTCATTACATCCAACTTCTCTTTCCAAAGCTCAGGTAAGCATTTACTAGAAAATAGAATAGTTACTATAGAAACTGCAGTTCATTAAAAAAAAAGATTCTGCATATTTGTACCGACACTCTTATGCTGCCAAGATCAATGATGTTTATAGGAAAGGAATATCATGTGGCACTGCACAAAATTGCATGCACCTCATCCCACCTCCAACTTACGGAACAAACATTTTGAGTCCAAATTTATACATGCTTATTTGAAGTTAAAGGATGCTAAGTTGGAAATCCAAGAAAACTGTTGTGTAATGTTTTTTTCTTTCAGGTTAGGGTTTGAAATTGCAAGTTATGAACACAAATCAGGAACTCCAGGAAAGCTGTCTCTGCCCTAATCTGTAGCCCTTGAAGTACTGACCACTCATTTCTAAAGTTCCAGCTGTTGTACCATCCCCGCAGTCACATAGTTGCGATTTGTGTGCTAAGGAACCAGCTCACACTTATGACAGTTGCAGTGTCCCATGGTCATATTATCACTGTTTGTTAACCTTCCCCACAAGCAAAATCTAAGAGAAAATCAGCAGAGAAGCTCACATATTGCTTCATAAAGTGCCCCTTCCCTGGCTCCTTGCATGTTTGCTAACCTCTGACCTGGTTCCCCTGGTCCTCCCTACACTCATGAGTCATTGACGTCTTTGACAATACATCCATAAAATATATAGAATATGCATTAAAATGGCAATTAAAAGAAGTCAAATGAGTTAGAGAGAAAGAAAGGAAGGGGGGGAGAGAAATTTTTAAGGTTTCAAAGAATTTACAAGTTATTTACAAGTGCCACTAAATTCTTTTCAGTGTAACAATGCAGGAGCCTGTTGCCCATCTATTTTAAAATAAGATTAAAATGGCACGCAATGAGGTCTGAATATAAGACATCAAATGAAGAGTCCTACTCATACATTAGCTCATCTGTTTATTACATGAATTTGACAAGTCTTAGAAGCTTTGAAGACTGCCTTAATTAAATTTGGGAAATGAATATTATAGATATCACATAAAAATGGAACAGCATTAAAAATACTTCGGTGGGAAATGATTACCCAATGACCCATGAAAAATGTTTTTCGTAATTAAACTGGAAAGGACAGGGTTTAAATTAGTTTCCCATTATTAAATTAAATTCCCAATCCTAATAACAAGTTCTACAGTTCGACCTTTCTGCCTCTACTAGTTCTTCAAATGTGTATTCCTTCATTCACACGTCTTGGTAAGATGTTATATGTCTAAATTAGGAAAGTTTTAAGAAGATTAAAGCCTATCATGAGATGCCACTTTCCTCTTAATCAGAGAAACAGGATTTAAAATTGGTTTGCTACTATGACAACCAATGAACCAGTCTTATATTTGATTTCCTAAATAAACCAATGTGAATGGAAAATACAGTTTTCCTCATTTTCTTAAGAGATAATATATGTTTAATTCTTGCCTTTAAAGGTTGCTCAGCTAATTTATCAAAATATTCATAAATTTACAGTCTTATTAATTGGATTTGTAAAATCACTTCTGGAACTAAAACACTGTATCAACTAGCTGTTTGGATTGTTCCAATTGCTTGTTCTTATCATTTACTGTTCTAATATGAACTTTTTTTCCCATGTATATTTGGGGGGGACGGGGACACTCGCTTCAAAGGCAGGGAGTATCATATACTTGGCACACTGAATATGTACAGATGGAATATGGCATGACACTCCAAAACTGAGCACAAGCTACTGACAGAAGCTACTGGTTTAGACTGAAAACACAACTGAATGAGCTATTAACTGTACCTATAAAAATGAATTCATCTGGTTTAACTAGGTGACTTTGACTTGAATAAGATCTTCCTGAATTTATGTATTCTTTCAGCTCTGTTTCCTTTTCTCAGTATTTGGTTCTATCTGTCTATAATTCAGAACTGAAACTATATTTCAACTCAGTTATTCTGCAAGAGGCAGAAGTATTTTACTTCTATACTTGCTTAATTTACTGAGGTTATATTAGATCTCTCAAATTATCCCTTAGACTTATCAAGGAGAAAGGAGCATTTTTATCTAGTTGACTAATAATAAAGTTAATAAAGAACTTGGGAGAGAGTCAAAATACTGTCTATAATCAAATAATTTAATAGTGACTGCCATACCATGTGCATGAATCATACAAGTGGCAAGAAAATAGGGGCAGTCAGGCATAACACAGGTTTTGTAGACAGTAAACACAAGGTCAATCAACATGGACTCAAATGTCTATACACCAATGCACAGAGTATGAGGAATAAACAGGGTGAATTAGAAATTCAAGTAAAAGAGGACAGATACGATATTATTGCCATTACAGAAACTTGGTGGGATGAAACCGATGAATGGAACATACAGCTAGAAGGATTTAAATTATTTAAAAGAAATAGACCAAATAAAAGAGGAGGTGGAGTTGCACTATATATAAGAAATAACTACATCTCTACATAAATAGAGCACAACAATGATGATAACTATCTTGAATGCATTAAAGGTTGGGGGGGGATGACATTGCCATAGGTCTATACTACAGGCCACCCAACCAAGCAGAGGAAGTAGATGAACTTTTTGCTAGTCAGATAACTAAGGTATGTAGGAAGCATGCCACAATAGTAATGGGAGATTTTAACTACCCTGACATCAACTGGGAAACAAACTCGGCACCAAGTGGAAGATCCAACAGGTTCCTAATAAACCTAGCAGACGTTGTTTCCCAAAAACTAGAGAAGGGAACAAGGGGATCAGCCATATTGGACTTAATTCTCACTAACAGAGAGGAAATGATAGAAGGTGTTGAAGTCACAGGAACCCTGGGGGCAAGTGACCATGCAATATTGGAATTCAACATTATGCAAACACAAGTAGTAGAACAAAGTCAAACTAGAGTCTTGGACTTTAAGAAAGCTAATTTCAATAAATTTAGAGAGAGCTTGGGAAAAATTCCATGGATGAGAATCCTCAAGAGGAAAACAACTCAAGAAGCTTGGGAAATTTTGAAAAATGAGATTACAAAAGCCCAGTCTAGCACAATACCAATGAAGAAGAAAAATAACAGCTCCCAAAAGAAACCAGCATGGCTGCATAAAGAACTCTCTAACAAATTGAAAGACAAAAAAGATAAGTATAAAAAGTGGAAAGAGGGGGACATAACTAAGGCAGAATATCAGCAAATAGCACAAGCCTGTAAAGATGAAGTGAGGAAAGCTAAGGCTCACAATGAAGAAAGGCTTGCCACAAAAGTAAAAATTAACAAAAAAAAGCTTCTTCCAATATGTTAAAAACAAGAAAAAGGTTAAGAAAACAATTGGTCCATTGCTATGAGAAAGTGGCAAGGAGATGACAAGCAACAGGGAGAAAGCAGAACTATTTAACTCATGTTTTGCATCTGTCTTTATACAAAGGGATAAAACAATCGAAACTATCAAAAACAGCACCACAAAAATCAGATTAGGAACACAAATTGAAATAGGGAAGAAAACAGTAAGTGATCACCTGTCTACCCTAGACGAGTTCAAATCACCAGGACTGGATGGATTACACCCCAAGGTTCTGAAGGAACTGGCAGACGAGATCTCAGAACCACTGAATTATATCTTTCAGAGATCCTGGAACACTGGGGAACTACCAGAGGACTGGAAAGGAGCTGATGTGGCTCCCATCTTCAAAAAAGGAAAAAAAAATAGATCCAGGAAACCACAGACCTATCAGCCTGACCTCAATACCAGGAAAGATTCTGGAAAAAATAATCAAGCAATGAATTAGCGAACACCTAGAAGCAAACAAAGTAATAGCCAAAAGCCAACATGGGTTTGTCAAAAACAGATCATGCCAGACTAATCTTATTGCATTCTTAGATAATGTGACAAAATTAGTGGACCAGAGGAATGCTGTCGATATAGTTTACTTGGACTTCAGTAAGGCATTTGATAACCTACTACTAGATAAAGTAGAAGAATGTGGGTTGGATTCATAACTGGCTGACCAGCTGCACTCAACGTGTAGTCGTCAATGGAACTGCATCTACATGGAGGGAAGTATGCAGTGGAGTACCCCAAGGCTCTGTTTTAGCCCAGTACTCTTCAACATCTTCATCAACGATTTGGATGAGGGAATAAATGGGGAACTCATCAAATTTGCAGATGACACCAAGCTGGCAGGAATAGCCAACACTCCAGAAGATAGGCTCAAGATACAGAAGGATCTTGACAAACTTGAACATTGGGCACGATCTAATAAAATGAAATTCAATGGTGAAAAGAGTAAGATTCTACATTTAGGCAAGAAAAACAAAATGCACAGGTACAGTATAGGTCAGTGATGGCGAACCTATGACACGCGTGTCAGTGCTGACACGCGTAGCCATTTGGGGTGACACGCACAGGATTTCATGCGATTCATCCTCGGCTCCTGCACGGCCGCCGAGGATGAAAGAATATGTGCTGGAGGAACGGGAGGGCGGACGTGTGATCTCCCCCGCCCACACTCACTTACTATATCGCCGCCGCCCCTTTCTGAGCACAGGGGCTGCTGGTAAGGCGTGCGTGCCGTGCGCATACACGTCATCAGCGCGGCGAGGGAGGACCCGCAGGAGAGGAGCGCGGGAACAGTGCGCGCCTCTCTCCAGTCAGGCCGGCACAGAGAGTCTACTCCTGGGACTGTCGGTTACGACCACACCACACTTATCTCAGTTCACGGCAAGGCTGTGGAGTCTGCTGCTTCCAGCTCCACGTCCTCATCAACATGCCGCTCCGGCCCGCCCCCGCTATGAATATTCATATTCTTCACCCTCGCGTCACTAGGAATATTCATAGCAGGGGCGGGCTGGAGCGGCATGTTGATGAGGACGTGGAGCTGGAAGCAGCCGACTCCACAGACCTGGTTTATGGCACCCCAAACAAGTTCAATAATATCAAGGGCAACATACGAAATCGACTGATGAACAAAGAAGTTA
Source organism: Thamnophis elegans (assembly GCF_009769535.1). Lineage (NCBI taxonomy): Eukaryota > Metazoa > Chordata > Lepidosauria > Squamata > Natricidae > Thamnophis > Thamnophis elegans. Next base: position 91,107,788 of record NC_045541.1, read on the forward strand.
CTAAGCAGGTATGTTAAATAATTTGTTTTTGGTTTATTAAATACAATTATATATTGCAATTATACATTTTTGTAGTTTAAACTATAAATTGCGCAAAATTATGTTTTTGTCGAAGTGACACACAACGCGAGTTATGCTCGATTTTTTGCCGATTTTTGACACACTACGCCAAAAAGGTTGCCCATCACTGGTATAGGTGGTACCTTGCTCAATAGTAGTAACTGTGAAAGGGATCTTGGAGTCCTAGTGGACAACCATTTAAATATGAGCCAGCAGTGTGCAGCAGCTGCCAAAAAAGCCAACACAGTTCTAGGCTGCATAAATAGAGGGATAGAATCAAGATAATGTGAAGTGTTAATACCACTTTATAATGCCTTACTAAGGCCACACTTGGAATACTACATTCAGTTCTGGTCGCCATGATGTAGAAAAGATGTGGAGACTCTGCAAAGAGTGCAGAGAAAAGCAACAAAAATGATTAGGGGACTAGAGACTAAAACATATGAAGAACACTGTTCCCTCTAAGGTGCGCGGCTGCGCGGCCACGCACGTGGCAAGAAACCCCCGTGCAGCAGTTTCTAACTGCCGCGCAGAGATTTCTACCAAAGCAAACGTGGGGAAGTCCTTTGCAGGCGGCTAGAACTGGCTGCCGGCAAAGGACCTCCCCAGACTTGTTTTGATGAGCCGCCCGTGGCAGTGGTGCCTCTCCCTCCACGCGGAGCACCTGAGCTGACCCCCGCGTTATCCCTCCCCCTTCCTCCTCTGCCATGCTTTTGAGGAGCCATAAGGCCGCGGGAGCTAGTAGGAAAGCGGCAGAGGTGAAGGCAGCGGCAGGGGTAAACCAGAGCCCAGCTGAGGTGCTCCAGCGGAGAGGGAGGCACCACCGCCACTGGCATGGGCGGGGGCGCCAGCAGGAGTGTTGCCGGCTCCACCGGCAAAGAAGGAGAAGAAGCAAGAGGACTGGCGGCTTTGCAATGCAACCCCCTGATCCCGCCAGCTGCGGATTTGATTCGGCGCAAGCGGGGGCCGAACACATGCTGCGCCAACTTTGCGCCGCGTCTTTGCTGTGAGGCAGAGTAATTCAACCCCCCCAAAGAACGTATGTGTGTGTGTGTGTGTGATTCCGCTTGATGAGATGGTGGTAGAAAAAGTATATGAATTGCGAATTGGATCAAAATTGGAGGCCAAAGGAGTGGAGGGAGGGAAGGAAGGAAGGAAGGAAGGAAGGAAGCCCTGCCCCCTGTGAAAAAAACTGAAGATGGAGCAGTGAATGAATAAACCATAAAAGCAACAAACAGTTAATGCGTAAGTAAGCTGAGGAGCAAGTTCTCAACTAAGGAAGAAATATAAGAAAGAAATATAAAAAACTCAATATGCCAAAACACTTATTTTAGTCTTCATTTAATTACTTGTATTGTAGTCTGATGTAACATCTTTTTAAAGTTAACGTTAGTTAGAAAAGATAGGGTACAAAACTTAAATAATAAAAAAATTGTACATTCATTTTGAAAAATAAATGCAATACTTGATTAATTTCATATCTTTATTTAAAATAGTTTTGGCATGGCATATGATTTTATTGACTCAGTTGGAAATGATGTGGATGTTGTATCTGATTCTGAGGTATATATATTCTTAAGTAACATAACATATAGCATATTGTCCAAACTTGCTAGACTATTTAATTGATCTTACTACTTTAAAGGGGGAGAGTTTCATGATAAATTATTTTATTACATTTATGTTGCATTTATATATTATATTTATTACATTTATATTCCACATTATATATTTGTATTGTTATTTTAGTGTTTATTGTCAATTTCGATAGATATTATATTGATATATCAATACTGATTTTAATCATACTAAATAACAATTACTGCTATTATTTATCAGCATTAAATATTTACAGTTTTTAATATTGAGTTAGTCATATTTTAGAATAATTTAGCCACCAGATGGTAGAACAAGAAGCAATGGGTGGAAAGGCGAGAAGCAACTTAGAACTGAGGAGAAATTTCCTCACAGTTAGAACAATTAATCAGTGGAACAGTTTGCTTCCAGAAGTTGTGGATGCCCCAACACTGGAAGTCTTTAAGAAGATGTTGGATAGCCATCTGTCTGAAATGGTATAGGGTTTCCTGCCTAGGCAGGGGGTTGGACTAGAAGACCTCCAAGGTCCCTTCCAACTCTGCTATTGTATTGTATTATTGTAAGTATGTAAAGCCATCATTATTCCTCTCTTTCTTTCTTGCCCCAAACTGCAAGAAAACTTGGGACAAGCAAAAACAAAAATTCATCCATATAGTTTAGTTAACATTTTTAACTTTTCTATGGGTTCTTGTAGGACCTTTTCTCTAAAAGGAGGATTGATTTCTAACCTTCATTATTTATTCTCACTAGGTATCTAAGTTAGTTCACATCACTTAATGAATGTGTGAATAAATCGGTTCCATCAGTGAAATAGGAATGAAAGCAGCCACCATGAAGGAAACTTGGGAGAGACAGAACTTAAAGGAAAAAGGGGAAATTGCTGCAAGTAAACACTTGCCCTTTCCTTCTATTTGCTGAGGAATATTAATTGCAATACCCCTGGAGCAAGATGATTGATAACTTCCTAATAAAATGTTTATAGTTACTGGATTAAATTCAGGCTTAGCATTCTCACAGCAGATTTATATTGAGTTTTTTCACACTGAGTTTAATCTTTTTTGTATTTTATCAACAATCACGAAGCCTGGAAAGACTGAACAAATATTGTATGCTATGTTTGCAATTGCACTGTATTGTTCAGCAAAATATTTATTTTTGCAATAGGGCTAAGTTGAGCCAGACAGAAGTGGGCATCTCTTTGAAAGTATGCCTATAAGGCAAATAAAAATGCACTGCACACTTGGTTTTTCAAAAGCCTTTGACAAAGTTCTTCTTGAAAAAAATACTGAACAAATCCAGCTGCCATTGGGTATATCAACAAGTATTCTTATAGATTGGCAACTTGTAACAAACAAAACAGAGAATAGGGGAAACGCCAATTTTAATATTGGCAAGATGTGCAAAGATGATCTATAAAGATTTCCACAGGGACTGGTATGCTTTTTAACTTATATATAAATACCTCGAGTTGGGGTTAAGCAATGAAGTGGCCATGTTACCTAATGATAAACTATTCGTAGTAATAAAATTGAAATGGTAAACTTTCAGAGAGTTCAAACAGCAAACAGCCTGTTTCAGTTTCAGCTTCAGTACAGCTTGATTAGCACAAGCAGCTGATTGTCAGTTGGATCGGCCTCCTGACTATCAGCTGTCTCAGGCTGCAGGGATTGCCATTACCTATTGCTGCCTCCGTGTGCCCCATTTTCAGCCTCCATGTGCCCCATTTCCCGCCCATTCTGATCCCCACCACCTGGAACAGGTGGAAAATGGGGTGCACAGAGGCCGAAAATGGTCTGTGCGGAGGATGAAAACGGGGTGCATGGAGGTGGCAATAGGCTATGGCAATCCCTGCAGCCTGAAACAGCTGATGGTTGGGAGGCCAATCCAACCAACAATCAGCTGCTTGTGCTAATCAGGCTGTGTTGAAATTGAAACACGCTGTTGGCTGCAAGGAGGCAAATTGCTGGGAGGCAGAGACAGATATTTTTTTCTTGTGCTAATCAGGCTAAACTGAAATTGAAACATGTTGTTTGCTGTTTGCTACAAGGAGGTAAATTGCTGGAAGGCAGAGGCCAAAGGGTGGGGGCCGGTGGGTGGGTGGGACTACAATCAGTGTATAAGATGCACCCAAATTTTCACCCTCTTTTTTGGGGGGGAGTGCATCTTATACTCCAAAAAATACAGTACTTGAAGCACTTGGTACCTTAAAAAATTATAAGAGAGAAAACATACCCCCAAAAAACAACCAAAATGTTAATTGGTCAGGGCAGTTCCCCTAAAACAGTGGTCCCCAATCTTTCCAGCTTGGCGGAGGCCGTTGGGTGGGGAGGGGAGAAGGGATGTTTTTGCGCACATGCATGCACTACTTTCACAAGTGCAGCTTCATGTGTACACTCGCGCACACCACTTCCACAGCCCAGTTCTGAATGGGCTGCAGCATGGCACTGGGCTGCGGCCTGGGGGGTTGGGGGATCTCTGCCTTAAAAGGAAAGAATACAGCTATTTAAGCTCTTTAACATAAGAAGGAGTGTAATGGGAATTTTGGTAGTTTATAAAATTGTGTATCTCCTAGGTAATGTGGATAGAATGATTCAGGATAATATATACCACATAAATTGACATTTGCTATCAGCAGTTGTGGTAATGGAAACCAATTTGGATGATATTAAATGAGGACTGGATGTGTTAGTAAATAGTAATGACTATTTGCTACTCCTAAAACACAGACAGTATGGCTAAAATACTGGTTACCAGGAAGTAACAATTAAAGGAACTATTATCCTCCCATTCAGGCTAAAATGCCGTTGGATGCTCTTGCCCTGCAGAGCTCTTCTTATATATTAGCTATAAATATCTTACTCTCATGATTTCAATAGCTTTGCTTTAAATAAGTTTACAAGTGGATGCAACTTAATACAAAGATTTTCTTGTTTAAATAAGAATCTCCTGGTGAATGAATTTCAATAACAATTATCTACATTGTAAAGATTGATCAGAATTATGATGAGCTTGATCAAATGAAACATTAATACAGTTTTATTTAAAATGCTATTTTTGAGGCATAAAAACAAAAACTAAATAAAAAATAAACACACAGAAAACAACATATCATGATCATATAATAAAAATAAGATGGCAATCCGGAATGATTCAAGAAAGGATTTTTAAAACACAGTCTTTTAGCACATTAAAATATTATGAATGTAAAGTAACATGCAGTGGTTTTTTTTCAGAAAATCTTTAAAGACTTAAACTTTATGAAAATTAATACTAGAGATCACTTGCTGTGAATAGTTAGTATACATATCTGGCAATACTAAAATTTGTGGACACTTTTCTGGAAATGTATAAATTTATCAATTATACACAAATATAAATTCTTATGCACAATACTACTAGCTTGTTCACATTTAATAGCATCACTTTTGACCAATATATTGAGAAAAATATTCTATAATATCATGTAAGTTTTCAATATTAAGCAGTTTGAGGATGATCCTAAGATTTTAAGAGTATATTAATTCAACTGTATACTGCTTCTCACATATACATTTAACGCAGTTCTTTTTACCCATTTTAAGTTGCGAAATTTCATATTATATCATTTTCATCAGCAAAAGACATTGTTTATTACAATTTATTTCTAGGGTTTAAGACAAAAGAAGTAACACTTTACACAACATGAACAACATCATATAGCATACTGAAAATTAATATCCAGTTGTCATTAAACATAGCTGGCAACTTAAATCAAAAGCCTACTTCTCTTATTAGGACCACGGAGAAAGACAACAGCATGTTACAACTTGGTACCACAATTTTTATACTTAATCAACAAAATTAAGGGATGTTAACAAATTTGGCCCAATTAAAGCAACATCAAAATAGAAATGGAAAAGCATGTGTTATAAATCAAATTTAGATTCAGACCATGCTGCCCTATTTTTTTCCTAATACACCAGGAAATGTAGCAGTGACTAAACATCGAGGTCATACTAAAGAGGTGGTCTACAGAAATCAAATAAGGGTTATAAATAAACAAAAAGAAAAAAGAAAAAAAGAGAAGTGCATTATAGACATATAGGTATATGGCTTTAATTCTAATTAACTGTAATATTATATTCAGTATTCTATTTTCTATGGTAATCAATCTCCATGGGAGAAATGGAACGTAATTTAGTAGATCATTCACCAGGGCATTCTCACCATTTCTTTTTCTTCCTTCCTCTTTTGTCACTTTCTGCTGTGCTGTAACTTTCTGTGGAGAGCCTCGGCCTGAATTGTGCTTTCCTGATTCGTTGCTGATGACAGAACCATTTTCACTCAGCGACCGGCTGCAAGTAACCATAGCAACAAGGAAGAAGACTAAGTTTTTACTGCATATTTGTCATTTCAAGGTTATTGCATTTGTTTGGCCTGCATCACCGCCTATTCCAAGCCTGATTTTTATGGACAAATAAATATTTATAGTACGTTGCAATGAAGAAACATAAAAACAGCAGGAAGGCATCCATAGTATTTCCAGGGGAGGGGGTTGTTATAACAACCAGAAGTCAGAACAATCTCTATGCGTGGCTATTGTTTTCTTTATAAGCTCACAATAATAAAGGGAAAATCTTGCAGCAAAAAAAGATAAAGGTTTTTTTTCCCCTCACATAGAGGCCATTAAATAAATAATTCTCAATACATGCATCTTTATTCTAATATTGGTTTAGCATATTGCTACAGACTCATTCCATGGCTTTTTATATAATCAGAAGAGAAATAAAGAATATTTCCCGGTAGGGAATTCATCTTTAGCCATATTTCAAAAATAGCACTAGGCTAAAGGGCACTAATAATCTAAAATGTTTAATAGTCTCTGGAAAGAGGGAGAAAGCTTTTTTTTAACCATTGCAAGATTTCCTTTTGTGAATGTATAACTAAGATATTCAGATGTGGATTCATATTCCTGTTCACAGCCTGTGTAAATATTATGTACACATTTTCAAACAGTAAAGCAAGCAGCAGGGCACAGCTGGTTTAATAGTCAAACCTGCAAGAAAACAGGAACAATCTGCTTACATTTTAAAAATAGCCATAAACCAACCACCACACTCCTATGCCTTATTAAAACAAGCCATGATTATGAACTCTATTTTGAATATAATTCATTTCACTCATCCTTACTTGGATTGGAACAGTTCATCTAATGTCTAGATCTAAGTATAACAGCAAAGAATGAACAGGTGTAAGTGTAACAGCAAAATAGTTGGCTGGAGATGAAGTCAAAATTTGTAATCTCTTCTATGTCACTGTCCTTGTTCAGATGGCTTTGGATCTTGTGCACCAATGTGAAATTAGAAAAGGATTTCTGTATTGTGGAACCAATTGGGTGTCTAGGGCATCCCTCAAATATGAACCAATTTCTTTGCAGCACTATAATTCCATTCAAAACAGGTTGATTAGGTCTCACACATGCAGATATTTTAACAATGCATTATTTTTCTTGATATCTTGTTTAAAAATCTAAGTGTTTAAAACTATATCTGTGCCACAGATGTTTGAGCAGATTTTTGTGTGTTTGAAAAGACTGAAATTGTAAGCACGGAAACCATTACAAAAATCTGTCAACCATCTAATCCCTAGTATTTCTGCTGATCTTGCTCACCTCTTTCTTGTGTCATTGGACTTGGCAGTTTTTGCTGTGCTCCCATCCTGAACGATTTCCCTTTCCTGGGATGCAGGGGCATCTCTCACCGGAACAGGCAAAACTACAGTCTCTTGGGTAACAGGCAAAACATCATCCTCAGTCCCTTGTTGGCCTAAATGTTGCTTGGCGTAGTCAAAACCTTGAACCGGCTGGAAAAAAAGTGGGGACTCAATGATATACATTGCATGTATCTAAAAGTGATGAAAGTATGTACTTAATGAATTGGTATTCACTTTAAGTATTTTAAAGCTGAACTTAAAGCTATATTTTCCCCCACAAAATATAACATCTACTGTTTAAACAAAGTAAGATTAGTCAAATTTCATGCCTCCATTTTTGGCTGGTGTGACTGATGGGATTCAACTTCTTAGCATCCCTAATATCCTCATATGAGTTGCAGTTAAAATGGCAACAAAGGCAAGAGATTCCAGGAACAGTGGTGGTAAAAAAAGAAAACACTGCAAACAACAAGTGAGCATTTGAAAAGCATCACAGGATGATATTCGATCTGGCACAAGTTTACTTTTAAACAGCTACTGACTTACTGGACTGAAATCAACAAAAAGATTCAGACAAGTAGAAAAGAAAATATACTTTTGACCTTGCAAAAATTACTTGCCTTGAAATATTAATCTTGTAAACTACAAAATAGAAACCAGTATTTCACACTTTTAAACTACATCTTGGAACATATCCATTTTTAAACTTTACCAGTGGGACACAATTGTCTGTTATCCACAATACCATCTGCTTCATGTAAATATTAACTATTCTTATGACAATAAATTACATAACAGATGTATTACATATTACACAAGTACACCGGTTCTAAAATAGTAGTTTAAACTGAGCTGTTACAATTTGTAACACATGGTTTAAAACAAATGGAAACAGAATTCTTATTTCAATTTTTTTTAATCAAAAATGTATCTGTAACTATCACACATCTTAAATTTGAGCAAAAGGAAGATAATTTAAGTGCTTAGCTTAAGTTTTATGGCTTTCCCTTTGGTATCATAGGAAGGTGTTCTTGGGAAGCAGGACAGTTTCACAATATGTAAAGTAAATTTAAGGGGTAGAACTATAACATCCACTGTCCAAATATATTGTCATATATTTGGGATTGGAATGGAAAAAAATAGGATGCCTTAACAACCATTGCCAGAACTATAAATATATATACCGTATTTTTAGGAGTATAAGAAGCACCTTTTTCCCTCAAAAAAGAGGCTGAAAATCTGGGTGCATCTTATACACTGAATTCAGCCTCCCCAAACCCCACCCCCTTCACCAAAATGGCCGTGCAGAGTCTGCAGAAGGCTTTCAGAGAGCTCCTGGGGGCTGGGGAGGGCAGAAATGAGCAAAGGCTGTTTTTTGCTCAGTTTTGGCTCCCCAGCCCTCAGGACAACTCTATAAGCCTCCTAAAGGCTATCCATGGCATTTTTTTTTTTACATAAAACAGGCCTGTTTTTTTTAAAAAAAAAAACGGGCCATTTTTGGGAGGTTTGTAGAGTGCAAAAACTTTTTTTTAAAATTTGCCTCTTCAAAACCTCGGTGCGTCTTATACTCCAAAAAATATGGTAATTTTAGTGGGAAACCTCTCCCCTTTTCATTACTAATTAATACGGTTGGACCAGGATTAGTAGCTGTGTGTGCAGAAGTAAAATAGGGTAATCCTGGAACTAGTTCTGAAAAGAAAACAGAAAGCTTATTTTGATGTAGGTCTACGATCCACTAACACTCCAATTGTGGAACAAAATCAACTGAAATAATACTATGAATCTGTACAGTCAGCTTGTGTATAATATGTGTCTGTATATAAACTTTAGAATATAAAAACAATTCATTTCTGCAGAAACTGAACTGTGACTAAATATTAGCACCTTTGAAACTTGTCACTATTCATATATGGGTAAGATTACTTAATCAGAATAGAAAATCCCTATTTCTATGTGACACAAAATAAACGAGGAAAAAAACAACAGGAAAACATCCGTTACTATTTTACTGAACAAAATCCTAGGAGGAATAGAAGTATTAGCATCATCTTTTCTTCTCCAGTCTTAACAATTTGCAATAGCAATAATACTTAGACTTACATATTGCTTCTCAGTGTTTTACAGTCCCTCTTTAAGCAGTTTACAGAGTCAACCTATTGCCCCAACAATCTGGGTTCTCATTTTACCAACCTCGGAAGGATGGCAGGCAGAGTCAACCTCGTCAGGATCGAATTGCTGACAGTCAGCAGAATTAGCCTGCAATATTGCATTCTAACCACTATACCACTACAGCTCTTTTGCTTAATGAATGCTTATAGGGCCAATAAGATTTGAATCTGATGGTTCTATGGTGAATGAAACCCGCAATGGTTTTAAATTACTTTTATCACAAGAACAACTTTTCCTATGAACCCAAACATCCTTTTTAAAAATGCTGGACATCTCAATGTTCAAAAAGTTGGTCCATAAAAACTTTACTTTTCCTGCAACCTGAAATTATTCATTACTTTGTTGAAATAAACAGTTGATAGCATCTATACACGAATCACACATGCACCTATCATCTATATATCTGTACCCAAATTACATCTATAGTTTTCAATTCTTTATTTTTTAAAAGAAAAATATAACAGATTGAATAAGTACAGGCAAAGTTTCTCATCCTTTCTCAATTCTTAACAGGCATAATATGTTTTCATTTTTAAATATAAACAAGATGTGTCAAGTCAATAATCAATTAATTATCAAAATGTTATCATACATTAATTTTTAATTTTATTTTTCTTCTACCCTGCTGCAACAACTCTTGGCAGCTTAGACATTATCTAAACAAAAATTAAAACATCCATGATGGGCTAAAACCAATCAAAACAAAAAGACTAAATAGGATGATAACCCTATCAATCTCACATAGGTTCAAAGTAAGTCCTCAAAAATAACTTTTTTAAAAAATTTTCAGCAAAACTGACAAGGAGAATGCCAACCTGATCTCCATCAGGTGCCTGGTTTGAAGCTCATCACTTCCTTAAAAAAGTATCACTAACTAATCTTAGTCACATAAATCTCTTAGAAATGTGAGATTCAAGGAAGTTTCCCTCTAGCTGTTCCAATTGGTTGGGCTGATGATGGTTGGAGCATATGGACCTGAAAGTATCCAGATACAAGTCATAAATGAATATGTAGGTCAATAGCATCTTAAATTTTACCTGGAAACTTAACTGGTAGCCTATGAATAGCTTGCCATGAACACCAATAAACTTGTAGGCAACCGCTTTGTGGACCAATTGCAGATTCTGGACCAGTTGCAAATTGCAAGAATATCTTTTAACGGCAACTTAATGTAAAGTTCATTGCAATAGGTGGTAATACAACATGAATTATTGTAGATGAGGCTTCTCTCCTCAAGTAGAGCTGCAACTAGCACACTAATCATAATTCCTGGTCACACCTCTACCTGCTGATAAACAGGAACTGTGAATTCTCTAGGATAGGGACCCGCTGCTTATGTGGAAATTGTATTGGGAGAGTTCCCTTTCCTCCTATTCCTCCAATTTCATCCTATTTGGCCTGATTTTTGGCTCAACATTAAGAGTCTATAAAACTACAGAGACTCCAACTGTTAATCAGCTTTGCATTACTATTTTCTGGTATACAGATTTATAATCAGGATGCAATATGTGCCAAAAAGTTCTCTGTTTGCAAATCTCTACTTATACATTCACCAAGGTAGTGAAGATTCTGAAAGGGCATCACTGCTATGGAAATATGGAAGTTTGGTTAGAACTGAAACTACCCAACTCAGAACTAGATATCTAACAGCAATTTGAACCATGCAGAAGAATAGGCCTGAGTAACCCTCACATTAAATTTGCTTGGAAGGACTATCACCAACACTTGCTTGATTCAAACTGCTGATCAGTTATGTTACATCAAGTTGGTGTTGTCTCGTAGAAACAATACAATAGACCTCAACGTATGACCACAATTGAGCCCCAAAATTTTGTTGTTAAGCGAGGCAGTTGTTAAATGAGTTTTGTCCCATTTTGCAACCTTTCTTGCCATAGTTCTTAAATGAATCATTGCAGCTGTTAAGATAATAATGCAGCAGCATTGAAAAAAGTGACATGACCATTTTTCATACTCATGACTATTGCACCATCCTCATGGTTAGAATTCAAACTCTTGGCAACTGGTTCATATTTATGACCGTGTCCTGGGGTCAGGTGATCAGCTTTTGTGACCTTCTGACAACCAAAGTCAATGGGGAAGCTAGATTCATTTAACAAAGGTGTGACTAACTTAGCTGCAGTGATTTACAACTGTGACAAGAAAGGTTGTAAAATCACTTAACAAATGTCTCATTCAGCAACATAAATTTTGGGCTCAATTGTGGTCATATGTCAAGGACTACCTGTATTCCATTAACTCCAGAAAACTTCTGACCTGCTAATGATCAGAGTGCTGATCTAATTTCATCTTCTAGTGTCAGAGGTTTGTGCTAGTAGGAAATACTGTCTAAGAGATGATATAGGATAGGGTAGGGTAGGGTAGATTAGAGTAGAATAGAATCTGGAAGGCACTTTGGAGGTCTTCTCATCCAGCCCACTGCTCAACAGGAGAACCTATACTATTTCAGACAAGTGACTCTAGTCTCTTCTCAAAAACCTCCAGTGATGGAGCACCATGATTTCTGAAGGCAAGCTGTCCCACTGTTTAATTATCCTCACTGTTAGAAAGTTTCTCCTTAATTCCAGTTGCTTCTCTCTTTAATTAATTTCCATCCATTGTTTCTTGTCCTGCCCTCTGGTGCTTTGGAGAATAATTTGATCCCCTCTTCTTTGTGGCAACCCCTCAAATACTGGAATACTGCTATCATGAGTCCCCTTCGGGGAAAAGGGCGGCATATAAATGTAATAATAAATCCAATGTCACCCCTAATTCTTCTTTTCTTTAGACTAACCAAACCCAAAACCTACATTCTTCATATGGTTTAGTCTCCAGGCCTTTGATCATCTTAGCTGCTCTTTTTGAACTTTTTCAAAGTCTCAACAACTTTTTTGGTAGCATGGTGACCAAAATTGGTTGCAGTTTCCCAGGTGTGATCTTACTAGAGTTTTGTAAAGCAACACTAATCTTGGATATGGGTAACTCTATTGCACAGAATTTCAGTGTCTGGTACTCTTTTTCTGAATATTTCCTTTATCTTCTTTGAATTTGTTGCTATCTCTTCACTGAAATACCTTAAGCATAGCAATTTCAGATAAAAATGTCTTTTTGAGTTTGGAAATCTTTTAGTAGACTTTGTTTTTCTCTGTCAATTTCCATCTATATCTTTACAGTCAGCTTTAGCCACATCTTTGCTGTTATAATTTAGCTCTTCCACTTCCCTGTGCCAGTAATAAAGTCAATTTGAATTCTGTGTACTCCATCTGCTGATGTCCCTATACATAAGCAACTTTTGGTTGCTAAAAGACTGCATTAGTAATGAAGAAATCACTGGATTGGCAGAAACTATTAAATCATACCACTTCATTTCTCTTTTCTAGGCCATACTGTTCAACTACATTTTCCTCTATACTGTTTCCAATTTTGGCATTCTAATCTCCATTCATAAACGGCACATCCTGTTCAGCTTTTAAACTGAACATGACCATAGCAACTTTCTTCTTCATCTGCATCAGTAGTTGAAGCACAAACTCAGATAAGGGTTATATTAAAGAATTGTCCATGAAATCTAATTGATATTATACCAACTGCATTATACCCAAGAACTGCTACAGCTACATCCTTTTTAACCATGAAACTATATTGTTCCTTCTTTGTTTTTTCTGCCCTGAGTAGTAACAGAGCGATCTTCTGACTGAAAGCACCCAATTCCAGTCCGTTTCACGCTGATGTCTAAAATATCCATTTTAGTTGTTTCATTTCATTTTTCAGTACGTTGAGCTTTCCAATGTTAATGCTTCTTAAATTTATATTCCACTATTATTCTTTCTTTGCAGCTTTTACTTTCCTTTTCCTGCATGACAACATCATCAGCAAAAACAAAAATCCCAAAGGCTTTAATCTGACCGTTGTATAAACATTTTTTTACTCTGAAAGATCCTCTGCTCTTCCTCAACAGCATATTGACAGCTATCCAACTTGAGGGACTCTTTATCTGACTTGATGTTATCAGTTACCTTTTCTTGTCTATCCATGTGGTTTCCTTGGTAAAATAAAGCAGTGGTTTTTACCATTGCCTTTTCCACACAATATGAAAATATGCTTAAAGTGATAACCCACCTCCAGCAACTTCCTATATTGCTGCTGCCGAAATAGATGTCTCCTTCCTTTAGCCGCAAAACTAGTAGGAACTTCACCCTTTGGGTGACCCTGTTGGGGTCATATATTCTTGGCATACATTCCAGTGTTCTTGTTCATTCTTCCCAGGAACATCCCTTCCCCACCACAATGAGGCAGCACAGCAGGATGTGGGAAGAGGCTAATGGACTGGCAGATAAATTATTAATTGGCTGGAACTGCTCTATTTCTTGTTTCAAAAGAAGCTCCCCCCTCCCCCCAGTTTTTAATTTAATTTCATTTCATGTATTGAATTTATAGGCCTCCGGGCAGCTTACGGAAATGAAAAATATTAAAAAAGAATTAAAACAATAAGATACAACAAGATTAAGAAGAAACACAACATGCACCCAGTCAAAGGGGGGCTGGACCTCAATAAAGAGGTCAACAGCCCCAGGCCTGCCGGAAAAGCTGGGTTTTAATAGCTTTACAGAAGGCCATGAGAGTGGGTAGGGTCCGGATCTCTGGGGGTAGCTCATTCCATAGGGCCGGAGCGGCAACAGAGAAGGCCCTACTCCGAGGCGTCGCCAGCTGGCATTGTCCAGCTGAAGGCACCCGGAGAAGGCCCATCCTGTGCGATCGTATTGGTCTTAGGGAGGTATGCGGCAGAAGACGGTCTCGAAGGTATCCGGGTCCTAGGCCATGTAGGGCTTTAAAGGTGATAACCAGCACCTTGAATCGTGCTCGGAGACCAATGGGAAGCCAGTGCAGCTCGTGGAGGATAGGTGTAGTATGGGTGTACCTTGGTACACCCAATATCGCTTGCGCGGCTGCATTCTGGACTAATTATAGTCTCCGAACACTTTTCAGGGGCAGCCCCAAGTAGAGCACATTACAGTAATCCAGTCTTGAGGTGATGAGGGCGTGAGTGACTGTTTGAAGTGCCTCCCGGTCCAAATAGGGCCGCAACTGGTGCACCAACTTCCAACTGTTGCAGCCCTTTTTATCTGACCATTTTAAAATGGGGCTTTCGTTAGTTTTAAACTGGAATAAGTTTATTGACTTGGCATAAAGTAAGGCACGTCCTCTCGAGTTTCAAATTTAAAATCATTTGCTGCAAATTGATGCTATTAATTAACAAGGAACAAAGGATGCACTGTTATAGTAATGGAGTCAAAAGATTAAAAATAAAAAGAGTTCCAGTGCACTCAGATTAAATAATCCAGTCTTTTATCATATTCAGGTTGCATCAGGTAAAAACTAAATTTGGCTATGCTCATTTTCAACAAATATAAAAAGAAGAGAAATGCATATATTGATTATTCTGTGGAGAAAGAAAGAAAAAAACCATATTGTAATTAAAGTCATTTGAAGCAAAATCAATGAAGACGGTAAAGAAATCAAAGTAGTCTCAAGATGCTGCACTCTTTTTCAAAAAGCCACTGATCTCTCTCAAATGACACGTCATTTGTCTCGATTCCTTTAAGGAACTCTTCCTACAGTGCAGTCTCAGAGGTGCAGCAAAACCTTTCTCCTCTTGGTCGCCATGCACTGCAGTGTTTAATCTGAAGGTTTAATGAACTGCTGAGATCCATTCACTGAGGGAGGATTTTTATGAAATGGTCCAGTAGGCAGGCCTTCTGTGCAAAGAGCTGCTGTGTACAGAATGCTGTTAGAAGCAGGAATACAGGACTGATTACGCAGCTCTATGCACTGTGTTCCCCTCTGAGAACTGAAATCAGAGCAAGCCGGGCAAGGAAAACAGACACAGACACATATTTTGCAAGCAACACAAAATACCGAGATTTCTCATCACCAACTTGGATTGCACATTCTTAAAAATAATGCACCAAAATGTTCTTAACAGCCATATTCAAAATATAAGCAACAGTAAACAGGATTTTAAAACAATAAAGTAATCCTATTGCAAATCTGATTTTTCATCCAGAAGGAGTGTCAGTCATTTTTTTTAAATAGCATATTTAAATATGATATGCACTATTATTAACAACTACATACACTGTGAAACTTTTATATTTAACAATTGGCTACTTTTCCTTTATGATAAATCAATGTTCAATGAAGTTAAAATGAAAACAATATATTAATCAATACAAATTAATAGTACAGCAGAGAAATCAGAGGAATCTATGAGAAAATGCTTCAGATGGGAGCCATTTTTCTGAATGAAAGGATTCCCTCTCCTCAGACTTACTGCAGGGCCAGCCTGTGAGGCAATGCCATTCGGGAATAATAAAAGTATTCCCAACATAATGTAAATATTACTCACATACTTAAATACAGTTACTGTCAAGTTTTAAAGCAAAAGGGGAGCCATAACTAACTCACACTGGAGAGGATAGCTGCAATTTATCAAACTATAATCTATCTCGGTCTCTCAATTTGGCAAAGTTCTTACATCCTCCAATTACGATATGTTTTGATACTCAAAAGATAATATTAAATAGATCACTGTATAGTCACAATATGTTGGGGGAGAAGGGAATTACTGATCTCTCCAGCATTTGTTCAAATGTCATATTTCTGCAACTTTAAAACAATTAAGATAGTAATAACTAAAAATAGTCTCAATCTAATTAAGCTGTTTAATTGGGTTCCACCACAAATCCGCGAAGTCCTTCTGCGCGGAGACATAAGCGTGAAGACTAATTTGCGCCGTTCTAAGCACTAGGGAAAAACGCGACCCTACCGCGATGACATAATCGCGGAGGGCAAAATTGCGCATTCCCAAGCACTCAGTACCCTAAACCTAACCCTAAACCTAACCCTAACGCTAAACCTAACCCTAAACCTAACCCCTAAACCTAATCCTAACGCTTACCTTAATTGAAGTCAGCTTTCTGCCGCGGCGCCGTTTTAAAGCGCCCTTCTATTGCCGCGCTGTTGTCGCGCAGTGATGACGTCGCGGCTTTAGCGCCGCAATTTTATCGCCGCGATTTTGACCAGCGCGGTTTTGTCGTGCCACGGTCTAATTGATTAGTCTTCTAAATAGTTCTAAACGTAAAGGTAAAGGTTCCCCATGCATATATGTGCTAGTCATTCCAGATTCTAGGGGGCCATGCTCATCTCTACTACAAAATCAAAGAGCCAGCAATATCTGAAGATGTCTCCGTGGTCTTGTGGCTGGCATGACTAAATGCTGAAGGAGCACAAAACACTATTACCTTCCCACCAAAGGTATTGAATTGCTAGGTTTGCAGAAGCTGGGACAAGTAAAGGGAACTCACTCCATTATGCGGTGCTAGGTATTCGAACCACTGAACTACCGACCTTCTGATTGACAAGCTCAGCATCTTAGCCACTGAGCCACTGCTACCTTTTTTTTCTACTATTTCTTCATTAAAATAAAATAAAAACTGCATTGTCAGATTTTAACATAAAACATCTTTGTATTATACATAAATTATTATTATGATATAATTATTATTATGATATTATTATTATGACAGAATAGTGATTTTATGTCATTATAAAGTTATTTTAATAACTATTGAAGATTTTTTTAAAGAAAATGAGACCAACTGCCCTAAATTCAATTAAGGCAGATATTAAAAATCACTTACTTCAGAATCTGAAATCCACGATATGAATCTAGATATTGAACAGAAGATTTTCTCCATGATTTTAGAATGGTGGGACCCGGGGCAGGACATAAGCGCGAACGTCAAAAGAGCGCCGACAAAACCGCGGCGCTAAAACCGTGATGTCAAAAGCGCGCCGACAACAGCACGCCGACAACAGCGCGCCGACAGAAGCGCGATTTAAGTTAAGGTAAGGTTTAGGGTTAGGTTTAGGGTTAGGGTTAGGGTTAGGGTTAGGTTTAGGGTTATGTTGGCGCGCTGTTGTCGGTGCGCTTCAGCGCTCATTCGTCTCCGCGGTTTTGATGGCGCGGTTTTGTCACCGCGGTTTAGTCAGATGCGCTTTTGTCGTTCGTGCATTTGTGGTGGAACCGGTGGGACCAGCTTGGTTTGATATGCTGACTCAATAAATGAATAAATGTCTATATTTCTTTGCAACCATGCTATCCTAATATTATGGGTTTATTTATAGTTTTTATATTGTAGTAAATAGATATTAATACATTTTTAGGTTACTCCAATTAAGCAACATGCAGCTTTAGGGAACTAGAAAGGCAAGAAAGTTGAAAAGTGGCCACATGACATTTTGTGGGTGATGGATTCTGAATCATGTATGCTGCATAGGATTTATACTTTTACACACACACGCACAATTTTCCAGCCTTTATAGTTTTAAATACTGAAATAATAGCACCATTCTTACAACAAAAATAAAATAGGCTTTGCTTCTGTCAGCAAGTGAAACTAATTTATTCAACCGTAATTTTGATGCAGAAATAATAAAACAAGCCATCTGATGCCACATGCCTATCTCCTTCTTACAAAATTCACTTGTAAAGTAAAAAAAAAAACAGAATTAAAAGGTGCTTTAATGTGTCTTAATAGTCTTGACATACAAGGTCCATGTGATATTGCCCATTACTTGCAATTCTCTGAATGATCACTGATGAGTTGGAGAACTCTAAAGCTTAGCATGCTTCCGGTTATAGAAATTAACTAAAAAAATACCTGTCACTTTCTATGATATGGAACAAAAGGACAAAGGATAAAATATATAGTTCTTACTACGAATCAGGGACACTTAACAAGCCTATATTTACTTCATTTTCATCCAATTACCAAAAACAAGTGGTGCCTTTTCGGATGTCAATCATGCTAGTTCTTGTCAGTAGGAATGGTCTCAATCTTTCTTTGAACACAGATTAATGCCTTGGTAAAACTTGTCTAAACACAGCACAATTAACTCATCTTGCACACATGGACGAAGAACGTTAAGTCTAAAGAAACAAATTCATATGCCTGAGCCTAGGACGTAAATAGCCTACCTTGGCTCTTTGTGGCAAGTTCATCATGGTGTCTGCCTTGAAGTCATTTTTGTTCTTCCTGCATAGAACAGCTGTGATGATAAGGATGATGACTGTAACAACTGCTATGGGAGCCAGCACTGCTGCAATGATCCATAAATTGTTGGGAGGGTTTTTAACTACAGCTGCATACATCAAGAGAAAAGGAAAGAAATAAACTTATAAAGTTTACTTTAATGAATCAGAGCAATGATCCATTTGACTGAATTATTTTTTCTCTAGCCTTCTCCAATCTAAAATCCTTCCAGATGAACAGAGACTGCAATTCTTGGTGCTAGTCTCACAATGCATCAGGGGAATGTCAGTTTAGAAAAGGCTAGTCTATTTGTTCAGTCTAAAAAAAAATCTATTTCTCCTATATTAACTGAAAACCTCTGACAGGTTTTTTCTAAGCATACCAACTATGCTCTATCACAAAGAAATAGATTGTCCCTCACACACAATTATATTCAACAGCATCAATTTTATTTAGACATTTATACAAAAAAAAGCATAGGACTAACACACTATAAATAAGGGAACATATTACAAGAATGTGTGCGTATGAGTCTTCTATTGTTAGAGGCTACCAATCTAATGTAATTTTTAAATTAAAATCTCTCCACTGTTGTAAATTCATTAAATCATTAATGTAATGATTTATTAAATTAATGATTTATTCATTAATTTTAATGATAATAATGTATCATTATTCATTAAATAAAATCATTTATAGCATAGTATTCATTCTGCCCAAAGAAGCAGTTGCTGCTGCTTCAACATAAAGATATCTGACAAATAAGCTTAGCACCTAAAAATGGGGAATATTGTACACTGGTATTCAAAGCATAGCTTTGGGCTTCTTTTTGAACTAAAGTGGTCAAAAAGTCTATAAAAATGACTTTTACTATGGTACTACGTTTTTCTGCCACTATTTTTAAAGATATCTTTTGAAACAAATGAAGTTAGTCTGTTGCAAGAGAAAATCAATTTTAGCCATTATTAGAATAGTTTTGCATCTTCTGCTGTTATTAATATGACTTCTAAAGGCCATGCAACATATATATGTATGTTGGCATGGCAAAAAGTGACTCCAAAATCCATCTTTTAGGATCTAAATTGAAATGCATGAAGGAGTGGCACAAGAGTCTTGGTCTTAAAAACAAAACTTCCACAGTATAAACTGCCCACCAAATTTGAGTGGCAGCAGCGTTCCTTTATGCATTTTCAACTGGAAAACTAATGTGTGCTTTCCATGAGTTCACTTTATGGTGGGGGGGGGGGGATGAAAGTATCTGCATGATCTCACCTATTCAAGCTTATTTACTAACTTTATGTTTGGCTCTTTTTACCAAGACTACAGCTGAAATCCAGAGAGAATGAGGGCAGGCCACTGTGAGTGTGAAAATATGGACCTACACATTGTAGACTGGTTAATCTGCTAAATGTGAGCATAAAGTCATGTTTCAATCATCTGACTAAAAATTTGCAGATTGCTTGGAACAGCAGAATTTTGTAGATGTTAAGAAAACAATTTACCACGGGTTTGTTAAAAACAGATCATGCCAAACCAATCTTATTTCATTCTTCAACATAGTGACTAGATTGTCCACAGTGAAATACTGTGGACATAATATACATAGACTTCAGCAAGGCATTCGACAAAGTAGACCACAACCTACTTCGTGGTAATAAAAATGTGGGATAAATAGCATCACCACCAGATGAATTTGTAATTGGCTGATAAACTGTATCCAACAAGTAGTCCTTAATGAGTCTACATCTATATGGAGGGAAGAAAGCAGTGGGGTCAATGATGAGATTCAACCCATTTAACAACTGGTTCGCCAAAAATGTGAGCGTGCGCGCACAGCTTCTGCACATGCATGGCTTCTGCCACGTGACAAGGGTCGACCAAGCAGCCTTTTGGGGCCTGTTCCAATCCATCTCTGCTCTCTGCTGCTGCTCCTGCTGGGAGAGAAAGCATCTCTTGTGCAATTTAGCAGCTGTGAACTGCCGCTGGTACAGAGAAGCAGCATTCAAAATGGTTGCTGCTTCTCTGTGTTCACACTTTCCAGATGGGACTTAGAGGAAGTGGCAGCTCACAGCTGCTAAATTGCACAAGAGACGCTCTCTCTTCCAGCAAGAGAAGCAGCAGAGAGACGCAGCTGCTGACCCGGACACCACATGGAGTGTCTCCGCAAGCGACCAAACTTCAATAAGGGAGGGCTGCAAGATCTCCGCTGCAGTGCTTTAGGTAAGAAGAAACGTCCATAGTTTGAGGCTAGAGTGGGGGAGGCATGCAAGCAGAGGCCCTGGTGAAAGCTGGAGCCGGGAAACAGCACGCTCCCTGACCTGGCCGAGGCAGGCGGCAAGTGGGCAGCGGCTCTGGGGCAAGGTCAGAGCCAGGGAATGGCATGTCCCTGGGCCCTGACCCATGACAAAGAGCGAGTTGGCAGCATTCTTACCTTTGGGGAGCAGAGCAGGCATAGAGATTAGCTGGACCACGTGGCGAAGATAATATATAGGGTATGGCATGATAGGGTGGGGCTAGCCGTTGGTCAATTTTACCAGTTCTCTGAACTACACAAAATCATAACAACCAGTTCTCCCCAACCGGTCCAAAATGGCTGAATCCCACCCCTGAGTGGGGTACCACAAGGTTCTGTCTTAGGCCCGTACTCTTCAATAACTTCACAAACAACTTAGATGAGAGAATAGAAGGGAAATTTACCAAATTTGCAGATGATACTAAGCTCGCAGGAATAGCTAATAAACTAGAAGATAGGCTCAAGATCCAGGTAGATCTTGACAGATCTTAACAAGCCCTATCTAACAAAATGAAATTCAATGTAGAGAAATGTAAAGTCTTACACTTAGGCAAGAAAAACCAAAAATACACATATAGACTGGGTGAAACCAGTCTTAATAGCATTAACTGTGAGAGAGAGCTTGGAGTCTTAGTGGACAACCAGCTAAATATGAGCCAGCAGTATGCAGCGGCAGCCAAAAAAGCCAATGCAATCCTAAGATGCATTAATAGAGGGATGCAATCAAGATCAAGATAAGTTCTAATGCCACCCTATAAAGCCTTAGCAAGATCACACTTGGAGTATTGCATCCAGTTTTGGTCACCACACTCTGGAAAAGATGTTGAGACTCTAGAAAAAGTGTAGAGAGCAACCAGGATGATTAAGAGACTGGAGACTAAAACATGAAGAACGGCTACAGAAAATGGGCATGGCTAGTCTAGTGAAGAGAAAGACCAGGGGACACATGATAGTAGTGTTCCAATATTTGAGGAGCTGCCACAGAGAGGAAGGGGTCAAGCGATTCTCAAAGGCACCTGAAGGCCAGACAATGAATAATGGATGGAAACTAATCAAGGCGAGATTCAACCTAGAAATAAGAAGAAATTTTCTGACAGCGAGAACAATCAACCAATGGAACAGCTTGCCATTGGAAGTTGTTGAAGCTTCATTACTGGAGGCTTTCAAGAAGAGATTGGATTGCCATTTTTCAGAAATGGTGTAGGGTCTCCTACTTGGGCGGGCGGGGGGGGTTGGACTAGATGACCTACAAGGTCCCTTCAACTGTTAAATCACTAGCTGAGATGAAGGCACACAGAACTAAGGGATTTCTTTACTCAGTTGGTCTGTGAAACAAAGCTGCATATTAGTTTCTTTTATTCAGCTTCCCTATGTACTCTGAAATCAATACATAAATTGAAAAAAATGCTAAACTATTATATACAGATGTTCTCACAATATTTCTATTTCCCAACTGATTTGAAATGGGTTTTACCTGCACTTAACACTTATAGAGATGGTACAACCTATTAGTTTTTTATTTTTTTTATTACCTTACTGTTTTCAACTATTATGAAAACCAGCTCTGAAAATATAACAGTCCTCATTACATACAAATACATAAATACATAAAAAGTACCAAAAATATGTAGCTTAACCAAGTGCTAACACAGGTATGCAAAAGGAATTTGGGTGAGCTATTATCTGTCTGCATAAATAATACTTAGTTCAATAGTGTATTTTATATAAAGTAGTTCCTATTTCTATTGGGTCCAATATGAGAACATATTAGTAAGCAATTGTTTAATTCTCATTTGTGTCAGAGTTTACTATTTTGTCTGGTATAAACTCTACAATACTACCGTGTTTCCCCGAAAATAAGAAATCGTCTTATTTTCTTTTGCCTCACGAAATATGGCCTTGGGCTTATTATAGGGGGGAGTGGTATTGTTTTGGGGTTGCCGGGCAGCTGCTCCCTTACGAACTGGTTCCCGAAGAACCGGGCACAGCCTCAGGGGCGAAGCAGCCATGAGGTGACCATGCTCACGAGCAGCCGCCCGGCAAACCCCCTCTCCAGCCGGGAAGAGCGCCATTCACTGACCTAGGGGGTATCCCTAAGGCACGTGGTGCTCTGCCCGCTTCCCAGCTCCCGTGGGTTGGCATATTCGGGATACCCCCTAGGTCAGTGCATGGAGCTCTGCCCAGCTAGAGAGGGGGTTGCGCGAGTGCCTGTTCCGCCCCGCCGCGCTCCGAGCATAACTTTTCTCCGGCTTCGAAACTCCAAAACTCGGCTGCCAAGTCTTCCAGCAGTGGCCGCTCTAGGAGTGCACTCTATGGTTGTGGGCCGGCTGCTGGACAGAGAGTCTTCCAGACAGAGTCTTCCAGCAGGTCCCCTCAGGTTTCCCAGGGGGCTTATTTTTGGGGGTGGGCTTATATTTTTGCCCACATGAAAAATGTGACAAGACATTAGTTTCAGGACAGGTCGTATTTTCAGGGAAACACAGTAACTGAATGAATTCCAGAATACATTATATTCTGCAATCTAGAATACATTGCAATATGTGGAAATAAACAGAAATTATCTACAATGTTAGAATAATTTATCATACACTTCTTTCTTTGTCTACAATTGATATACATAATTTCAGTCTTGATGAAACTATAGACAAAGAGCCAATGCTTAACTGTAATTTTAAAATGCTTTGCTCTGGAGGAGATATGTTGACCTACTTCAGAGTATTAGAATCTAAACTTAATAAGTTCAGATATTGATCTGTTTTATTCAGCCACTTTATCCTCCTTTATACCAGCAAGTACTGCAATGGTTATCTAATTCAGTTATCTATTCTACTCCTCACAGTTTCCAAATAAGCAAACACAAGATACCAATTTCAAACAATTTTAAACTCTAGCTTATCATTACACCATTTCACTTTGTACATAACAAAAAGTTACAGAAAAGTCTAGATAACTGTTGTGATTAAGGGTAGATATAGGTTGCTTGCTTAAGTAAAGGAAAGAGCAAAGAAGGTACATAGGTTCTCAAAATCATTTATCTCTTTCTTCAGTAAGACAGGAGATTGACAATCCAAACACACACACTGACTTCTGAGAAATGAGCAGGATATGGAATAATGTTGTTATATAAACCATAGATCTTTTATTACCAAATATAACAGCATGCAGCTTCTCATCTATCAATTTCTTAAAAATTAGATGAATCTAAAACAAAAATCATAACAGGCAGCAGGAAAGAAGTCACTAAAATAGATTGACAGTACACTATGCAATCCAGAATCAAGACTGTATATTTGTAGAGTCCATGTCACATTTACTGCATTGAAACAGGCTGAATCTAAGATTTCTTTTAATTCTTCACCTAGGCAAACATTAGGACATGCTTACACTTCCTATAATCCAAAGGTCAATGTAAATTATAGTAGCATATCAAACTCTCACACACATATTTATACATCCTATATTCTCAGAAGATATTCCATATGATATTGTTCTAAAGAATGTGATATAGTATTCAAAGAGAAAAAAGCAACTAATAAGCAACTACAGAAGATAACATTTTAATAAGCCCTGGCACTTTAAGGTTTTTGTTACATTTTCATAATAATCATAAGAATTACAATTAAACGTCTAAAAGAGGAAGAGGGAAGCAAAGAAAATATTTCTTACGATCAGCTTGTACTTGAACAACATATCCTAGGGTCAAGGCCATCCTTTGTGAATCAACCGTAGTCAAACGTTTAGCAGCTATTGTGCCCAACAAAGGTTTCCCATTGTATAAAGTATAGTAAGTCAATTCAGCAGGCTCACGGGGACCTGGAATTCGCTGCATTTTTACCATCTTAAAAACACACACACACACACACAAATAAAGACCATAGAAAACAATTACATCTGTAAGGTTAATGTTCATTTCTGTATCCTGCAAAAAACAACATTAATTTGTAAATAGGCTTGTACATTTAAATTACATTTTCAATTAAATTTGCAACATTCATGAATATTCAGGAAGTTATTTAGTTCAGAAATACCAGTGGGAAACTTGTTTGTATCCTATATTGACAAGTTATACATAGACAGGGCTGCAAATCTCAGTATTCCAGACACTAACTCTTTGTTCAGGAATTGATTTCCTTGGCAGAAAGCTCACAAACAAAACCTGGCTGGATTAGTTCATTTATTGAGAGAAATGGATGAACCAAAAATAAACATACAAAATTTGTCTTCTGTAGTACACAGGAGTATAAACCTACTAAATGCCAGGATTTGCATTGCATTCTATTCACCTGTCAGGATAAGCAGAACTTTCACTGTTGTCTTGTTATCTATGAAAGTCACTTGATCTATGTTCACATAATAGCCCACTGCAAATTTATTTGCATTTTGGTTCCTAGGTACTAAATTAATCTGAGTGATTACAGCTTCTTGGTGCTTCATAAACTTTGCTCCAATCAAAACAGATCAGACACCTAGGTTCACACACTAAATAACAAGATCTTGCTCTTAGATTTTCTTTTTATGCAACCATGTGCAAATCAGATAACCAACTAATAGAGGGAACAGTAATTGGGGAAAGTCCTCCCCCAAACCTGGAATACCTTTATTTATGTGTGCTAGAGGTACATTAATATATTTGGTACAATATTTCATATTACCTACATAAAACAGAAAACGTTTGTGTAAAAATATGAAGTTTCTGGTTGATAGTCCCCAAAATACTGCAAAAGAAGGAGAAACTTAAGAATTTTCTTTAGTTCTTGTCTCTACCTGTACAGTAAAGCTGCCAATAGTAGTGGCTCGTTTAAATCGTCTTTCTTGTTGATGAGACATCATGAACAGTGGTGCTAAACGTTGCTCCATGAGTCTTGCAAAACTTTGGTTATTCACCCCCAGCAATGTAATGTCAACTCCTAGTAAAACTACAAAAAATAGAAGGAAAATACATACTGCAGCAATGAGTTAATGATATATAAACATATACGCTTAAAAATATTTTTCTTTCAACATTTTCAAGTGTTGTGTGGTTTTTAATGTACAATATTCAATCCAGCATAGGGCCTGTACACTTGTACAAGTACCCTGTGACCTTGAATTTAAAATATATATTAATCCTGCAACATATTTGTAAAATGTTCTTATTGAAAAATGGCTTGGAAGCACATTCAACAAATCCTAATGTGGACATTGGCTTATACCATTTTATAGCTGTTCTTATTAGAAGATTATATACTTTTTCACTTCTGTTCTAAAAGGTTAAATAGTTGTTTTATTAGCATCATTTTATTTTGATTAATGAATGTGTGTGTGTGAGAGAGAGAGAGAGAGGGAGAGAGAGAGAGAGATAAATATTGATTTCCATGTGGAGACTGCCGTTGTAAATTACGAACAGATGACAATTACAATTTTTTAAAAATGAATTTCCATGTTAAAAATGATCATAAAAATGTGGACAAAATGTTCTCATGGGTAATCACAATTGTTAAAGGTCACCGTGAAATTACAAACAGTACCTGCACACATGTACATTTCCTATGCTATATTGAATATTGTATATTTTTAAAACCCCAAACAACACTTGAAAGTACGAAAGGAGGGGGGGGTCTCTAAAAGACCAAAGAAACAGAGCTGTAGCTTATTTATTGAGAAATGGAGAACAGGGATCCCATTAGATTTACACTGGGAATCATAGAAACACAAGAAATATTTCTCCCTCCAAGAAATGACTGGTTTCTACTGATGTTACAGCCCAAACAAATTGGAAGTAACCAGCTACATAACAAAGTATTTGTTTCAATTCAGGAGATAAATATTCTCTGTGGAAGTAATTTAAACCAAAGCACAAAACCTGCAGATTTAGAAAGTTCCACATTTTTCCACAAAACTGCAACATGAATGAATTGTGCTGAAGCACGGTTGCATTGCGGAAAAAAAAAATTGTCCATATTCTTACTTTCTTAAGCAGAGAAAATATGCAACTTGCAAACTGTTAGTTAACCATGCATAGTAAGTTTATTCATGTTTTCTTAACTTCTGTGTTCTAGGATTTAGCAAACACAAAAAGAAAAAAAATAAACAAACCCCTCTTGTATTTTTCCAAGAATGCATCTTTTATTCCGTTAGACAAATTGGATTTTCTCAGGAAATTAATCTCACTGGTAGAGTTGTTTGGTATGTAGGGGGCAGATTGTTGAAAAAGGAGAGCTGGCAGGAAAAAACATCAACCCTTCGCATATGTATGCTGAGAGAAACAGTGTAAGTATGTTGCTATGAGACCGCCAGATGTATATATGGCCAATACGTATTTATAAATCAACACTTTGTATACCTCGTTATTTTTAAGATTCTGAAACTTGTAAACCTTGCGTGTATTATTTTTGGATATGAAATTCATAGTTGTTTTTTCAAAGAACTAACTGAATAAGGCAATAATTTGCAGAAGTCTTAGACGATTTAATACTTTACGAAGTCACCTAAAAATGGCAGATATCATGCTCATTTTAACATTCCTCACAGTGTCAAGGTTCTCTCATGTGAAAAAAAAATTAAAGGTAAGAAAATTAGAAAAATGCTGTCTTAAAAAAAAAATCCTTTACCTGTAATCACCCAGAAATCTCTAGTTGCTTCTGAAGTATCGAGATTTGGATATTCCAAGGCTTTAAAATAAAACAGGAAAGAAAGCAATTAAATACTCAACTAGTCTTTTTTTCTTGTGCTATGCGAAAAATCTGCAAAATGTCAGTTTTGTTTTATTACCAGGAATCCCTGCATGCAAGTATTCCTTATTTTTAAATGTCTCAATAAGCTCCAGAATCAGATTGTCAAGTTCATATACAAAGGGAAAATCACACAGGTCATCTATACTTTCCAAATAAGTTTTATAAGGTTACATTATAAATTGTGCACCGGAGAAAATATATGATGTTCTTTGGAAATCAAGCCCCACATGTAATTTATTGCTACTCCTATCTGGCATAAAAACTGAAGTCATAATTCCCTTCAGAATTTGCTAAACAGGTTTTGGGTAACTGTAAAAATAAAAGAGAACTAAAATATGATTATAGTGAAGGTGAGGAAAACCTACTTCAAAACCAGTTCAAAGGGTTACAAAAAAGTTAACTATCCTATTCATCCAGGTAATGGGCAGAGACAACAGAAGGCAGGGAAAATCATGTCCAGAAGCCAATCAGGAAAATAGTCTCCTTCTCTTAGGGTTGGCTTTCTTTTTAAAGGAGTATTTTGTAGTTGGAGTTTTGTCTTTCAGAAGCAACTGAAAGCAAGGAAAGGGGGAAAATATATTTTCCCAAAACAGAAGCAACAGGGCTACAACTATAAATTTAGGCACAAGTTAGGATTAGTAAAATTTGCTGTAGTATAGATTCCTTATTACATTCATTGAGAGCTTGTCTCTATGAAGTTGTGAGAATTCCTGGAGCGGAGGGAGCAATTAGTTCTTGAATTAATAGTGATTAAAATCAACCTCTCGAGACAGCAATTATTCATTTCTTCTTTTTTTCTTCCTTCCAATTTCTTCTAGGTCACTAATAACACTCACTGAATTATTCTATTAAAAAAAAACCCTAAATAAATTCTTTCTTTAGAAAAAAGTATTTCTTTCTTCATCATACGCCTTCTTGCCAGGTCAAACTATTCAAGGAACAGGATTGCCACAAGACTCTTCTCTGGAAAATGAGTGAACGAGAGGATACTCTGGAGAAAAATGGCCTCGGATTTATGAAAACAAGATTTGAAGACGCCCTTCTAGACTGCAATAGGGGTCTCAAGGTACTACTTTATGTGTCTACACCAAGGGTGTCATTGAGGGCTGCATCAAGGTTGTGTTTGACCTCGAGGGGCTGGGGTGGATGTGGCCAGGGTGGGCACGGTCAGCTTGACATCTCTCCTGTCGGGGGCACTTGAGTTTGAATAAATATTAAAACAACTATAATGGGGTTCATACAGACCAGGGGTGTCAAACTCAAGGCCCGGGGGCCAGATCCAGCCCACATGGTATTTAGATCTGGCCCATGAGGTCACCCTGGAAACAACAAAAGACTGACCCAAGCACTTTGCCAGCAAAAACAGGCTCCTGAACTCCATTTTCAGTTGCCAGGGCCTTCTGCAATCCTCTGCCAGTGAAAACAGAGCTCAGGAGGATCGCATGTGGCCTCCTGAGCTCAATTTTTACTGGAAGAGGGTTTGACACCTCTGGTCTATGTGAGCTCCATTATAGTTGTTTTAATATTCTGGATTGATGACTACAAATTATGTATACACGTTCAAGGTTATTTTACTCAAACTCCAAAATTTATTTTTTCACAAGAGTTATTTATTTCTCCCATATCGTACTCCACCTTTTTTATATATATCCAAGATGGCAAAACTGATATTCCTGCCTATTTTCCACACATGATTTGTAAATACCTCTTGAAAATGACCGTTGGCTTACCTGAATGGTCGTTCTCTGGGCACTGCGGGAGTGTCCAAGCGTGGGTTAACTTCAGCTTGCTGCCCAAGGACTGAGTTCAAAGTTCGTGTACCCCCGCCTCCTGCTCCCTTTAGAGGCTCAATTTAAAAAACGAAGGCATGATACCTAGAAGGATACTGTAAGGAGTAAGGTCTATGCCATGGAGGTGATGATTCACACACCTGCAGGTGACCCCAGGGTGGGGTTAGATACTCCTGCAGTGCCCATAGAATGACCATTCAGGTAAGCCAATGGTCATTCTCCTAGGCACTGCTTGGAGTGTCCAAGCATGGGACATACCCAAGCTATGTAGTCCCAGGGTGGGAAGAAGGAAAGTCCTGGTTAATAGGAGCCGCGAGGACCCGCTGTAAAACTCTCCTTCCAAATGAAGCCTCTGCAGATGCAAAGGAGTCCAGTCTGTAATTCTTAATGAACGGTGACGGCGAGGACCAGGTACCCGTCCTACAGATCTCGTCAATAGGCTTGAGTGGCCCAAGCGGCCATAGTCACAGAGCTCCTCATGGAGTGTGCTATTATACAAGGAGGAACAGGCCTGGATTGTTGCTTGTAAGCCAGCTTAATGCACATGTGCAGCCAACAACCTATGGTGGAAAATGATACCTTTCTGCCCATTGAGGTGGGCTGGAATGATATGAAGAACGATTCTGACTTGTGAAAAGAAGCTGTCCTCTTTTTGTATACCCGCACAGCGTGGCGCACATCCAATTTGTGCCACACACACTCCCTGGGATGACTGGGGTGCAGGCAGGAGTCGGGGAGGATGACCTCCTACGTTCTGTGGAATAAGCTGTTAATTTTTGGTAGAAATGCTGGATCCAATCGCAGAATGACTCTGTCCGAATGTATAACACAAAGGTCCTCTCTAACAGAGAGCGCAGCTAGCGCTGTAATTCTGCGCGTTGAAGTGATGCCTATGAGAAAGGCAGCTTTGGTGGCGATGTTAGGGTTTGCAAGACAATCGATAAGTTCCAAGTTGGGTAACGGTGTACCATTGGAGGGCGTAGGTTGTTAGCCCCCTTTAGGGAATTGTGAACCCTTGGGTGTCTGCTGAGCAGTTGAGAATCATCTCTGGACAAGATGGTGGCTAGGGCTGCCGTCTGCCTCCGAAGTGTGTTGGGGGCGAAGCCCTTGTCCAACCCCTCCTGGAGGTAGTCCAGGATTTGTGGAATAGTCGCTGCTGTGGCATTGATGTGATGGCAGTGACACCAAGAGGAGAAGATAGTCCATGTTGCATCATAGATCCGCACAGTAGAAGGTCTCCTGGACACCTGGATGGTGCGGATGATCTTGTCAGAGCAGCTGTCCTGCCTCAGGAGGTCTCCCTCAACTGCCACACTGCTAATTGGAGCCATTGAGGGTCCGTGTGTGGGAGGGCCCCTTGGCTGAGGGAGATGTGCTCCTGAGGTATGTTCCAGTGCTTGGTCACTGACAGGCTGACAAGGTCGGCGAACCAGGACCTCCTTGGCCAGTGCAGTATGACTAGCAGTACTTCGGCTCCCTCCAGCAAGATCTTCCTGATCACCTGAGGGATCAGTGAGAGAGGCGGAAAGCCGTATAACAGGCCGGGAGGCCAGCGGCATCAGAGCGCCTGTCCCTTCCGCGCCGGAGCATTTGAATTTTGAAAAGAAACGGGGGAGGTGTGTGTTCTCTGGACTGATGAACAGGTCTATTGTCGGAAGACCGAGATTCTGGGTCAGTTGATGAAACAGCGACAGATGAAGCCGCCATTCCAAATTGCTGATGGTTCTGCTGAGCCAGTCCACTGTCATGTTCTCCTCCCCCAAAATGTGATCCGCCCTTATGGACCGGAGATGGCATTCTACCCACTGCCCCAGGGCTTCTGCCTCCGACATAAGGACCTTCAATCAAGTTCTGCCCTGGTGATTGACGTAGGCCTTGGTCGCAATATTGTCTGTCAATATGAGGACGTGAGACCCCTCAATGAGCCGCTGGAAGTGGCACAGGGCTAATCTGGCAGCCCTGAGCTCCAGGTAATTTATGTTGTGGGCAAGCTCCACCAGAGATCATCTGCCCTGTGTCATGTGTGTCTGTAGGTGGGCGCCCCAACTGTACAAACTGGTGTCTGTTTTATTACCAGGCATTCTGGTTCCTTGAAGAGGAATTCCTTCTTCAGCGCCGTTGTCTGCCACCATCTGAGTGACCGGAGCAGTCGTGGAGGAACGCTCACCACCCTCTTGGAGTTGCTGGCCTTGCGCCGTTGAATCGGAAGCAGGAACCATTGAAGTTCCCGCGCATGCAGCCATGCCCAGGGGACCACTGTGATGCACAAGATCAAATTCCCCAGCAGCTGGGCTACCGTGACGAGAGGTGCTGACCTGGACCTACAGACCTGACGCACGAGGGATGTGATGTTGTCTATTCTCTCTTGTGTGAGTCTGGAGTCGATCACCGTGGATTCTGGTGGTTGGTGACAGGTGGCTTTTCTCCAGATTTACGGAAAAGCCGTGTTGTTCGAGGTTGCTTATGGTGACATGTTGATTATCTTGATTCCTTCCAGTCGGGTTTCAGGCCTGGTTACTCCACCGAAACTGCTTTGGTTGTGCTGACTGATGATCTCTGGCGGGCCAGAGATAGAGGACATTCCTCTATCCTGGTGCTTCTTGACCTCTCAGCGGCCTTCGATACCATTGACCATGGTGTCTTTCTGCGACGACTGGGGGAGGTGGGAGTGGGAGGCACCGTTTTACGGTGGTTCTACTCTTACCTCTCAGACAGATCACAGTTGGTGTTGGTTGGAGGACAGAGGTCAACCCCTAGGCCCCTCAAATATGGGGTGCCATAGGGCTCGGTCCTGTCCCCCCTCCTATTTAACATCTATATGAAGCCGCTGGGTGAGATCATTCGCCGGCATGGGATTAAACACCACCAATATGCGGACGATACTCAATTGTACCTGTCCGCCCCGTGCCAACTCAGCGAAGCAGTGGAAGTGATGTGCCAGTGCCTGGAGGCTGTTAGGGTCTGGATGAGAGTGAACAAGCTGGCACTCAATCCAGACAAGACCGAGTAGCTATTGATGTTTCCTCCCAAGGATAGTCCAGATTCTCCATCTATCAGCCTGGGGGGTGAAAGTCTTCACCCCTCAGAGAGGGCCCGCAACTTGGGAGTCCTCCTGGATCCGCAGCTGACATTAGAACATCATTTGTCCGCTGTGACCAGGGGGGCTTTTGGCCAGGTTCGCCTGGTGCATCTGTCGCGGCCCTATCTGGACCGGGAGGCACTTCGAATGGTCACTCATTCCCTCATCACCTCAAGGCTTGATTACTGCAACGCACTCTACATGGTGCTGCCCTTGAAGAGTGTTCGGAGACTACAGTTGGTCCAGAATGCAGCCACGCGAGCGATATCGGGTGTACCTTGGTACACCCATGTTATACCTATCCTCCGCGAGCTGCACTGGCTCCCTATTGGTCTCTGGACACGCTACAAAGTGCTGGTGATTACCTTTAAAGCCCTACATGGCCTTGGATCTGGATATCTGAGAGAACGCCTCCTGCTACATACCTCCCAACATCTGATTAGAACCCACAGGCTAGGCCTCCTCCGGGTGCCATCGACCGGACAATGCCGGCTGGCGACCACTCGGGGGAGAGCCTTTTCTGTAGCTATTCCGGCTCTGTGGAACGAGCTACCAACAGAGATCCGGACCCTTCCCACGCTCGCGGCCTTCCAAAAAGCCACTAAAACCTGGCTGTTCCGACAGACCTGGGGTTGCTGATCTATAAATCAGGTCCAACCCCCAGCTAAGCCAAATATATGTTGTGTTTTTTAAACTGTTTTTGTTTCTCTCCCCTATTTGTAATTTTATTTTATTTCGTATTTGTAAGCCGCCCGGAGTCCTCCGGGATTAGGCGGCATATAAGCTCATTAAATTACGAATTACGAATTACACTGAGATCCCGACACGCCTGCTCCCTGGATGATGACATCAGCAGGATGTCATCCAGATAACAAATGACCTAATCCACTCTATATAAAAATAAGAGAAAAGGCTACACTAATCACACTGCTTGGAGAGTCCAACTTGATGCTCAAGGACTGGAGCTCCCCAACCGCATCCTTTTAGGGCGACTGAGTTTTTTAAACTGAGCCTCTAAAGGGAGCAGGGGCATGGCTACACAAACCTTGAACTCAGTCCTTGGGCAGCAAGTTGAAGTTAACCCATGCTTGGACACTCCAAGCAGCGCCTAGGAGAAGACAAAAGTCATTATAAAACTAGTCAGAAGAATGCTCATTCAGACCAGAATTTACTCTCCCCTCCAGGCAGGTCTTCTAAACTGTTAAAGTCCCCCTCTTTGCAAGGTTCATGAGGTTCAGCCACTCTTTGTTTAATGGCTACCTCATTTAACAACTGTTCGCAAATACAAATGTAAATTAAAAAATATATTTTCTGACCTTTGCACACCTTTAGGACCAAATTTTGTGTGCATAACTACCAAAACCTTCACTGTGAAATGTTAGCAAATTTAGAGAAGCACTATATTGCACAGAAAAGCAGCTTCAGGAAGAAACAGTCTGTTTAAGCAATCTCTATACCCTGCGAGGGGCAAAAAAAAGGAGGGAAAAGAAAGAAAATATGTCAGGTATATATCATTGTGGGAGACAATACTGAATGGGACAGCAACAACCAGGGATCTTTACAGCACTTCTCCCTCTCTCAGAGATGTGTGTTTACTTAGCAACCATTTTGCTTAATAATATTTTCCTTTTAAGGAATAGATCGCAGTCGCTAAACCAGGGGGTGATATTTAGACTAAGCAGTAGGCCTCCTCTGCAGCAACTCCAATTTCTTTATAAAGCTTCATGTAGCCCCCTGCTTGTCAATATTCTATTAAGAAATTAAAATTGTGTTGTTCCTTTGATGAGCTTTCATCCCTGATTGACTGAATGAGAGCATCTACCTTGGAGTATGATTTATTCTGTGGTTGCTCTAAGCCACAAAGAGCCCTTCAAGATTGTGGGCAGGTTATAATACACAACATTCAATAAATAACTATTTCCCAAATTGGTGCAAACCACATGTTTTGACCGTGCTGAGGAAGATGAAAATTGCAATCTGGATTGGTTAAAGCTGATGTGCATAGTCAACAAAGCCATAACTGTATGTAACAATACATATCCATACAGATAATATGTCCAGTATAAATGTTAATTCATTCATTAATACATTAATGCAATATTAACAGCATTTTATTTTAAAATACAGGTATACTGATGTGCCAATATTCACATGAGCCATGTAAGAAGAAACATCTTTTTGAGCAATCAATTATCAAAAGTATTTTTCATTGCAGCAATTTTATTCTATTTATGACTTTTTAAATCATGTATGAAGGAGATTTTACTGTCTAAAGGGACTGAGAGTATGAAAATGCTCCATGCCTTTACCAATAAATTAAAATTATGCAGTAGCAAATTAATAAACTCTTTCTAGATTAATATTTACAGAAGAGAAATCATCATCCTTGTATGCTCTTCAGATTTATGAGATAACATAGCAAAAAAGCAAAAAAAAATATTATGTGAAAGAACAGGAGAGGGCTGCAATATAATGAAAAGAAATATGAAAAGGTATAATTTCTGAAAGATTTTCATAAGTGCCAAGTTTAGTATAAAACCCCTCTTGGTGTATATAATGTTGAAAGACTACAAAGAAAAATTTGTTCCATCAACAAATGAATAGAAATGGATCCAACTTAAAGTATATTTTGCAACAAAGTAAGTCACTTGATTAGAATCAGTTCCAGGACAACCAGACTGAAATAACCCACAGCTTGGACTCTCCAAGCAGTGTGCAGG
This sequence comes from Thamnophis elegans, assembly GCF_009769535.1. Taxonomy (NCBI): domain Eukaryota; kingdom Metazoa; phylum Chordata; class Lepidosauria; order Squamata; family Natricidae; genus Thamnophis; species Thamnophis elegans. The sequence goes on from NC_045541.1 coordinate 91,142,991, forward strand.
AAAATATACATATTGTTCTTTTAAATCTATTGTTCAATGTTTATAAAAATTTGGTTGCCAGCAAAGTCACTGAATAGTCATTTCATATACCTCATAACATACTTTAGAAACCAGTCTGGGGAACTGGTACTACTTAATTTTATTAAGCCCCTTCAGTATTTCTTTTCAGATGCATTTTAAAAAGAGGTTTTTCCTATATTCACTTTTAAGGAAAGATGGTTGGCAAAGTAAACTAACATTTGTTATCTGAAGCAAACTAAATCAATGGTTCTTAAATACTAAATATTTCCAAATAGCCTATCAGTTATTAGTAAATATGTTCTTGAACTGAACTCACCTCTTAGTGACTGTTTGATTCTGTCCATGTCCATGTCATGGCAGTATATGAAAATAAATTGCTCCTTTCCCCAGAATACCTTTTTAAGAATCTAGCCTGCAGCTCTACTATTTATTGTTATTATTTGAGGAACAAATGAAGTCCTCCTTAGCTTTATGGGATCAGTCAAGACCAGCAAAGGGTTATCATCACCTGAAACCTCATTTAATATGAATGATTACCAAGTATTAGGGCAATGTAAAGAACATATTTGATCCATGATGAATGACTATTATCTTTTGGGCCAGCTGGAGATAGATGCCTTGGTAAATTTTCTACGAGTTGATTACAACAGGGGTCCCTTTTTGGTTCCACGGATGGGTAGCAGTGTGCACAACCTAATTCCCACGCAAGCACAAATGAAGTTTTACATGCTCACCCACCATTTTGGTGGCCCAGTTCCCAATAGGTTGAGGACCCCTGGATTACAACAACAGTTCCAAAGAGAGGGTTTTGAAACTTTAATTTTATCTTTTTATTATTGTTGTTGTTAACTAATTGGTCGTTAACATAGTATATGCATGACAGGCTTAATAACTTGCAAATAGATTTAGCAGTTTAAAATTGGGGGGGGGGGTGTTTCCCGAGGGGTGAGAAATTAATATTGTTGTAATATATTAATCAGTGCTCATCTAGTTTAGTTTAGTTTAGTTTATTGTCATTGCACCTCATACAACGAAATTAAATGCCATCTTCAGTATACATTATAACTATAAAAATAGTTATAGGGAGGATAATATGTGTTAGGTTTTTTTCAATGCATTTTAATGTTTTGTTTGTTTTGTGTTTTCTTGGTTTTTTTAAAGTAAACTTTTGAAGTTTTTTGAATTTGTATTTTAACTTTTTTTAATAAAATAAAGATAGAACAATAAAATAGGGAGTAATGTAAAGAAGACTTACCTTCAGCAATAGTTAGCGGTGGGAAAGTAAGATAGAATCCCACTAGTTCTGCTGAAAGCTGATTAAGAAGGTTGCTTGAAACTGTGCCATTTAAGACTGTACTTTCATTTCTCACCACATAAAACAGAGTGACAGCCTGAGACACATTTGATGTGTTCAGGATCTGAAAAAATAAAACAATTGCAATAGAGACAGAGTGGATAAATTCATTTTGATTTATTGCTCTTTCCATTATTATAATAGTGCAAAGATCAAGGGTAAATGTTAATCATGCTATTACTGTAAAAGACACATGCGCCCAGGTATTTTCACTCTTTAGATAGACAATCCAACCAACCCAACAGGCAGTAGAAAAGAATATTTCTATTTCACAAACAAAAACTCATCTTGGAAGCACATTCTTTATATTTATAATGATGGGCCTTTTGCCTGTATATATGAAAGAAAATGGTAACTTTTCTGTTGTTATGTTTGATTCTGCTCCATTTTTACATTTTAAGATCTGAGCATTCAAAACATTCAAATCTCATTTGTTCTTATAGTTTTTCCCACCCATCTAATCTGCAGAGCTATCAACTATACAAATTACAACCAATTTTATACTATGGAAAGTAGAATTGGGAGGAAATGGGAGAGGGAACAAGCAGGAGAAGTAAAAATGGCATGTTCCATGCACGGGGGAGACAATATTTCATTCAAGTTTCTTCCATTAAAACAAATAGGGAGTGGAGGAAGTTCAAATGGGAAATGTGTCTTGTCTTCATGGTAATGCCATTTTCAACAGAGTAATGTTATGCCCACAAAGTTTACCACATGCTTTCAGTGCATATTATGCAAGTCTAATTACACAGACCTGCAGCAAACATCTGGGGCAGACAAGACTGCCATCCTTTCTTGATGCTCAAAGAAGAAGCAAAAGAGCACACATAACTCTTCCTCATCTCTATTAATTTAAAAAATGCCCCCAAAAATATGCTGTGCATCATGCATGAATTGAAGGAACAACCAAACAAATTCTTGCTTACAGGCACATTATAAATGTAAGAAAACTCAAACAGATTTAATACAATGAGATAAAGATCTCATCTATGATAGGAAGATGCTATTACAAGATTCTGTACTGATGAAGGACAAACATATAAGGGAGGGAATATACAGGTATCAGGTCCAATCACTCCTAATCACTCTTCTTCATTGCTGGCTTCTTGTTCTATCTGCTTTGAGGGTATATTATTCTAAGTATCATTAAATTATATTTCAAAAGGAACATATTTATATGATACTAAAAAGTGTTGAAAGTTCAAACTGATAATAATATAGATCAGTTTGCTCATATAAAAATATTCAAATGCCAAATCAATTATTTCTTGTTCTGAATTCAGGATTTTTTTTTCATAAAGCAATTACTGTATATGATTCATACTCTTTCTACACAAAGGAAACAGTTCACTTCTGCCAGTCAAGCTTATCAAGCCAAATTTTTGACACTTCTTTCCTTTGGCATGTCCCTGTGGATTTCTGGCATGACTAGTCAACTAGAAAGGATCCTATCAAACTTTATTTTGATTTTTATCACTCAGTATATAGAATACGACTACATATCTGGAACTGAATATATAATTAACTGAACTTGGAAAAATGTTTGAAATGATAATTGAATTCTGCCATTACTCCATTTAGTAACACACATTGCTGTAAGATTCCTTCATCAATCAGTAGGTGGTTTTAGGGGAAAAAGAATTATGATGGCACAAATATTTTACTTAGTTATAGCTTTTAAAAGATTCCAATATCCATGAAATAAAAGTAACTGGTACAGTTTTACCAGCATCTGAGAAATGCAGCAAATTTTACCACTATATTCTTAAGTAATCTTTCAATAATAACTACAAATTACTTTTAAATGTGGAAACAGACACCACTTTAATTGATGCCATCTGTTTTGTGAACTGGCCAGTTAACACAATTCAATTGGTTTTGCAGATACTGAACAGGATTTTGATGTTATTTTTGTAATTTTTTAAGGAGACCACTTTGAGATGAATCCTGTTGTTGCTAATTACTATGCATGGGAATCCTACAACAGCTAGCTAACTTATTCATTCATTCATTCATTTAACATATTTATATAGCCACACATCTTGTAGAACACAACTCTGGGAGGCTAAAATAAACACAAAGAAAAGAAAACCAAGAAAAAACAGGCATCCAATCCATCATCAACACTCATTCATGCAATCTGCTTAGCAGATAAATAATTGCAGAGAGGATAAATAAATTTCTACATTTCTGAATCTTTTTTAATACAAAATGCAGCTCAAAATCTCAAATTCTATTTGCCAGAGCAGACACACATACAGTATTCCTTTAAATCCACCAACAATATTCTTTGGGCTCCGAAGAAAGTGGCTTATTGAACGGAAAAGTGTGAGAGATGCATAGAAATGAAACACAATTTTGTTAGAATAGCTGCCCTTGTACATGTTTATATAAACATGGAAGTAAGATTCCATACATATATGCAGTGGTTAAGGTGTTAGACAAGGAACAGGGAGACCTAGAGTCTAGTCCACTCTCAACCATGAAATCTCACTGGGGTAACTTTGGCCTGGTCATAGTCTCTCAGACCAAAATAGAAAGAAAGAGCATCATGAATACTTCTTTGAGCCCCTGTACAAAAAAAAAGGAGGCAGAATATAAACCTATTAAATAAATGAAGAATGATAATAAATGGATAATAAAATAAATGAATAATAAATTACAACTGTCATATGAATCATGAATTTTCTCTTAATAAATGGTAATAATATAATATATTTATATTGCCCTTCCAATTATACTGATAACAATATGATAAAAATAAGACCTGCAAAGAATCGTCACCTGTTGTACGAAGTAATAATTTGATAAAGATAAGAAGTTTTACCTGAATATTTAATTTGCTAGTGGTATTCAAGACCTTCCTCTCAGCATCTTGAAATGCCCTCTGCAATCTTTGTTCCATTGTCTGAACAAATCTGCATGACTGTACGTTGTCTGATTCATCCACAAACTGTAATTCTAGATGAACAAGAGCCATTGCATTTTATTCTCTGCCTTGTTAAAACTTGCAACTCTACACATATCTTGAAGAACAAAGTCTCTTCAATTCAAACGTATTGTCAAGCTTCCAAGTAATATTTCCCCTGAGATAATGTCCAAGGCATCCATTTTCCATTAACGTCTTTTTATTAGGATGACTTTATCCTGATGACTTCATCAACACAAACAGGTAGTCTTCTTGCAACAGTACTGAAGTGGTTGGCCATTTCTTTCTTCTAGAATGATTTTTACTGCCCTACCTAGCCTGATATTTCATGGAGCTCTCCCAGCTATGCTTAGCTCCAAGCCCAGACGTCAGCCACATTCACACTAATCAGGATTAAGCCCACTGAATGCAAAACTTACTTCTAAATAAACAGAAAAAAATTCATTGCACAAGATTATCATACTATGGCATTAAAAGAGAGCATTAAATATATAGTACAAGTATATCTTGCTTAACAACCATTAGTTCAGTGACTGTTTGAAATTATGGCAGTGCTGAATAAATGTTACTTATGGCCAATCCTCAAATGTCTGGCCAGGGCAGCACCCCCACAATCACATGGTCATGATCCAGGTACTGAGGTGCCCAGTTCATGATTAGTCATAGGAAGCTGTGTCACATAATCACTATTTGCAAACTTTCCCGCTGGCTTTCCATAAGCAAAGTCAATGGGGAAGCCAGCAAAAAAGGTCACAAGTTGCTCCCACTTTTTGTCCATACTCCCCATCAGCCCACATCCTCCCCTGACTTGCACACAGCCTATGCCAGCCCTCTCACAACTTGCATGCAACCTGTGTCAGCCATCCCGCACAGCACCCCCACACTCCTTACCTGAGGCTCCTACCTCTCCCTGCTTAATGACTTGTATGTCTTGAAGTTACAATGGCAACCGGGGTGCCTGGGATTGCTGTCGCTATGTGATGTTGTCATGTGATATCACACTTTATAACCACATCTCTTAGCAATAGCAATTGCACTCCCAATGTTGGTCACAACCTGAGGACTACCTTAGTAATGCTAGTAGTATGAAGTATTATGTTTCTATTTCAAGTAAATCAATTCTAATCCAACTAATTATGATATCAGTACTATTGTTTGGATTTTTTCACTCCTTCCTCTTTAACTCTTTTGCTTTCTGTGTCATGTTTTTAGATGATAAATGTAAAACAGACACTTTTAATAGTGATATTTGTTAACCATTCTGTGAACCTTTTTGAAGAGTGTTAAAAACTTTTTTAAAGAGCAGGAAAATAGTGTGATACAAAGAATAACAAAAATCAAATGATGTAACACATATAAAAAGTGTGCTTTGTTGCTTCAGACCTAGTAGCTTAAAACAAATTTAAGCAATTCTATTAGCTAATTCGTTGTGACAATTAAAATAGCTAATTTTATCTAATTAAATGCCACTCTCTTAATTTTCAAGGGGCAGATTGACCCAATTGTTCTCAAGTACTATCTGACAGAAGAACAAGCCTTAAACAGGGAAGGGAGGAATACCCACTTCTAATGTATTTTGATTACTGGAGCACAGTGTCTTTGGGGCCAAGTTTAGTTCCCCACTCCAATTTAGAAGAACCTTGGGTGTACAAAGACCTTTTTACTTCCTGTTCTAACAATGCAATTTGGAAGCTGTACTAACAGATACAACCCTATTACCTCTGAGATTGTATATTAGAGAAAGTTTACCTGTTTTCAGCTGAAAATGATATGCTGGCAATGGGTTCCATGGCAAGGCTAAGACAGCAACAGAATGAAGATTTGGCACATGTTTCCTAATATCTAAAGTGGCATTAGTAACACCATAAGCAATTAGCATTTCAATAACCACAGCAGGTATGAAAACGAGTCTGTCCTGAGTAACATAGTAACCAACTGTCACATTGTTTGATTGTTCCAGAATTTCTATCTGAAAAATAAAAAAGATAAATATGCATTTCATATTCTTCACAATTAAGACTTTTGATTCAGATCACTAAGAGAACTGTATGACTCTTCTGTTCAAGGAACTAAAAAGATTAAACTGTTAATCTCAAAGAAATGATCAAGATAAAATTGCCCTTTCAATAAAATTATGAATAATTTAAACTCATTGAAGAATGAGCATAAATGAAAAGCACTTGGCCTTAGGTGACTTGACTTACTTCAAATGGATTATTCCCTTTGTTGACTAATTTAGTATTCATTAGTCCTATATTACTAACTCTGCACCAGTTACAGTGTCTTGGAAAAATGCAAGTTGTTATAGCAAAATACATATGATAAGTTTCTTGGTTCTATGTTATACTATATGCAAATATGAATTAAGAGCTTGCCTTACAAGACACTGGAACATTGGAATGGAATACTAACTATGCATTTTACAAATGCATACAGACCATTATTCTTTTGGAATAACGGAAAAACAGAAATGGAAGGGATACTAAAGTTGTAGAAACCGAAATATTATGCAAACCAGAGAACAGCTTAATAACAGTAATAGCTCTCTATTGTATCTCCTTAAATATTGTGGAAGTAAATTTTGTATGGTGTTCCCCTTTTTCAGATTTATCTATTGCCTCGCCTACAAATTAACTGGTGTTAACTGGATAACAGAGTTAGAAGAAGCCTTTGAGGTTTTCTAGTCCAAACCTATGTTCAAGCAGGAGACCTTATACCATTTCAGATAATTAACTGCCCAACCTCTTTTTAAAAGCCTCCAGTGGTGGAGCGATCACAACTTCTGAAGGCAAACCAGTCCACTGGTTAATTGTTAGCTAAAATATATATCTAAAATAATAGAAGTCCCATTTCACTAGAATGAGTTGCATGTTCCATTCCGGACACTGCATTTTCAACCAGAGATTGTTCATTGCAAACTGCACAGATTTGTCAATCTTAATTATCAAAGCTCCTGCTCTGATCTGCCTAAAATCAAGGAAATATATTCTAAAAGAAACTGGTAAATAAAAATAGTTTGCTTTCATATTTGTAATTCACAACAATTCTGCCAATTCTATACATTTTCACAAAGATATTAAAAAGAACTCTTATCTTGTGTCCTTAATCTGATTATAAAACAGACATCACACTTGCTTACTTGTGCATTGACATTTTGATTGAAAGCTTGACGCAATGCCAGGGTGAGACCTTTAGTGACATTTTGTTTCAAGGAGCCACTCAGCAGCAGTCTTCTTGTATTCAGAAACAATACTAGAATGTAAAGATGCATATTTATTTACAAGTATCCTTTGTTCTCCATTTCTTTTTCCAAATTACAATGCCTGGCCATATAATTTATAAACAAACTGAATTCTGCAAGGGAATTTACATTCAGTACTGAAAATTTGAACGCAGGTAAAGATTATTGTTTACAATCAAAGACCATTATTAATTGTTAATCTTTTAAACCAACAAAAGCAACTATGTCATCATAATCATAATTAAATAATTAGAAATCCTTATTGATAAACGTTTCTTAGAGCAATATTTCTGTCCTAAAAGAATCTGCAGCTTCTCATAGAGATTTCCTAATTTGCTACTTGATGACAAAGTCTTCTCTCCTTATTTTGGCCTTTTAATAAAATTGGCTTTTATACATAATTCCAATTTTGTAATTGTTCTGGATCCATTTCATCAAATGCTCTCATGAATAGAATATCTGGTGGTGTGACCTCAGAACAACTTCTCCTATCCTGAAACTCTCCAAATGTACTGCAACTCTCAGAAATCTAGGAGCCAGCTTGAGAAAAACTGCCTTGGAGGAAGAAGAGGACAATACAGGGGAATTAAGCAGATCTTGATATTGCCAGCACCTTAGAAAATGCCATTTGTGGAATCCGGAGGTTCAGGAAATCAATGTTCCCTAGCTGGTCCCATCCTTTATCTCCAGGCATAGATTATCCACAGGAACAGAGGTAATAGTATGTTCAAACAGAAGCCTAGAATCAAAGACATAATTTCCCATCTAGAAACACAATGTTCCCAATTCCCAAATCCTACCCATAATCATGGGAAGGCATGCTTCTCATACAGTTCAAATTAGGATCTTCCTAATAAGCTTATACATTAGGAAGGTATAAGACTTCTGGCAAGATCAGAACCAAACAAGGTAAAGTTAAGAGGACAGATGAAAACTGCTCCTTGAAGGAGGAGATCTCAAGCCACCAGCAATACATGGGTGGGGGAAAGAGGTAGACATAATAAATATTGAATTTATTAACAATAGGGTTTATATTTTATACTGAGCAATTGCTGAAACCCATTCTTAACTGCTTCAATAATTCTTGTAATACCTTACTCATTAAAGACCTGTGTCTTTGAACCCTTATCAATATGATTCCAAGTCTAGTTTCAGTTAAAAGAAAGTTGATGGTTGGAATGAGGCAGTAACATTATTTATAAAGGTCTTAAGCTTGATGAACAAACCATGTATGTTTGTAAAATCTTTGCTAGACAGTTCGCTTTCTATCTCACACAATTAGGAAACATGTGGCATCATGTCGAATGCAAAACTGTTAAAACCTGAAAGGAGTTTCCTGCTATTTCAAGGTGAGAAAGTAAAGAAAATTGTAAGGGAATCTTTATAACAAGGATATCAGAATTAGAAAAAGATCTCCCCAAACCTAGCCCTTCCTATTTGCATAATATGGACATACCCTACCTGAACTCCTTGACATCAAACTTTGTCCCTTATCCATCAAATAGTGCCCATCTATGTAATATACCCAACATTCTCAATCTACTAAATCAGAGGTCCATGGACTGACAGTAGTCCACAGCATGCCAGAAACCGCTTCGCACAAACAAGCAAAGCCCCATCTGCAGGATGCCGGAAGCCCATGAACCCATGACTCCTCTGGTCCATGGAAAAAACTCTCTCCAAGGAACAGGCCCTGGTGCCCAAAAGGTTGGGGGCCACTGTACTAGATAACTCTTGGCCTTGAGATTAAGCAGACTTTTCAGCCATTCAGCATTAATGGAAGCACCACTAGTTTAAGAACTTTGAGCTATGCTGTGTAAAAAAAAAAAAAAAAGATTTAAAAAATACTATCTATCCACCTACCGTATTTTTTAGAGTATAAGACAGACCTTTTCCCCTCAAAAAAGAGGCTGAAAATCTGGGTTCATCTTATACATTGAATACAGCAATTTTTGCCTCCCGAAACCCTACTCCCTTCACCAAAATGGCCGTGCATAGCCTTTAGAAGGCTTTCAGGGTGCTCCTGGGTGCTGGGGAGGGCAGAAATGCTCAATTTTGCCCCCTCCCTGTTCCTAGAAGTACTCTATAAGCCTCCTAAAGGCTATGCATGCCCTTTTTTTGACAAAAAAACAGGCCCATTTTTGCGAAAAATGGGCTGGTTTTTTCTTGGTTTTGGGCCCCCACCCCCCAAGAGCACTCTACAAGCCTCCTAAAAGCTATTCATGCCTTTTTTTAAAAAAAAAAACAGGCTCGTTTTCAGAAAAAAATGACAATTTTTGGGAGGTTTGCAAAGTGCAACACCTTTTTTTTATTTGCCTCTTCAAAATCTTGGTGCATCTTATACTCTGGTGCATCTTAAATTCCAAAAACTACGGTAGTGATCCTTTTCAATTTCTATGCTAATTTTTAAAAAAATCCTGAAATAATCATTATACTTTCATAATGAAAATCAATATCTAGCATCCAAATGTACACATGTTCATACCTGTCTTAACAAGCAGGTTTCTGGACAGCTGGCATTCCAGAGGGAGAACTGTTGTCACATTAACAAAAGCTGATTCAGTAGCAGCAACAGAAGCATTTTCAGCAGATGTAGGGAGAAGTCTAGCTGTTTTCGCTGATGCTGTAATAGATGTCAAAGCTGCTGTCATTGTTAATGGGTATGCAGTTGATGTTTTACTGATGTCTGGGCTTGTGGATTTCTTGGTGTCAAGTAATGTTTCAGTTTGTCTGGGTGCATGTGTTGTGGGCACTGAAGCTGTATTAAATTTCTGAATTGGGGATGAACTAGTGATATATTCAGATATTACAGAACCATCCCTTGATACAACTGGGAAATTTGCATGTATTACTACTGGGCTTAAAGTTGGTGCCATTTTTGTGACAGTGTTATTTTTTGCTAATGTTGACTTTAACGTGCTTAATGCCATCACAGATGGTGAATTGTCAGTACTCAGTGAGAACAAGGATGAAGTCAGCATTGGTGATGTTGGAGCTGATTTTCCTGTAACTGGTGTTGCTTCTGAAGTTGCTAGAGATGATAATACACCAGGAGACACAGACGGTAACACTGTAATGACAGAATGAGTAAAGTTGGTTGTTGGCAACAAAGAAGTTAGCTGCGTTTGTGATGCATGGGTAGAAGTTATGATAGCTGCAAAAGTGGTATGTGTCTGCAATGGAGTGATCGTGGTGATCTCATTAGGTATTTTAACTGTACCTTGGGCATTATTTTTATTGTTTGTGTGCAACATTCTAGTAGTTAATGTTGTAGATGGTTTGCCCAATTGATTATGTGTTTCTAAGTTAAAGTTATTTACAAAGTCCGTTGTTTTTCTTATGATCGAGTATTCTTCAGTGACATTTAACGTTGGCACTGAGCTTACAATTGATTTAGGGGGAACTTTTTTATTACTAATTGTACTAACTTCATTATTTACTGGAACAGTTAATTTAGTAATGAACTCAGAAGCCAATGAAAATGGAAGTGAGGTGTAAAATGTATTTGTTGAGGCAAACAACTTTTCAGAGTTATTTGTCTGAGGTTTGGGTGTCCTGTGAAATTTGTCAGTAGACAGCCATAAATGAGGATGTGTTGACAAAGTTGTAGAAAATGTATCCAGATTATATGTTCGAATGCTAGTAGCTGAGAAATTTTTAGATGTAGAATAGGACTGTTTTTGATAACCTGAAGTGAAATTAATATTCCCAACTGTGAAATTTTTCAGAAAACTTTGAGATGCATATATGTTTCGTTCTGATTGTAATAATGGCATTTTTGTGATCTGTGACAAGGTACTTTGGTTTTGAAAAGAAGGTGAATATGATGTTTCTATGGAAGATAACGGTATATTAAATTCTGAGAAACCTTTAGACTTCATTTTAGTGAAAGGTACAATTGTAACTTGCCGAGCAGATGTTACAGTTGTATTAATGGATGCTACTGAAGAACCTGAAGGTTTGTTTTTTACATAACTTGTTGATTGTTTCCAGGCAGGAATCTTTGAATATGTTCTTTCTAAAGATGTGTGACTTGCAATATCTTTTGTGGTTAGGAATATCTGAGTTGTCTTCTTTCCTAAAGACGCCCTACCATCGGTAGTGGACTGCCAATCTCTATTGTCCCAGTGAGGAACTAAAGCTTTATTTAACATATCTAACTTGCTTTCTGAAGTGTCATCAGTAAGGCCCATGGAAAATGTTGCTGGGGTTCTCAAATGATCATCTGATGAGATAACTGAGACCAAATCATATACGTCTGAAGTTGTCATAGCAGTTTTATAAGTTGTGTCAGCCATATGTGAAAGTTCATCATCAGAATTATTGAAAAGTGGCTGAGATAAATGTTTTGAATGTGAGCCTAAAGTTGTCAATACTATTGAATTTTTCTCTTGTTTTGTTAAACTAAGATTTGGGCTTTGTTCTTCAGATTCTATTGGTTTTAGCTTCATAGAATCATTAAGTGGAGTTATAGATGTGACAGTAGAGTGAGATTTCAAAAGGTCTCTTAAAGAATTTGGCAAAGAAACTGGAAAAGTTGTAAAGGTTGTTCTTTCTTGTGAAAAAACATTTGGAAGCATTTTTTGCCAAGGTGCTTGTTTGCTGACCTGAATTGTTAAAGGAAACTTTGTGGACGGTGTCTCCCAAAACCAGTATAGAGGGATATTATTTGCACCAAGAACTGTGAACGCTGTAGAATCCTTTGTGAAAGACTGTTGTTGCAACAATTTCTCCACAGAAAAATTAGGAGGCCATACAGTAGCTTCATAATTTCTATCAGGAGTATCTTTTTTTAAAACCCAGGTTAATTCTGTAATGTGAGAATTTGTTAAATTAGTCTCTGAAACAAACTTAGGATCTGAGGTTGAAACAGTAGAATGAGCTGCAATGTAGGGTGGCCAATTTGTCCTCATAATTAAGGAAGGAACCTCATCCATTGAATAGGAGGTGGGAACAGTTGCCAATGTTGGTATTTGAACTATTGCATTATCTTTTCTTATTGTTTGTACTGTTGGGGAAGACATATTATTCAAATGAGAAAGCCTTTGACTTTCAGGAGATATTAATGCTCTCTCTCCTGTAGATATTGATGTTATCATAGAGGACGCACCAGTAATGGTTTCTGATAATGAAGACAGAGCACCTGAGATATGTGGAGCTGATGCAGAAATCCACGGACTTGTTTTCCTGCTTTTAAGAATTGGGTATAATGTGGTTACATACATGCTGCTTTTTTTTGGAGATGTTGTGATATCCATTGGTTTACTTGTGAATGGTGGGGTAAAAGATGCTTTATGAATTAATTCAGAAAAAGAATTATTTTTCCTAAAACTCAGTGCACCTTTCTGAGTAGGTAGTACATCAAAAATCTGACTGGGTATTAATGCACGGAAAGCAAATGGATGCCATTTCCTATCCTTTGGATATCTATATCTCTTGGCTGTTTCTATGGGATACTTATTAATCAATTCAAAATTATAACTAAAGGAGGGGGTAGCAACCCAAGATTCATTGCCAACCTTTCTGGGTAACACGTATTTTGTTGTGCTCAATGAATTTCCTGATTTTTTATTCGAGTTAGATTTAGCTGTGTTTGTGCTGAGTAAATGTTTCACATTTATGGACAAAGGCATTTTGGTAGATGAGACAGACGACTTGGAAACAACAATAATATGAGGAGTATCTTTTATCAAAGACAAAGGGGGTGATAATGGAAAGTTTGGAAGTATGTTTGATCTTAATGTGATTTCACTTGAAATGGAAGATGTTGTACATGGAATTATCTGAGATGACAAAGTTGTAGCTGTATGTGTCACTGATGATGATGTAGACAATGCAGGGGGCACACTAATTTGAGGCAAACCTGATACAATAGTCATTTCATCAGCTTCCTGAGGCTTCGTTGGTGATTCAGTTGATACCTCAGAAGGTTCCTGTGATGCACTGCTGCCACTGCCTTGATAGAGAGTTGGTAAAAGCCTAGTTTGGTCCATAGTTCTGGTCCGAGTTCCCGCTAATGTACTTTTTATTATCTGAAGCAAATTAGCATTCTCCAAGGCTTGCCTCATTGAAATGTCACCCACTGAGGAAGACTCAAGTTCTTTAGAAGGCCATGTTGGTGATAATACAGCTCTCCAGTTAGTAAAAGGTTCTGAAGAGGGAGCAACATTTATCCGTTGTTGCTCAGCACCTGAAAGATAATACATTTGTAATGAAAACCTTCCAAACTTCTATTAAAACAGAACACATGCATTTGAATTTATTTAGAAAGGGATTGCACCCATCTCTAGCTCTCTTTCAGATAGAACAGTTATATTTGAGATCACATGGGAACATAGACTGGTCAAGGATTGATTATATCAGCATAAAAATCCAGTTTCCTGGATTCATCAGGATCTAGTCATGTTGCAAATAAAACATAGTTGTGTTCTGACCCAAGTAGTGATAAGACATTTAGTCGTGAGTAAAACAAACCTGTTTTTATAACAGGGCAGTAACAGTATTTTATTCACATGGATAAACCAAAAATCAAACATAATTAGTCCCAACAATTGTGGGTTTAGCCAAGAAATGCAAATTGCTTGCTGTATACTAGCGGTGAACGGATTTCTATGACAACCAGCCACTCCCATACACCTCCTATTTATTTCCCAGCCAGGGAGGGGCTGGCTATTGTCTGTGTCTGCCTTCTCTGAGAGCCAGCTTATTGCTTTCCTTTGCTCTCCTCTCTTTTCCTCTCTGGGTATACATGCATCTGGGATGGATCCCATCTGTTCCTCTCCCACACTCAGCTCCGCTGCCTCTCCACCTGGGAGAAGATGGAAGGCCCCAGCTCTTCCTCTATTTCTGATGCTGTTTCCTTATCACAGCCTTCCAAAGGCTCCGAAGCTGGCCCAGGCTCTCCCTCCACCTCCTCCTTGTCTGACTCTGCAGCTAGCTGAGAGCCGATGGGCCACAACAAGTTGGAAACAAGAGGCTCAAAGTATATCCGCAAGATGTAGATAAAAAGATATGGTAAGTAATCCTATAAGAGCCGAGGTGGCGCAGTGGTTAAATGCAGCACTGCAGGCTACTGCTAGATCAGCAGTTCAGCGGTTCAAATCTCACCGGCTCAGGGTTGACTCAGCCTTCCATCCTTCCGAGGTGGGTAAAATGAGGACCCAGATTGTTGGGGGCAATATGCTGACTCTCTGTAAACCGCTTAGAGAGGGCTGAAAGCCCTATGAAGCGGTATATAAGTCTACTGCTATTCCTCAGGGAGAACAGATTGTTCTTATAGAGTAGAGAATGCTCCTGGGATAAATAATAATAATAATAATAAAGTTCTGGGCCACAGTTTCATTGATACTGGTAAATGTACAAAAAGGTAAAATGTATGATAGCGAGGATAAATTACAGGTGAATATAAGTGCAGTTAACATACCTAAAAGGCCTATGACTGCAAACCCTGTTATCAGTTATATAAACTACAAAGCCTTGACCAGGTTGCTCTTGAAAAATTATCAATGTTGTATTAGCTGCAATATGCCAACATATTAAGAAAGTTGGAGTCAAAAGCCAAACAAATGAAAGAAATGCTGACTAGTATATATTGGTGACTTGGCAATCAATGCTGCCTAGGAATATTGTCAGCCTTGGCTGGGTTCCCTCACAGAGCAGCTGTAGGTGTTATCTTGCCAGCAGTAATTATGTATATAATTTCAACAGAATTAAAAACAGAACACATTTTAAATTAAAGAAGAATAAGGAAATATAGTTGAAACATGAAAAAGAAATCAAGGAAAAGGAAAATGCTAAAAAAAGTGGCTTCCAGTCTTCATGACAGCAGTTACAGATACATTTATATTTTACCTTCCCTCTCTAAGAAAACATCATAATTGTCTTCTTTCCTTCTTAAAGTACCCTTTCCAATCTTCAAATACATAAATCACAAGTTCAATTTTTTCAGCAAAAAGTCCATAAGAGGTTTCAAGCCATTAATAAATATACTTATTGATCTTCCTATAATCAAACAAGTTGATTTTATCATCTCTGATAGTTCTGTCACTTTCATCAATCAATCCACCAATGTGCGAAATTCAAATTCTCTCCATTTTTGTTCATCTATCCCACTTTTCTAATTGACTGTCCATTAATTCCAGCAAGAAAAGTTTTTGTTTCAGTTTGATGTTGATTTTTGAAATTCTTTGGATCATTATATGTATTTGAACCTAAAAATGTATGGCTTTTTTATAAGTGCACCAGGCATGATAAAACGACTCTCAAGTGCCAAAAGCAGGGGAGTGCAGGGGGATCGTGCATGGGCGTGCCCACACCCATAATTCTATGTGTGCGTGCCCTCCCGCATGTGCAGGTGACCCCCTTGTGCATGCGTGTGACCCCTGACCTCCCCCCCACTTTTGGCGTGTGATGGACCCATTTTTCACCCTCCCCAGGCTCCAGAGGCTTTGTAGGAGCCTGGGGAGAGCAAAAACCGCCTTCCCTGCCCCCTCCGGAGGGAGAAAAACAGCACATGGGGCCATTTTTCATCCTCTGGAGGCTTCAGAAGTCTTCCCTGAAGCTTCCAATGGAAGAAAAACGGCCCTATGGGCAAATCGGAAGTCCGTTCACAAACTTCCGATTTGTCCGTTGTGTTGTTTTTCGCTCTCCAGAGGGTTCAGAAAAGCCTTGGGAGGGCAAAAAACAGCTGTGTGTGCTGGAGCTGACAGCATAATGCCTTGCATGCCTTAACAAATGGCTCTGCATGCCACCAGTGGCAAGTGTGCCATAGGTTCACCATCACGGCTCTATGTTTTTCACATTTCCAACATATCTTTATATATGCTAGATAATTTTTATAGAGTAGTATACAAATATTTTTATAAAATCCTAAATTATGTAAATTTCAGTTTAAACACTGTTCCCACCGTTCTTTCAATACTTTATGTCAAAAGCCCATACAGTCTTCACTTATTCTTCTTTGGTTTAAAATTTCAATAAACATTTATACATTTTAGTAATCACATCAACATTTATACATAGTGCAACTTCAAACTCTGTCCTCTAGCGCTAAATTCAAAAATGTTCTATTATCTACCTTAAATTTTGCTCCTAGTTGTATATTTGGAAACCACTGTTTGAATCTCAGATTGTTTGCTTTTAATTCTAACACTGTCATTTTTCTTAGTAGAAAAACCACTCTTTTCTTTCATCCAGACTAAGCTGCAGACTGCAAAGTGAAATTTCAGATCAGGCAGTCCCAATTCTCAGCATTACTTCACATCTTAAAATATTTTATATTTAACTCTTGGTTTTTCCCTTGCCCTATAAACTTAGATATATATTTTTGCTTTTGTTTAAATGGTACATCAATTGCCAAAAATGATGTTGTTTGAAACAAAAATGTTATTAATGGCACAGCATTCATTTTTATCAAAGAAAATGTCCCCAAGAATGACAACTGGAATTTTTCCCCACCTTAACATTCTTTCTTAATTTCATTTCATGTCCCAACACAGTTAGTATGGTATAACATAAAATTCATATTAGTCATAATGATATCCAATTATTTCACTTTTTCTCAATTTTAAAACTATTTTGTCTATCAATTCCTTTTGCTCTTTGATGTTAACAAATTAAATTTTTAAAACATCAGTTGCCCTTATTAACAGAAAGCAGAAGTGAAATAGAGGTAAAAATGAATTATGCAAAAGAAAAATAATTGCAAATAAACCAAGGAAATGATTGGCATATAAACTGAGGAAAAAAGAACAAAAAAATCTATAAAAAATGCAAGATGGGAATACCATAGTAGCTGTTAGTTTAAAGATACAACAAACATTTCCTTAACATTAATCTAAATTATACAAAGGAGAAAAATAAAATTCCCTGGCAAAGACTGATGAATATTTAAAGAAACAAAATTCACCAAAGATCACAGAAAAACAGAAACAATTCATGAATAACAATAAGGAAACTTTGTAAAAAGGTCAAAATAGAGTAAGTTCCTGGACCAGATGGTCTTACCAATATAATTATTTTGAAGATGAACTACTACAACCTTTGCAACATATGATGAACTCTATTTAAGACAGTTGAATAGAGGCCAAAGTTGTACTAATAACTAAGAAAGTCAAGATTTGAGCTCTACAAAATGTTACCACCCAATATCATTACTGAATAGTAATTATAAATTATTTACAATGATTCTAACTGAGAGAATGAAATTAATTTGCAGGACTATTCATCAAAATCTGTCTTTTTAATGCAAAAGACAGTTAAGAAACAATATTAGAAATGTATTGGATATTTTGGGATACTTGGAGAAACATAATGAAAAACAAGCAGTATTGATTTTTCTTGACGCAGAAAAGATCTTTGATAATTTAACAGGACTTTCTTGTTTAACATTTTGGAAGATATGTTTTTTTGAGAATTTTATCAATGTGCAAAACGGACCTATAGTTCACCAAAGGTACCAGTAATTGTGAATGACGAATAAACAAAAGCTTATAAAATTCAGAATGGGAGTAGAGAAGGATGCTCCTTGTCACCATTGCTATTTATTTTAGTCTTGGAAGTATTCAATTGAGATATAAGATGAGATGAGATAATTTCTGGAGTGAAAATTAAAATGACCATTGGCTTACCTGAAGGGTCCTTTTCTGTGCACTGTGGGAGAGTTCAAGCAATGGGTTAAATTAGTCTGTTTGCCCTAGTACTGAGGAATCTTTTTCCTTGGCCACACCTCCTGGTGCTGCTCAACGCCAGATTTTTGACGAGTTCTGGAACCAGTGAAGGCTAGAAGTGTGATGATGTAAAAGATGAAAGTCCAAGTTGAGTTCGAATTCCTGGACATGAAGAACCAGGGTGGGTTGGACTCTCCCGCAGTGAACAGAAAAGGACCCTTCAGGTAAGCCAATGATCATTTTCCTGTGCACTGCTTGAGAGTCCAAGCAATGGGACATACCCACGTTACGTGTCACTAGAGTGGAAAGAAGTTCTGTCCTGGGGTTCGGTCATAAAAACAACCCCCTGGAGGACCCGCCTGCTGAATGAAGCCTCGGCCGAGGCAAACATGTCCAGTTAATAGTTCCTGATAAAGGGTGATGGTGATGGCCACATAGCCACTCTGCAGATGTCTATGGTAGCCTGGGTTGCCCAGGCCGGAGAGGTAGCTGTGCTCCTCGAAGAATGAGTGGTGATGTGTCAAGGTACTGACCTGGACTGATGTTCATATGCAGCTGTGATGCACGCTCTCAGCTACCTGCCAACAGTAGAAGATGTTACCTTCTTACCCATGGACGCAGGCTGGAACAACACAAAGAGGGCCTCTGACTTGCGGAATTCAGCAGTTTGTTTGATGTATGTCCGCAGAGCCCGTCTAATGTCCAATGTGTGCCAGACCCGTTCCCTTGGGTGTCTGGGGCGCAGACAGAAGTCAGGCAAGATGACCTCTTGCACCCTATGGAACCAGGTGTTAACTTTTGGGATGAAGGCAAGATCCAGGTGCAGTACAACTCTATCCAGGTGTATGATACAGAGGTCTCCCTGGACTGATAATGTCGCCAGTTCTGGTATGTGCCATGCAGATGTTATTGCAACTGAAAAACTGTCTTAAGAGTCAGATGGCAGATTGAGGGTATATGAAGAGGCTCAAAGGAAGCTGATGTCATAGCCTGCAGTACTATTGGACAACTGCCAGGTCGGATATTGATGGACCACTGGAGAGCGCAAGTTGGAGGCGCCCTTGAGAAAACACCAAACCTTTGGTATCTTGCTGAGAGGTTGGGCCGAAGCCCGAGACCAAATGGTGGATAAGGTGGCCACCTGGCATCGGAGGGTATTAGGAGCGAGCCCCTCCTGTAGAAAGTCCAATATACAGGGAATAGGTGCAGTGACCGGATCGATGCGGAGATTGTCTATGGTGGTCCTGCTCAACCAATCCGCCTGGGTGTTGTCGACCCCTGAGATGTGGTTAGAGCGGATGGACATGATGTGATGCTCTGCCCACCTGCCCAGGGCTTCTGCCTCCGCCATGAGTTTCTTGGATCATGTGCCGCCCTGGCGATTTATGTGTGCCTTGGTGGCCACATTGTCTGTCATCAGGAGCACATGCTGGTGTCGAATATCCTTCTGAAAATGACGCAGAGCGAGTCTCGTAGCCTGTAGCTCTAGGAGGTTGATGCTGAAATGGGCTTCAGCTGGAGACCACTTGCCCTGATCACACAATGTCCCATGTGAGCTCCCCATTTGGCTAGACTGGCATTGGTCGAGATGACCACTCTCATCGGTTCCTTGAAGAGATGACCTTTTTGCAAGGCAGTTGATTGCCACCACTTGATGAACCTCTTCACAGCCAGAGGAAGGTGGACCTTCATAGGGGAGTTGCTTCTGTTGGCCCTCTGATGAGGCAGGAGCCACTGCAACTGCCAGGAATGTAGGCACGCCCAGGGGACAACCGAGATGCATGAAATCATCTTCCCCAACAGTTGTGAGAGGAGAATCACAGGAGCCTGTCTCAACTCTTGGATCTCTTGGACTAGGGAGACTAGACTGTCTATTCTGTCCTGGGAGAGGAACACCCTGCAGGTGGAGGTGTCTATCACTGCCCCCAGGTGGAGAATCCTGGTTGAAGGGGAAATATGACTTCTTTCCAGGTTCAAGGAGAACCTGTGGGATTGGAGGAACCTCATGGTAAGCTGGAGGTCCCTAAGGCCTATTCCCTGGACGATGATTGGAAGAGAATGTCATCCAGATAACATTGTAGCCTTACGGGCCTGTGGCTGAGGTGCGCTGGATTGAGAAGATTTTTGTGAAGGTCCTGGGTGCCAACGACAGGCCAAATATCGACCGGCATAAAAGAACTGCAGGAACCTTCAGTGTTGAGGTTGAATTGGGATGTGTAAGTATGCCTCCTTCAAGTTGATAGACGTTAGGAGATTTCCCCCAGGCAAATCCCTACGTCTGCAGGGACTGCATCTTGAACCTCCTGTATGCAATGTGATGGTTGAGATTCTTGAGATCCAAGATTGCCCTCCACCCCTCTGAGCTCTTGAGTACTAGAAAGAGGATGGAGTAGAATCATCTCCATTCTAGAATCTGCTCTAGTGCATTGATCTCCAGGAGATGGTGAATCTCCTGGGTCATGAGCTCCTTCTTGAGGGAACAAGAGGGGGTTGGGCATCGGATAAAGTTCCTGGGAGGACGGGAGATGAACTCTAATGAAAGTCCCTCCCTGATCATCTGCAGGACCCAGGCATCCTTCGTGGTCAGTTCCCATTGGGAGACAAACAGTTGAAGTCGTCCCCCTATGGGAGGGGGACTTTGATGGTCACTTGGATTTGTGGAAAGGCCTGTGAGAGGCCCCGCCGCGGTTGAACCTGCGGTAGTTGAACTGCTGCCTGTCCCTGTCCCGAAAGGACTGCCTGTCCTGGGACCTGCTGGTTGAGGAGGAATTGAATGAGTTGTCATTCGATCGAAAGGACTGCCTCCTGAAATAGGGAGTGGTCTTGCGATCCTGTTTCTTGTTCAGATTGGGCAGGATTTTATGTTATCCTTTGATTCTATTAAAAAGGGGTCCAAGTCCTCCCCAAATAATTTGGTTCCCTTGAAGGGGGCGGAAGCTAGCTTCCACTTGGCCTTCTGATCAGCTTGCCAGTGAAAAGGCCAAACAAGTCAGTGAGAGATCACATTGGAGGCCAGTGCTCTTTGCCGCATTAAGGGAGGCGTCGGCAGAATATTGCGCCGCAGCTATAATTTTTGTCATATCCTGGCGGAGACGAGTGTCACCTGCCGGAAGCTTCGCTTGTAGTTCCTGTAACCATATAATGGAGGTTCTATTGAAAAAGGATGTGGAAGAAGAAGCCTTAATGGCTCAAGCTGCCGCTAGGTGGGTCTTATGTCAGGCCTTCTCCGCCTTTCTGTTCTCTGCCTTGAGGCCCTCCATTAGGTCTGCAGGAAGGACCGGGTTTGAGATAACGGCTGCTGTGGGAGGGTCCACAGAAGGGAAGACCAGGACATCCTCCAGTGCAGGTTCGACCGAATAGTCTTTTGTCCCCATCACTTGGACCCATTGTCGCTGCACAATATCCATGAAAAGACAGTCACAAGGTCCTGTGTAGGGGCCTGCACCTTAAAAATGCTATCGTTAGGGTTGGAAATAGACGTATCTGAGGATCTTTGACCTGTTTTGGGCTTGACCCCCAGTTGGGTAGCATTCTTGGCCTTGTGCCAGATAGACTTAAATAAGCTAGGTTTGAAAAGTCCGGAAAAGGCAGGAGCCTCTGGAGGAAGGTCCTCATCCTCCGAGAGCTCCTGTTCCTCCTGTTCTGCATCCTCCAGAGCAGAGGCCTCTCTGACAATAGAGGATTCCAGAGAAGGATGTCGGGTTCGGCTGCTGGTGCCAGGCACCTCCTTTCTGGGGGCAGGTGCCTCCTTACTGGACATAGGTGCCATCTGACTGGGAACAGGAGGGGCTAGCATGCCCGAGGCCTGGTCCCTTTTTTGAAGGCCTTCGGCTATACCTTGGGAAATGGCCCTGGCAATGACCACCTGCATGTGGGTGGACAATTCCGGCTCCTGAGCCTCACTAGGATCATTCCCCCTAGAAGAGGAGGAGCCCTGATTGATGGAAGATGGTATTGGGGCCTCCCCCGAGGGAATTTCAGAAGCCAGTTCAGAGGATGAATAAGGTGCGGGAGATCCTGGATTTAGCAAGGACCAATCCGGAGATAGATCCTGCGACTCAACCTCCTCCTCAATGATCCTCATCGGAACCTCCCTAGGAACCAGAGGAATGGTATGCTCAGCCCCAGAGGGAATCTGCTGTATGACCCCTGCTGCGAGGCGCTGGGCCTTCTCGAACTGCTTTTCGAGAGCCTTTTGCCTCCGTGCTGCGTCCCTATCTGCGGCTGTGGATGATGGTTGGTAAGAGTGATTACTCTGACTAGCCACCCTGCCCTTCCTTGCCCTTGCCTAAAGATGGATCCTGGCTAGGGCCCTGGAAGGGTCTTGGTCTACTGTCAGGAGGAGAGGAGGATCCAGGTTTCTCCATAGCTGCAGTACTAGGGACCTCCATTGACAGGATTCAGATGTAGGAAAATGGCAGGAATGATGGAGACTCCGGTGGCTGGAACAGGCACGGTTGGTGGTAATGCAAATTGAGAACAGGTGTGAGTTGAAGAAAGAAGGCGGGGCTTAGCAGTGAGAAGATGGAGTTTTAGGCTACTCCTGAAATTCCTCTATACCAAAGGACTTTTGGACGGGTTCTTTGAACCCCAGCTGTCCCGAAGACGACAGTGGAGGTGGGGAGGGACCCAGGACCCCAGAGATAATCGCAAATCTCTGGGGGAGGGTATTAACTCCCCGTGCCAATTCCTTTTTGGATTAGCTGCGTGCTAACTGAAACTGCAGTTGCCCCTAAGAATGGAAGAAGTGATATCATCTGGTAAGCTGATTTTATTATCCAAGAGAGATTGTTCGTGTTAAAAATTAAGCTAATTCAAAACCAAACAACAAGAAGATCAGCGGCGAATTAGCTTTTCTAATGGATTTATGACTGGTGGTTACTTTACCTCTTAAACGCTTCAAGAAACTCCGCGATACCCTCCCCCCTCTGAATCTCCCTAAGTGGATCGTAAAACTTATCTCCTACTAATTAGTCCGTCACGATTCGACATTTTTATTACTTTACTATCCAGCTTTGTTTACAATTAGATAAGATTGACGGCCGGTAAGAGACTAAAAAAAAAAAAAAAGTAAAAAGTGCTTCGAAGCCTCTGGGGAAAAAAAAAAAAAAAAAAAAGAGAGCCTCTATTTAACTACGACACATCATGGCGTCCCAAGATACCTCTAAGACTTCATTTCAGACTCTTTTCTCTGCGTGTAGAGGACTTTTTCATTCTTACCAAAGATTGGAAAGAAAATTGGATCAATTGATTCTAAAATATGAAGCTAAAACTGAGAACGTCGAATGCTTAAATGTTCCTGAAACACAAACGGAAAATATGAGAAATGGTGTCTGGTCTATCTCAGAGGAAGAGAAGGAGGGGGAAGCCATAAAGACAATTCTTTTAAAGAAACAGTGTGCAGAAGGAATGGAGAATCCACCCTTGAGAATTAAAGTTAAATTGGGAAGCTTTATAAGCCAAGAACAACTTTATTATTTCATCACTGACATTCAGAATCCAAAGGTGCCGAAATATTTTTGTTTGGACTTGCTTATGGAAACATTTGGTAAACTTATTCAACGAATGGTTACTGGACGGAGGAAACCTTGTGGCTGGAGGGACACAGGCTGACAGATGGGACAATATAATTTAAAATTAGCTAGATTGGATTACTTTAATTTGTAATAGATATAGCTGAATAATGACTGATATGGATAGCAATATATATAATTTGGAACTGGCTGATAGATTGTTGAATACAATTGAAAACTAGTTAAACCTAATTGCTTTTTTGTGTAATAAATATTGTTGAATAATAATTGATATTGATAGCAATGTATATAATGTGGAGTTGATATGATAATTAACAATTGGATATGAGAAAATACTTTTAGATTACACATAAAGAGTATTAACTATAATAATTAGCACTATTAAAAAACTAAATAGAATCCGTACAATCAAATGTTAATTAATACTGGGAAAATGTTATGATATATGATATAATTGAATATTATGGATGTTTAGCTAAAATAATTGCTTTTTTGTGTAACAGATATTGCTGAATAATAATTGATATTAATAGTAATGTGTATAATGTGGAGTCGATATGATAACTAACAATTGGATATGAGAACACCTTTAGGTTATACATAAAGAGTATTAACTATAATAATTAGCACTATTAAAAAACTAAATAAAACCCATATAATTAAATGTTAATCAATATTGGGAAAATGTTAGGATATATGATATAATTGAATATTATGGATGTTTAGTTAAAATAGAATATGAGGATTTGATGATAATAGAGGATTTTACAAATAAGTAAATGAACTGCCAGCATGTGTTATGGACTAATCCCCTAGCATAACTAAGGATGAAGGATGTTTAAATAATTATAATAATTAAAACCGGAGGTATAATGATGTTGATATGGCAAATATTCGAGTTAAGATACTTGAATTAATAGGAGTCAATGGAAGAGAAGCACCAAAACATGTTGTAACCAGTTGATATACTTCTTATTTTTTTCATAATAGACACCTGTGTTTTGTTTTGTCTTTCTGATTGTTGTTTTTGTCTTTTTCTGTATTATCTGTAATTGATTGATATATTAAGAAAGATGTTGTATCAGTTTTAAACTAAAACTAAAAAAAATATTTAATAAAAAAAAAAAAAAGAGAACAGGTGTGAGTTAAGGTGGGTTCCACCCAGGGCAATCACAATCCCACTCAAAGACAAGGGGAAACCTCCCAAGTCTGTGAACAGCCAAGGTTAATTGCAATGAATCCACCAAGGAAAACCGGGGCAGGAGGTTTGAAGAGGTGAAACGCAACCTGACTGACTGTGAGTCCCAGCAGATAAGGCAGAGAGGCAAATCAGCTGAGAGGCAAGTCAGTCCTCTCTGTGCCGGAGGATGACAGTCAGGCTGCCAAAACACCAACGCTGCCTTCGAAGCTGTTTTTTGAATGGCAGTGACCCTTCCGGAGACCCGAAGGTCAGCTGGCCACTCAGCGGCAATCTGCAGGAGCGCGGCTGTCAGCAGTTTGTCCTTTTTAAAAAGATGCAAAAAAGCTGATCTAAAATGTCCACTGCTTGAGGGGATGAAGGAGAACTGACAAAATGGCACCCGGGAGCTTAACGAAGCGGCCATGCGACTCCTCCGGCCGGCGCCGCTTCAGAGTATCGCCGATGATTGCCACTAGCGCTGGCCTGTCCAGGAAGCCAATTAATTGACCACTGCTATCCTTTAACTGCGCAGACAGCAGCACACCACCACCCATGCTGCTCCTACCTCCGAGTCTCAACAGCAAGAAGGCAGCAAAACCATGAAGTTTAGCAATAGCAATAGCAGTTAGACTTATATACCGCTTCATAGGGCTTTCAGCCTCTCTGAGCAGTTACAGAGTCAGCATATTGCCCCAACAATCTCCACCTCGGAAGGATGGAAGGCTGAGTCAACCTTGAACCGGTGAGATTTGAACAGCCGAACTGCAAAACTGCAGTCAGCTGAAGTAGCCTGCAGTGCTGCATTTAACCACTGTGCCACCTCGGCGTAGTTTAAAGGGATATCAATCAGAAAGGAATAAGACTGAAAGAAAAAAATGGATTTAGGCTAGATAGAAAATCACAGGCAACAAGGAAAAAGAAGAAAAACAAAAAAAGGAAAGTCCAAACTCTGGATTAAATTGGTTGTAGCTGGAGCTAACAGTTTTAGTCCTTAAACGGGCCAGGCTGATGAAAAAATCTGGCATTGAGCAGCACCAGGAGGTGTGGCCAAGGAAAAGATGCCTCAGTCCTAGGACAACCAGACTAATTTAACCCATTGCTTGGACTCTCCAAGCAGTGCACAGGAAAAAAGTAACTTATACATTACAAGAGTTTGCTGATAATCTTGAATCAAGATCCCTTAGAAGGAATAGAAATATTAATGGAAAAACTGAAGGATTTAGTCATATTAGGCATAAGCTGGCTTTTATAAATAAAATAAGGTGTTAACATAAATATGAATATCAATCCAGAAATATTTCTATGTGCAGATAATGCAGGGTGGATTCCTACCAGCGCTGGGAAGGACGGAATGTTCATATTTTATCTTAATTAAAAAACAATTTGGCATTGTGAACGTATGTTAGTCAAATGCGATCTCAACAATCAAAAGTCTTTCGGGGAGTTTTTGGAATAAACAATTTAGAAATCCAAACAGGAAAATGGATAGAAGATAAAAAGTCCCTTCTTTACTTTTATACTTTCAACATTCATTTGACATACATTTTATACTTCTTAGATAACTTATCTGGTGTTAAATACCAATGATACCTCATCTTATAGAAATTTTCTTTTAGATTATAATTTAATGTAAATTTCAAACCTTTGTCCACATATTTTCCCATTGTTCAAGCATCACATTAATCCAAAATCCCTTGCCCATTGAATCATATAATATTTACATGACCATTTTCCAATTTTAATTGCAATAATATTTTATAGATCTTAGTGATAATATGTTCATGGTTGCCACATAATGAAATTTCCAGTTCATTTTTAACAAAGTAAAATCCATAGCATTTTTTATCCAGTTTAAATCTTTCTTTCAGTCATTGATAAGTAAACCAATGGCAAACATAACCTTCTGATTCAAGTTCTTCCCTCGATGTTAGTATTGGGCCATCAGAGCTGAGATATAAAATTTTATCATACACCTGTCTGGCTTTGCTACCATTTCTTTTCTTTAGAAATCTTCTGGAATGACACTCAAAGGGGCAACTTTGTAGAGAGCCTTATTTTATATTTATTCCAAACTCTTAGTATGGCATATCTAACAAAATGATTACCAAAATCAACACTAACTTTACTTTTATCATATCATAAAGAGCCGTGTCATCCAAACCTTAATTCATGGCCCTCTAATTCAAGTAACCTCTTATTCTGGAGGAATTGATAAAAAAATGGAACTTTGTTATTATATATGTTGATAGCAGCAAGACTATTGTAGGCACTAAAATGGAAGGACACTTCGATTCCTACTATGGACAAATGGTTGCAGAAGTTGATAGAGTTGGCTGAAATGGCAGAATTGACTACTTTGATTAAAGAAAAGAACATAAGTACTTTTGTTTCCACATGGAAACCACTTCTGAACTTCGTGCTTGAAGTAGAAAAGAATGAAACTTTGATTTGGGGTTTTATCAAATAGATTGATAGATCTTTACAGAAATGGCTTGTTCATATTATTATGAAAAAGCAAAAAGTTGTGATTTGATGTTAATGCCTTATTTTACTGCAACAGAGAGTCGGAATTCAATGCTTCTTTTACTTTTTCTTATCCTTTCTCATTTCTCTTCCCTTCTTATCCTCCCCACTGCTTTACTTACTCTCCATGCTATTTACTTGTGTGTTTTGTATTTTACAATATCTAATAATTCAATAAAAATGTTTTTTAAGGAAAATGTATAGAAGATTATCCAGCAATATAAAGAACACTCCATTTTAATTTCTCTACTTACAGTTACACTATCTCAGAACACTGACACAATCCAGCTAAATTAAAGCTCTTTAAAATCTACAATCCTTTACTTTATTCAATAAAACATAAATATGCTTGATCATGTCCTTAATGTGCAAGAAATATACAGATTAATAACTGGAATGGTAGTTTTATTTTCTATGATGGTATCTCATGCATCTGAAAATCTACTGTCTCTGCCTAAGCAACTCTGTCACTGAAGGCAGGGACTCATTTTAAGAAAGCTGGCAGGGAAGACAAGATAACAGATTAATAATTAGAAAGCCATCAACCTTTCATAATAAAGGGAATACCAGACCATTTTCAAGTTGCCAGTACATTAATCCTATGTTTCCAATGTTATTAAAGTTATTAACATGACAGCAATTGGGGGGAGGGAATGGAACTGTATAATTAACTGCTTTTGGAAATGAAATGGAACCAAAAATGTGGCATACAAAGATGAACACAGATAAAGCAAACAAGAAATGAGAAAATCCATCTGTACTTTTAGTAGGGGCTTATCTCTACACCAAACTTTCCCAACCTCTACTGTACAAGCTTCAATTCCCAGAGTTCTCAGTCTGTTTGACCTATTTCAATGTATCTGAAGATAAGGGACTTAAGAAAAGATAGTAGACAAAAAGGGGATAGAGTAAAAGCTAGACAAAATGTAAGCCCCACATAATTATACATAATATATATAATACATAATATCTACAATCCTCCTCTATAGGTATAAGTATAATCTTTATTGTCATTGTACTTAAATACAACGAAATTGGTTTTAACCTCACTGGTGCAAAATTATAGCAGAAACGAAAAAAGAAAGAAAGAAAAACTAGCGTGTGCATGGAGTGATTGTGGTTGTATTTAAAAGTTTGATAGTCCAAGGATAGAAACATCTTTAAACCTATTTGTTCAGCTGGCTATACTTTGATGTCTTCTGCCCGATGGTAGAAGTGCAAAGAGACACTGACCAGGGTGTGAATCATCTCTGAGTATCTTCCTTACTCTGCTAAAGCAACGAGACCTGGTGATATCCAGTGGTGTCACAGGGAAACCAATGGTTTCTTGTGCCAAATCGATCACTATCTGTAGGGTCTTCCTGTCCGCAGCAGTTAAACCAGCATACCATACTATAATGCAATATGTGAGGACACTTTTTATGGTGGACCGATAGAAAGAGGTCATCAGCCGTTGTTCCACCTGATTTTTTTGCAGGACTCTAAGGAAATGAAGTCTCTGTTGGGCCATTTCCAATCACCAGAGATGTGTTGTTTTTCCAGGTGAGATCTTGACTAATAAGCACTCCCAAGAATTTAAAAGAAAAAACCCTCTCTACACAGTCCCCCTCGATAAACAGTAGGGCAGGCTCCTCTCTGTGCTTCCGGAAATCTAGTACCATCTCCTTTGTCTTACTAGTATTTAGATGTAAGTTGTTTCTTGAGCACCATGCGGATACCTTCTGGACTTCTTCCCTGTATGCTGATTTATCCTCTCCAGTTATGAGACCCAGCACCGTTGTTTCATCTACAAACTTTATTATGATGTTGGATGGATCAGAGGATATGCAGTCATATGTATACAACGAGTACAGGTAGGGGCTCAGCACACAGCCGTGAGGGGAGCCTGTGCTGAGCTTCAGCGTGGAAGATGTAAAGGACCCAATCCTTACTGTTTGTGGACAATCCGTCAGGAAGTCTTTGATCCATTCACAAGTGAGGGGAGGGAAATTCAGCTCAGTCACTTTTCCAATGAGAATGGTGGTTAAAGGCCGAGCTATAGTCTATAAAATAATTCCCAGATTTCTCAAGGTGGCTCAGTGCAATATGTAGAACAGTGGGGATGGCGTCCCCTGTCGACCTGTTGCTTCTATAGCAAACTGGTGTTGATCAAAATTTGGTGGAAGACAGGACCTGAGGTGTAGGACCAGTCTCTCAAAGCACTTCATCACTATAGACATCAGTGCAATGGGTCTATAGTCATTCAAGCTATTTATGGCTGCTTTTTCGGAATTGGGATAATTGTTGGCTGCTTTTAAGCATGATGGGACTCTAGCCTATTGCAGGGAGATGTTAAAAATCCTTGTCAGGACCCCTGTTAATTGTCAGTGAATTCTTGCAGCTCCAAATGTAGATATATAGGTATATATAGATATGCTAACTAGCTTTTACATTTCCCAGAATGGAAAAGCAAACTATTTTTCATTTTAATTGTTATATGATTCACTTTGAATTGTTCTTACAATGTAAATTAATTCAATACATTTCAAGATTGAAATCCATTTCAAAATACAAAAATAAAAGCAATGGCTCTCTTTTTCTGAAATAATATTTGGTTCAAAACTTCACAGTGTCCCATTTTTAAATGCATAAGAATGCTAACAAAGAAGAAATTGAAGAATTAGAAGCAGCTCAGCTATCTATATTGTAGAGGGGAAGACAATATTTGAATCTGTAATTTTGCTATTATTCGCAGAATGTGCTAACCTCTAAAAAATAAAGGCTGTTATATCCAGTCACTGATGTAACTCCAATTTACATGTAAAAGGATGGATAGTTGACCTGCTGGAAAATCATTTACCAGACTAGTCCAAATCAATAAATTCATGAGCATTCAATCTTTCTTGAACAGTCCCATATGCATAACTTCTGCTTCTTAGACGTCTTTAAAGTTAGCCTTACCTACTCTGACTTTTCTTTATCCAGAGACTATTTTTTAACTAAATTCAAATGCTGGAAGAAGGGAAGCAATGCCCTTTCTCATATTCAGCTGGACTAATACCAGCTATCGCCTCCCCTATGTCTCATCTCATACCCTTTTAAGCACATTGCTACCAATCAGCCCAAGGATTAGTACTTCCTCTCCTCCGCTATCAACAGCAATAGCAACAGGACTTACATACTGACCCATAGTGCTTTATAGCACTCTCTGAACAGTTTACAATGTCAGCATATTGACTCCAATAGTCTGGTCCTCATTTTACCGACCTCAGAAGGATGAGAGGGTCAGTCAACCTTTAGCTGGTCAGGATCAAACTCCTGGCAGTTGACAGGTTAGATTGCAATATTGCATTCTAATCACTGTGCCACCAAGGCTCCTCCTAGCCCTAACAAGGTATCTGACACAGGCACACCGACTGTATTTCCTAATTTTTGGGATTCTAGATGTGCTGTTGTTATGGCGTAATCTTCTCCATTGCTTGCTCATAAAGTAGCAAGTAGCCTGTATATAATGACAAATGCAAACAACGTACGGCTTTGGGATTGCTTTGTATTTGCATAGGCAACATCTTAATAATGTATGAACCAAGTGGAACTGTTCTCCTTAAGATGATAATGACATTGAATTTGAGCTTATAGCACGAAACTTAAAGCTCCGTTCAGCACTACTGATGTCCTCTCCCAAAGGCATCATTAGTAGGCTGCTTCCCTAATTCTTGCTGGCACTGCCAAGGGCAGCCAGTTGGCCGAAGCAGGCAGAAAATTACAAAGCATTGGCAATGAACAATGCAAAAGTTTTTTGATATATAATCATTATTTTATTTTATTTAGACTTTATAGAACAAAATCATAATTCAGAAGTATGTCAGCTGCCCCATCAGAAAAATAATGGGTATAACTGGTTAGATATAGTATGTAAGATATTATTGTATTTAAGGTTTAAAATAAATACCTATTGCTAAGGTACCTATTAATACTAGAAATAATTATTCATGCTTTAGAAATCTCCAAATTAACAACATATTAAATCAATCCTTTTAAAAGTCCACATATATACTACCACTAATAATAATTTCATTTACTTATTTACTATCCACTGGATGCAGTGACCTAGTGTTAAGACAGTGGACTTGTAAACTGGAAGATTGGCAGTTCGAACCCCTGAACCCATGATGGGGCGAGCTCCCCTTCCTTGCCCCAGCTCCTGTCCACCTAACAGTTCAAAAGCATGCAATGCAAAAGAAATAGCTATCACTTGGTGGAAAGGTGACAGCATTCTGTATGGCTTGGAATATAATCTTGCTGGCCACAATGACCATGGAAGCATCTTCAGAATAACTGGATCCTCAAGTAAGAAATGGAGATGTGCATCAGATATGACTGTACAGAGAAAACCTTTACTTTTTAACTTTACCTAATTTACTATCCAAGACCCTTAATATATGCATAAGTAACTACATATAGTAGATATATACAAAAAATATTGAAACTATATAAAGTAAGCATTTCATTGTAGGGACCAAACACTTTCTATTACCTAATAGAAATACTGCCTTCAAACACCTTGCATTGGTTTATTTCATAAGAACACAAGTAGTCCTCAACTTATGACCATAATGGAACCCGCATTTTCATTGTAGGTCATGAACAGTGAAAATAAATAATTGAAATTGCTAATCAAAATGAATATATTTTGAAATAAATTATATAGCCTTGATTCAAATGCTGAAAAAATGGAAGTGGCATTTATTGATTACTTATTTATTTTCTCCACACTTCTTAGATCTTCAAAAACCTTTGGCTGAAGTTGAAGACTCTACAACTGTGGGAGAGGTTGTTTTTTTAAGATTATTTGTCCTTCCATTAGTAATATAAAAAACCTCTTTCATAAGCTTGTACATTCATTCTGGAACCTAATATTCCCATATCAGTTCACTATTGTTCAAGGAATATTCAAATTCAGATGGTTACAGTGCTATCCATATATGGGGTATAACAGTCCATTTATACCGCTTTGCCAGAGTTTTCCCTCAATGTCAGACCCATGATTTACTTCCAATTCACCATTTATATTACTCCAGGCAACAAAAAGAGCAGGAGACTTTACAGTCAGATCTCTTCCATGGGCACCTATTCCAAAGTTTGATCATGATGCCTTCCTCATGCATAACTGTTCTCATTCCCTTCTCTGAGACTTCGTCCTTTAGATCAGTAAGCAGTACTTACTGGGACTATCCATGGTCCTGATTTATAAAAGCTGCAGTGACAAAGCAACTAATCTGGAACTAATTTGTAATATTTTGTTTATATTGATTTGTTCTCTTTCAGTCCAGTATAAACCTTAAGTCCCAAACCTACACATAACTCCCACTAAGATTAGCTAGTACAACTATTACTAGGTTGCCTAGATTTCCATTGACAACAATAAGTAAATTAGGATTCACTCAGAATAACTTTTCCTCAATCTTTACAGCACTCTGGCTTATTTAGAACATTACTTTTATTAGTCATAAGTATTAATTAATTGTAATAATACAAGTATTACTACCTATGACAAACTTTCTGTAGCTCTATTGGCCTAAGTGTCAATTAAAGCACTCTTAATTTAGCCTCTGCTTCCTAAAGGACATTTATTTTTGTTGAAGCTCAGTGCAAAGTGTTTTTAATGGGCATTCATAAAAGAGTGCATGATATAAAAAAATAATCCAAGCGCTTTCCATATTAATATATGATCCCTAGCAAATTATGAAATCACATAAATGGATTTTTTTGGCAAAAAAAATGAAAATCTACCAAGATTGAACGTCAGTCCAAATTCTTCTCCTCTGAGAGATGCTTTATCCAAACAGAAGCATCTTAACCTAACCGAGGTGAGAAGTAACTCTGAAGATATACTAGAGGTAGTCCTCAACTTACGACCAAAATTGTGCCCAACATTTTCTGTTGCTAAGTGAGGCATTTAATCTTTTTGCCACAAGTTAAGTGAATCACGTAGTTAGTAAGTTAGTAGCCCAGTTGTTAAATGAATCTGCTCCCCTGTTGACTTTGTTTTCCAGTCAGTCACAAAAGTGGATCACATGAATCTGGGACACTGCAACTGTCATAAATAAGAACCAATTGCTAAGCATCTGAATTTGATCACATGATCGTTGAGGATGTTGCAAAGGTCGTAACTTGTGAAATACAGTCATAAATCATATTTTTCACTGCTGTTGTAATTTTGAACAGTCACTAAGTAAACTATTGTAAGTCAAGGACTACCTTATGCAACTTAAGACACTGTTGTGCCTACATTTGATGAATCTCATCTGAGGAATTCTATCTGAGGAAAGTCATTGGAAGAAAGCCTCAGAAGATTCAGCTGAAACACAGCTCACAAGCTGAAGCAAACCAAACCAATGCTGCCAAAGATGAAGATATTAAGGTCAGTCATTCTCCCCCAAAGTCTAGGAAAATACTGGACTGCAGAGATAATGTGCAGTAAAAACTGGGACAGATCTTGCATGATTTAAGACTTTTTGCTAGGAAATTAACAACTCCTAGCTCAGACAAAAATTCTCTATTGCAGTATTTAAGCTGGTTGTCTGACAGTCTCGTGTTATCAGCAACCTACGGGCTAAGATAGCTGCTTGACTGTTAGTCATGGTTATGATTCTCTGTACTTCAACCCAGTTTTTTGTAACTCTGGATACTCTTTCAGATTTCTTATGCAACACCTGAATCTGAGAATTAAATACATTAGATTCTGGTTAATCACCCTGCTTTCATTGTGCACTTGCTTTCTCTCCTTTGCCATACTTCTTCCTTTGCAGTTTTACAGTCATGAACAAAAGACAGATCATGCATACGCTGCCTGAAATCTACATACTATATGCTAGCATCTTCAATTACTGCAGCAACTGTTTAATACATGATTCAGTAATAAACTTATGGGCTTTTAAATTTTTTTAACCACACCAGTGGAGGCTGCTGAAACATTGAAAACTCCTCCAGACTGCACAAGAGCCATATAAGTCAAAACAGAACGTTGGTCTTTACCTGAACGTTCTTTTCTGCAGTAAAGGCGGGAGGGGCTACAACAGGGGTTAGTCACAGCCTGAATTGGTCCAGAGCTGAGGGATTTTCTTAAGTATCCTCCTTTCCCTCTCGGCTCCTATTTTCACGAGGTCGAATGGAGAAGCTGACAATGTGATGCAAGGAAAACACATCACACATACAGAGAAAAGACATCGACTATCCCGACCACCATCTGATCAATCATGGGTGGGAAGTAGCTTCTCCCGCCTTTACTACCAGAAAGAAACGTTCAGGTAAGGACCAACGTTCCTTTTCCTGTAATTTATGGCAGAGGGGCTACAACCGGGACATACCCAAGGTAAGTCCAAGGCAGGCCGTTGACTCCGGGGGGAGAGGGGTCACCACCTGTTGGAGCACCAATGGCCAAAGGGCGCGTCCCCCAAAGCGAAACGATCGAGTCGAT
Organism: Thamnophis elegans; assembly: GCF_009769535.1. Lineage (NCBI taxonomy): Eukaryota > Metazoa > Chordata > Lepidosauria > Squamata > Natricidae > Thamnophis > Thamnophis elegans. Next base: position 91,177,899 of record NC_045541.1, read on the forward strand.
AGTGTGAATAAAGGGGGATGGTGAGGCCCAGGTGGCCACCCTACAAATATCCTCCAGCGGAACCTGGTAGCCCATGCGGCTGTGGTAACTGCACTTCTACTGGAGTGGGCAGAATGCCCTGCGGTGGGACCTGGTTGTACGCTTGATAGGCCCTCCATGATGGCCGTCGCAGCCACATGCCTATGGTGGCCGACGACACCCTAGCACCGCAGCGTGCTAGGTTGGAAGGACAGGAACAGGGTCTGTCTGATAGGAGATGTACATGTCAGATAAATGCATGGGGGGGCAGCGGACATCTAGACAATACCAGCGGACCTCCTCTCGTGGGAAGGGGAAGGACAGAAGTTTGGAAGAACAACCTCCTGCAATCTATGGAACCAGAGAGTTAACCTTTGGAAGAAAGGTTGGATCTAGCCTCAGGACAACCCTGTCTTGGTAGACATGGCACAAATCCTCCTTGGATGAAAGGCGCCGAATTCGGAAATCCATCTAGCCGAGGTGACAATGACAAGGAAGATTACCTTCAGGGTTAAGAACCTAAGGTGTACAATCCTCAATAGTTCGAAGGGGGCTCCAATAAGGGCTCTAAGAACCAGTGAGAGATCCCACGTGGGGAACCTGTGTATGGGAGGAGGACATAGGTTCGCTACCCCTTTGAGAAAACACTTCACCAACGTTGATTGAGTTAGTGACCAATGACCCTTCCCCGCTAAGACCGAAGAGAGGGCAGCCATCTGCCTCCGTAGGGTGTTATGAGAGAGGCCACAGTCCAGACCGTGTTGTAAAAATTTGAGGACCTGGGCGACCGAGTCTGAAGCCGGGGAAATGTAGAACCTCCCACACCAGGACACAAACGTTGACCATGTGGAATTATAAATTCGAGTGGATGACGGGCGCCTGGCTGCCTCGATGGTGGAGATAACGAGGAAGGGTTGGGCGTTGGTCGGGCTGGCAAACAAGTCCATCAGCGGATCGCCAAAATGGAGGCAGATCTTGTGAAATATCTCTGGCTCAACCAGTCGGCTTGGTGATTGGCAATGCCCAAGATGTGCTTTGACGTGATGGTCACCAAGTTCCTTTCTGCCTATAAGCCAAACCTCCGAGCTTCTTGCCACAGGCTTTTGGAATGAGTCCCCCCTTGACGATTTATGTGAGCCTTTGCTGCCACATTGTCCATCAGGAGGAGGACATGTCAATTGGCTATCAAGTCTCGAAAGTGAAGAAGGGCCAGGCGGGCCGCATTCAGCTCCAACCAATTGATGTTGTGGCGAAGGTTGGACTTTGACTATCGTCCCTGCGCCAGGCTAGTCTCCATCACCTCTCCCTAGCCGAAGAGGCTGGTGTCCGTCGTGTTGGAGATGCAGTCCAGTTCTCAGAATTCGGACCCGCAGTTCAAGGACGGGGACAACTCCCACCTCAGGGACAAGCGGAGGCCCAGTGGTAGATGAATGGAACGCAAGGAGTTGCTCATCCACTGTCGTTGGAATGGAATGAGCATCCACTGAAGTGTTCTAGAGTGTAGGTGGGCCCACAGGATGATCCCTATGCACGACACCATCTTGCCCAGTAATTGTGCCAAGGGCAGGATGGAAGCTGACTGACTTGCGCGGACATGCCGTGCCTAGGTTTGCAGACTTGTCAGACATTCTGGTGAAAGATGGACTAGCCCTGATCTCGAGTCTATCACTGTGCCTAAGTGTAGGATTTTTGTTGATGGAGAGAGATGGCTCCTGGGGAAGTTGATGGAAAACCCCAGGGACTGTAGTGTCCAGATGGTGATCTGCAGATCCAGATTTGCCTGCATTCGGGAGTGGGCTAGGACGAGCACGTCATCGAGGTAACAATAGTGTCTTACCAGCAGGGTGCAGATGAGCCGCCATCACCGCCAGGACTTTTGTGAACGTGCAGGGGGGCAGAGGCAAGGCCAAATGGGAGTGCCCTGTACTGAAAATGATTACCTCCATGGGAAAAATGAAGGAATTTGCGGTGGGTTGGCCGAATCAGAATGTGTAAGTATGCCTAGCTTAAGTCTATTGACGCCATGAAGTCTCCCTGTCTTATCCCCAGTAATATGGATTTGAGAGAGGACATCTTGAAGCGCCAGTATACCAGGAATGAATTCAGACGCTTCAAGTCTAGGATCGCTCTCCATCCCCTGGAGCTCTTCGGGACGACAAAGAGGTTCAAGTACATGCCTTGCCCATACTCCTCCAGAGGAACCGGCTCGACTGCCTGAATGTTCAGCAGATGCTGGACTGCCAGGATCATTAGACGGCGCCTTTCTTGGTCCCTGAAGAGCATCGGGGGAGGGGAGAGGAACTCCAGACGGAGACCTTCCCTGACTGTCAACCTGACCCAAGCATCTGATGTTATCTGATTCCCACTGGTCCGCGAAGGATGCTAGGTGGCCGCCTATGGGTTGACTCGGGTAGGAGTCATTTCCCCCTGCAGAAAGAGCGGCCACCCCCTCCATGAAAGGGCCATTTGGATTGATCTTGAAATCTATTCCTATCTTGGTAGAACAGCCGCTGACTCTGTCTATCATACCTGTAGGGGGCTTACTGCTGTTGGCAGTAGTCCTGGTCAGGCGGCCTGAAGGATGAAGGCCTACGATATGAAGACAAACAGTTGTCCGGCTTCTTAGCATTTGAAGGTAGGACCTTTTTATCCTTGTTTTCCACAAGGATGGGATCAGGGAAGCTTCAGAAAGGGTAGGGCCAGTGAATGGGGCCGCCGCCAGGTTCCATTTGGACTTGTCCATTTGCCAATTGTGCAGCCACAGGAGTCTCCTTGCAGTCACAGAGGTGGATAGAGCTCTGGACGCAAATTTAATGGAATCCAGGGTGGTGTCCGAAAAGAACTGGGTAGCTGAAATGATCTTAGTGAGGTCTTGGTGAAGACGCTCATCTTGGATCGGGATGCAGTCTTGTAGCTGCCAGAGCCACATGACCGTTGTGTGGTTGAAATAGGATGCTGCTGCAGCCGTCTTAATGGCCCAGGCAGAAGCGTTTAAGTTCTTATGAACGGTAAGCTCCACACGCTTGTCCTCTGGCTTCAGCTTGTCGGCCATGTCACCCGAGACTACTGTGGATGCATTAGCCAAAAGGGTCACCAGGGCATCTACCTTGGGAAGTTGCAAAACTTGAGAAAAGGCCTGCTCCATATTGTAATAACGCTTATCATTGCTTCCGATATTGGGCAAGGAAGGTCTCGCCCACTGATTCTGTACCACTTCCAGGAAAATGGAAGGGGCTAGAACCTCCTCTTATCCATGTTGGGATTTAAAAACATGGCTAAGTTGGGATCCCTGTGCCAGGAGACTGGCGGAGCCCCCGTGCCAATCTGAGTAGTCTTTTTGGCCTTGTGTAACATAGGCTTGAAAGTGGGGGGAGGAAAAAGCCTCGGAAATGCTGGGGCCTCTGGGAGAGCGGAATCCTCATCCTATGAAAACCCCAAGTCTGGGTGTGTGACCTTCCCCAAGATGGAACCCTCACAGACCACTGAAGGGGGAGTCCTAGGATAATCGTGTCCTGTGGAAGAAGAGGGGAACCTCCACCTGGAATCCGCTGGTGGTCTGGGCACCCCTTGGGAGGAACTATCCCTCTGGGCTGGGCTCGAGGAAATACCCCTAGATATAGCTGCAGAGATGAGTCTCCTGATGCTATCAGGCAACTGGTCTAAATCCTCTAAATCCTCCTCGGAAGGGCCCCATGATGGAGACCCTCGGGGGACCAGTTGGGCTGCCGGTAGGTAGTCCTGGGATCCCCCTTCTCCTGGGTCCTCCATCCTTTCCCTATAGGTTCTAGGTGAGATGGGGGATAAGGAGAAGCCACCTCCTGCGGGGCCTTGCAGGGGAAATAGAGGGAGAGGAAAGACTGAAGCCCCTAGGGGGCAATCCAGAGGTTTGAGAATGGGGCCCAATCGGAAATCTAGATCTGCTGGGGGATTCAGGCCTAGTTGCCTGCACCAGCCTTTCTGCCCTAACCACCAGTTTTTCCAGGGCTTTTTATCTTCTGGATTTATCTCTAGAGGCTGCTCTGGAAGAGCACTGATCGGCTGTGGGCCTGGAGGCCGCTGCCCTGGGCCTAAGTCTGCCCTGGCCCTCCTTCGCTAGATCTCCTTGGGCCTGTGGTTCTGGAACTGTGAAGGCCATGCCTCATTCACGTGTCTATCGGATGGACTGCGATTGTCTGGCAGCCTTGATCCCTTGCCGCGCTGCAGAAACTAAGAGAATCTTGTTGCCTGCGGGCCCCGATCCACAGCCCCGAAGCAGGCCGCTGCTGGTATTGCAGCAAGAGGCCGCCGCCCACGAGGTCACACCAAAAATGTCCACCGCATCTCATGGGTGGTGAAACAGGCGATCATAGGGCTCTGAAAATTGGCTCTGAGGGATTAGCCTCGCAACGAGCCGAGTCCTTGAGACTCCTGCGCCCAGATTCGCTGTCCACCAGTCTCCACGTGCCGCGCCACACCATTTGGCTAATTTAAACAGGCACGGCCTTCGATAGTAAATCAGGCCACGGCAGCTCTTTGAAGCCACGGCAAAGCTCCGGCAGCGGCACTGAAAGCAGATCGGCCAAGCAGTAAATCTTAAGTCGCTAGAGGCCGCGCTTGAGCTGCGGAGACTGTAACTTGAGAAACTGCCGCTGCTGAGCTCTGAAGGAGCCGGCAGTTTACTGACTGGCCGCAAGGTAGGAGGCAAGCCCCCCCTCTTTCTCCGGGAGACTCAAACAGTCTCTTCTGGCCACAATCTGTTTTAATCAAATTTAGGATATCCAATTAATCGAATCAATACTTTAATCGTAGCTCACTGGAGCCACAGCTAGTGCTTGGACCAAAGACAGAGGAAACTGGAAGCCGAGAGGGAAAGGAGGATATTTAAGAAAAATCCCTCAGTCTCTGGACCAATCAGCCTGTGACTAAACCCTGTTGTAGCCCCTCCCTCCCGCCAAAACTACAGGAAAATGGTATATTCTCTGAGATCCATTTTTCCTAGCTAAAAATATCTGAAAAATATTCAGACAAAATTGTCACAATTTTGATGTTTAAAAAACACAGTGAGAGACATAAAGAAAGTGAATTAAAGTGTGGATTATGTAAAGGAAAAGATCATCCAAAAAAAAGAGAAGACAGTATATGTAGTTCAGGGTTGAACTGTGGAATCCTCAGTGTTCTCTTGCAGACATTTCATTTGCTTGCTAGGTAACATCATCGGTGCAAACGTGTTTTGGTTTGCCCTGCCAATTTGGTAAGGTTGTAGTTTTCTCCTTGGTAGTTCCTAGATTAGGGCATTATTTTCTACTTGATTGGTGGTCTGGTGTTAATCTCTGCTTATCTGGATATTGGCTGCAGGGAATGTATCCTGTTTTTTCTTTTTCTATTGTCTTTTGAATGGTTTGTAAATGTGCTTTATCCTTATGCCTATTAATTGGTATGGACACTTTCCAGGAATTCCCTAGCATTTTGGGATTAGAAGGAAACAAAAAAAACCCAGAACAACAAAACACATTCTCTCCAGAAGGATTCCACATAAAAGATATTGTTAAATATAGTTTACACCAACATCATTCAATATGTGCCTCTTTACAAAACACCCTTGCTTTTATTACATCCAATTCATGTACAACTTATACTCTTTATTTTTATCATGGCTCTATTTTGGGGGATTTGTTTAGTATATGTTTACATTATACAGCAGTCTATTAAGTGTGCAATAGCAGTATGTCTAAAATATGGTGTACATACCATAATTAAAAAATATTTTATTCCTAAAATGCTAAATATCATCTGGGCTTCAGCAACTTTTTGCTGGTAGAGGGTCTTGTAAAAAAATGCAGTATCTATGAATAAAGTGAAGCATAATAAAATCAAATAGGATCTCTATTTGCTCTGATTTTCTACTATTTATAAGCAACCACAAGTATGAATTTGAAAAATAATTTACGAAGATCAAAATAATTTTGCTTCACAGGAAAAAGTGGTAGGTAGACAGATAGACAGACAGACGTTCTATTTATATATAACTTATAATTGACTCATTTTTTCCTATGAAACAAAACTATCTTGGTTTTCATACATTATTTTTCAAATCCATATTTGTGGTTGCATCATACAATCATTTCGGTTCTCAATCAACAATACAGACTACTTGTAAACTTATACACACATTCATGTTCCTAACTTCATCACATCCTTGGCTTAATCCTTGTTCAATCACTCAGTTAAGTGCCATCTATCTTCAAAATGCTTTATTTCCATAATATTCTTACAATTGTCTTTTAAGTTACAAGAAAGCAGATTACAATTACATATTAATTTCAGTTCTATATTAAGCTGGATATTAAAACTGCACATCAAAATAAATGTGACCAATTACTCAGACAGATATAAGATCACTTATATGTGGATATGTTTAAGAGGCTGGAAAGCCATCTATTGGAGTGTTTTAATTCAGACTTTTTGCACTAAGCAGAAGACTCCTCTTTCAATAAAAAATGGAGTCTACCTTATTTAAGTATGAAGTTTTCTCACTCTCACGCACACAGAATCTACATGTCCACATAAGTAATCTATATTACTAAAGCTCAGAGATGGAAGTGACCAACTCCAGAATGGCTTGGGTTGGGGTAGGCAGTCACTTAACAATCTACAATTCTCAATTAACAACTCCAAGATGCCAAGATTGCCATCCTAGTTCATTGCAGTTCTATGACATCTTGCTTTAGGATCACACTGACTTACGATGCCAATCCTAGTCCCAATTGTGGTTATAGGTTGAAAACTATCTGTAAACTTCTTAAAATCTGAAATATAGTTGTGACAATGCCCACTGCAGTAAGTAATCATAAAATACATTTACTCTACCAAAACTGACACTTGTTTTGTCATGATTTCTAAGAAATGGCAGGTTGATTAATAATAGTTAAATAAAGCTTATTGTAAGTATTGTAAAGGAGAGAAGCAAATATAATTTAACAAAGGTTAAGGAGACAAGGCCTTTATAAAACACGTGTCATTATTACGGTTTAACAGATGAATATGTGAATAATGACAGTTTTCAAGAGAATCCTATTAAAAAAATGTTCCCTGCTGTGCATTCTAGTAGCACCTCTGTGATATGCTGATAAGCATGAAAATGGAACTTCTAAAAAGCAAAGAATCTGACAATCTCATTAGTAGAGATCAAGGCTCTCTGGAGAAAACATAAGCAAACCATGTGTATCCAATACAATCTATTTTTCCCTACTTCCTTCATCTTAGCCTTACTGTATTACAATCATTTTTTAAAAAAAAATCTTAAGAGCAATTCAAATCAAGCGCTTTTCTAATACTGTACATCTACTTCCATGAAGCATAAGTGCATCTCTAAAGTGCATATCATTTTTCAGCCCTCAGAATATATCAGCAACCTGTGCCTAAAGACAAGCTCGGAGCTAACATAAAGATTGAGCAGTTTCTACTAGTAGGATTTAACTGAATTATTTGCCTGACTCTCACTCTGTACTAACACAGGCAGTGCTTCAAGCACTGCATATAAAACACTCTTGAAGATAACGAGATCCATATGGTAACTGAAGTACTAGCTGTGAAACATCAGAAGAAAAATGATGGGGTGGCAGTTTCTAATACCCAATGGGACAGCTAAGTGGTTTCTTCACTACTATGCTGGAGCTTAACGTTATCGCTACCAAGCTATCATTTACACTATGATAGTCCTAATGCCATACAGGATAAGGGGATAAAACAGTGCAGCCAGAATAATAATATTCCCTTCCCAAAGGACCATTATTCTGTTAGCAATTCTATTGCTGCCTATCACATTATTGTTCCCTAAATCTAATACTTGGCAACATTTGGGAGGTTGATGGTTGCATTTAATATATGAGAGTTATGGTAACAATGGCAAATTGTATGGGGCATAATAGTTAAGGCCATGTTTTTGGTTTGTTGTTTTTTTTCTAGGATCTAGGAAAGAATGCTGAGGTCTTTCTCTATTTTTAAGCCTCATTATAAAAAATGTATGCAATATTTTACAGTCTTCATGTGTCTGCTACCTCAGAATGGAAGAAAATTGCACCACAATGTTTAACATCAGAGTCAGAAAGGAATTTGCTGGCTGCGCATGTCACTTCTAGTGGCCCCATTTAATATGCAACACCCAGAGGACCCAGATTGTTGGGGGGGCAATATGCTGACTCTGTAAACCGCTTAGAGAGGGTTGTTAAGCACTGTGAAGCGTATATACGTCTAAGTGCTATTGCTAACATAGGTAAGAAGAACACAGATCTTATTTTCTTCTTACATCACACCTATACTGTATCCCAGGGTTCAGGATGACAGCACCTATCATGTAGAAGATAGAGGCAATGTTCCTTCTAATTTTTTTTCAGTGTGTGCGGAAAAGTATAGTGTCGAGCAGCACATTTTCATGCCTGAGCACCTGAATTTTTTAGCCATATTGCCATCAGAGCAGATGTTGGGGGGGGCAAGGAGGAAAAGGGGCCCTCCCTCCCCTCAGACCCCCAGGAAGGGAGGAGGGGAGGGGGAGGGAAAGGAAAGAAAATGGGAAACAAGAAAAGGAAAAGGAAAAAGGAAAGGAAATAGAAAAGAAGGAAAGGAAAAGGAAGAGAAAGGAAAAAATAGAAAAGAAGGAAAGGAAAAAAAAGGAAAGGAAAAAGGGAAGGAAAAAAAGGGAAAGGGAAAAGAAAGAAGAAAGGAAAAGGAAAAAAAAAAAAAAAAAAAAAAGGAAAGGAAAGGAAAAAGAAAAAGAAAAGGAAGGAAAAGAGGAAGGAAAAAAAAGGAAAGGAGGAAAGGAAAGGAAAAGGAAAAAAGAAAAGGAAGGAAATAGAAAAAGGAAGGAAAGGAAATGGGAAAGAAAGAAGGAAAGGAAAAGAGAAAGGAAAGGAAAAAAAGAAATGGAAAAGAAAGGAAAGGAAAAGGAAAAAAAGGAAAAGAGAAAGGAAATAGGAAAAGAAGGAAAGGAAAGGAAAAAAAAAAAAAGGAAAGGAAAAAGAAAGGAAAGGAAAAGAGAGAAAGGAAATGGAAAAAAAAAAAAAAAAAAAAAAAAAGAAGGAAAGGAAAAAAAGGAAAGGAAAAAGGAAAGGAAAGAAGAAAGGAAAGGAGAAAGGAAAAAAGAGAAAGGAAATAGAAAAGAATTAAGGAAAAGGAAAAAGGAAATGGAGAAAAGAAGAAAGGAAAGGAAAAGGAAAGGAAAGGAAAAAGGAAAGGAAATGGAAAAGAAGGAAAGGAAAAAGGAAAGGAAATGGGAAGAAGGAAAAGGAAAGAAAAGAGAAAGGAAAAGGAAAAGAGGAAAGGAAAGGAAAAAAAAAGGAAATGGAAAAGAAGGAAAGGAAAAGGAAAGGAAAAGAGAAAGGAAATAAAAAAGAAGGAAAGGAAAAAGGAAAGGAAATGGGAAAGAAGAAAGGAAAGGAAAAGAGAAAGGAAAGGAAAAAGGAAAGGAAATGGAAAAGAAGGAAAGGAAAAAGAAAAGAAGGAAAGGAAAAGAGAAAGGAAAGGAAAAAGGAAAGGAAAGGAGAAAGAAAAGGAAAAGAAGGAAAGGAAAAGAGAAAGGAAAGGAAAAAGAACAGAAGTTAGAAGAAGGACAGAAAGGAAAAGGAAAGAGTGGAAAGGATTGGTACTGCTCAAAAATCAAGTCTCAAGATCCCGTGGACCCCTTTGGCTCAGGCATTCCAATCCCACGCTGCTTCCCTCTCTCCCCAAAGCGAAGGGATCGCAGAAAAAATGCTGAGCCCAGAACGGAGCTTCAGACAAGGCAACGCCTGAGAAACCCCGGATGTGCAGAGAAATGCAGGCTACAACCAGCGAGTCCCGTTTTCCCGGGAACTGACGAAGCCCCAGAGGACCAATGGGAATTCTCCCTTCTGCAGCGTCATCGATCTCTGGGCAGAGTCTTCCTTGATTTCACCAATCAGAAATCAGAGTTCAGAAGGGAGGGAAGGGGGATATTTTCAGTCACATTTAAAGGCATTAAAAAACACTGCGCTGCACTTTGAAACTTGTGCGCTGTGTTTTTTGTTACCTGCGCGGCCGCTCACGCGCGCACCTTAAACGGAACGCTGGATAGAGGTTCTAGCAGTCCCCGACAAATGGAATTCAAATTACTTGGAAGCTCGTACCATACTTATAAAATGGGAATTGGCTGTATTGATGATGATGATGATGATGATGATGATGATGATGATGATGATGATGATGATGATGTTCAAAGAGGACCTTGACATCTAACAGGTTGTGGGATGTCCACGATATGTCCGCAAGTGGCTGGTAAGGCCTAGACAGGCATGAAATGTTCCACATGTCAGGCAGATATGTGGGCACCATTGTTGTAGCATTTGCAGTTCTGGCTTTGTGGAGTACTTGCTTCTCTTGTGCTATGGTTGTTATTTTGTCCTCAGATGTCTGGCAGCCTTGGTGGATCAGCATGCGCCATGTTGAACGATCTTGTGGCAGGGTTTCCCAGGAGGTGGTGTCAATTTCCAGGGATTTGAAGGAGGCTTTCAATGTGTCTTTGTATCGCTTCCTTTGTCCCTTGTGCGATTGCTCACCATAGAAGAGCTGTTTGGGTATGTGATGGTCTGACATTCTTGCAACATGGCCTGCCCAGCATGTCTGGCCTTTTATCAGCAGGGTTTGAACTGATGGCAGACCTGCCCTGGAGAGGACTTCTGTGTCTGGCACCTTGTCTTGCCACCGGATCCTAAATATTCTACGAAGGCAGGTCATGTGGAAGTGGTTCAATTGCCTAGCGTACCTCCTGTATACAGTCCAGGTCTCACTGGCATACATCAGGGTAGTTACCATTACTGCTCGGTAGACTTTGAGCTTTGTAGCAAGGCTTATTCCATGGCGGTCCCACACATTGGTCAGTAATCTGCCAAATGCAGAGCTTGCCTTGGTGATTCTGCAGTTGACCTCAATGTCAATTGTCACTGCACAGGAGGGGGTGCTGCCAAGGTATTAAATTAGTCCATTGCTTGCAGCTTTTGTTCCTTCACTGTGATGGTGGGCTCTTAGGGTTGGGCTTTTGAAGCTGGCTGATCACCATCTAACCATACTTATAACATGGGAATTTGCTGGATTATAGAAGGAAAGACACACTGACATGGCAGTCATAATAGTAAACCATATATAGTATGGACTTCAGATAAAGCCTGCATACAGAATATACAAGTGACAAAGATTAAACATTTCCAACTTGCAGCAAAGTTAAGAATTCTATAGAAGTAATGCTAACTACATAGACCAAAGCATTGCTGTATTAATGCTTTTGTGAAAGGAACAAGTGAAACTACTTTGTTTCCTAATATGTAGAGATGACTCAATGGATTATCTTGGGATTCGAAAGATAAAAATCTCTGGATTCCATTTTTTTTAATGAGTGGCTCATTAAAATAAAAGACTGAGGAAAAATACATGAAAACGTATTGTACCTCTGTAGCAGTATGAAAGATACAAAGAACAATGGTCCAAATCAATTTGCTACCTATTTCAAACTGAGCCTAAAAGACTGACCTGTTTTCCTACTCCCTTCATTCCGTAAAACCTTGTCAAGAATGGATGCAAGGACGGACGTGTTGGAGTCTACTCCCTATCTTTAGAAGCAATCTACTGTATGTTAGAAGGGACAAACTCTACTTGATGAATTGTGAAAATACCAAATTCTTTGTGAGGTCAATGTGTTTATTTATCACCTTGAAGACAATTAAGGTAACTAACAAGGAGCATACAAAATGCTTTCCTATGGTTAATTTAGCCATATTTTGCTTTTCTAATTTAAACAAATATGGATCATAAAGTGAACTATTAAATTAATTACATACACCAGGGTCAAAATGATATAACACAACAAAATGATTGGTTAGTTTGTGGTTAAATATGTCATATAATATTGTTATTGAGTCCCTATGTATCTCTCAACATTAAAAAAATAAGCTGTTTTACTGAATAGCATTTGCATTATATTCTAAAAGCAATATGGATAAATGGATTTCCAAATGATTTTATCTGTCAGGATTCTAGTGCATTTGAAAACTGCTTGCCAGCAAAGACAAAATCATTACTCTAATCCTATCCTAGGCAGGACATGCATCTCATATTTTCTTTTAAACAGCTTTCAAATGAATGAAAGCTTTGCTGCTGGAGATCTCACTTGTAACATGAGTGCAGGAAAGATATATTTGCTTCTGTGCACACTGAAAGAGAGCTCAGTCTTCAGTCGCCTGAGAAAATGTATCAAAAACATGGAGATAATGACAATAATAAGTAGCAACTGAGACAAATGTTTTTATTATTAGGTAATTTCAAGAGAGGTTGGCAAGGGAAGTGGAGGGCTTAGTCTAAAATTTTAAATCCTACTTCTTAAACTGCACTTGCATTCACCCTATGATGTGGGAGTTCATCAAATTAAGAAAAATAAATTCCTGATGGTACATTCCTGAAAAAAAATTCTGTTTCTATTATCCTACTCTAAGTTTCTAGGATCGTATTCTAAAAGGAAGAATATATCAGAGATGGTAAATAAGTCCATATTAATAGTTGGAATCTATGCCTATTGTTTATCTCAGTTAACAGTTACTATTAACTATTAATAAGGTGGTTAGACATTCCATGTCATCCTTTAATTTACCAATATTTGTGGCAAAAATAATACATTAGGTTTTCTTACCTTTTGTGTGAGACATATTAACCGATTGCTACAATAAAGAAATTTATATTAATGAGAAAAGAAATCACTGCTACAAAAACTAACTCTACTTTTAGAGAATGAAAAAGCTACTGCTGGAGTCTGAATTAACAGAGGCTGAAACTATCATTGGTACTTACCTGAATGTTGATTCTAATGATGAGAGTGGGAGGTGCTACCATCAAAGTGCTACCATTGGGCTATCGTCAATCCTGATTGGTCCATAGACTGAGAGAAATTGTTGCAGCCACTCCTTCTCCTTCTACCCCAGTTCTTCGAGGTCATAGTGAGTAAATCTGTGGAATAAATATCACAACAAGGGTATCTCCTCCGCCGCCGCTATAGTAACTAGGGTGGGAGGTAGCACCTCCCACTCTCATCATTAAAATCGACGTTCATGTAAGTACCAACGATCGTTCTCAATGATGGAGAGCGGGAGGTGCTACCATCAGGAGGTATCCAAGCTGCCATCCCTAGGTAGGGAAAAAAATATGGATCTGTAGCAGCTGTGGGAGCCACTACCTGCTGCCACACTCTACGCCCAAAGGATGCTTCAGCTGACGCATAAGCATCCAGTCTGTAGTGTCTAATAAAAGAAGTAGGAGATGCCCAGGAGGCAGCCCTACAGATGTCCACAAATGGCGCTCTAGTTGCCCTCGCCGCCATGGTGGCCGCACTGCGAGTAAAATGCGCAATAAGACCCTGAGGTATAACCTTACCTTTAGTTTCATAAGCCAAGGAATTAGCCTTCCGTAACCATCTATCTATTGTGTTGGAAGTTACCCTAGCTCCCTGTGTGGGTGGCTGAAATGACACCAGGAGGGCCTCTAACTTGCAGAATGAGGCCGTGCACTTGAGGTAAATCCTCAATGCCCTCCAAACATCTAGCCTGTGCTAGAGGTGTTCCCTGGTGTGGGAAGGAACTGGACAAAAATTGGGCAATACTACTTCCTGCGCTCTGTGAAATGGAGTATTAATTTTGGGCAGAAAGGTAGTTAATTACCCTGTCCTGATGGAAAATGCATAAGTCGTTACGAGAAGAAAGCCACCCAAGTTCCGAAATGCGTCTAGCTGACGTAATGGCAAGCAAAAATGCTACCTTCAGTGTCAAGAGCTGAAGGTTAACTGTGTGAATAGGTTCAAATGGAGATTCAGTCATTGCCTGAAGAACTAAAGGTAGATCCCATGTAGGGAACCTATGAATAACAGAGGGCGCAAGATTGGCTGCCCCTTCAAAAACCTCACTAAAGGGAGTTAAGATAAAGGAACCTGACCTTCTCTTGGTAGAAAAGCTGAAAGTGCAGCCGTCTGGCGTGCAAGGTGTTGTGGACAAGACCCCTGTTCAGACCGTCCTGCAAATATTCTAACACCTGAGGTACTGAAGCGTCCTCTGCAGAAATGGATGCTGCTTCACACCACCTGAAAAACGTCGACCAGGTGGCATTGCATATTCTTGTGGTGGGCGGTCGCCTGGAAGCCTCCAATGTGGAGATGACCGTATCAGAAACCTTGGCCCTGCTCAGAATGCCCCGTTCAAGTGTCAGGCAGTTAATTTGAGCCACTGGGGCTCCGGGTGTAACAATACCCCCTGGCACAGGTAAATATCCTCCCTGGGTATTCTCCAAGGTGGCGACACAGACAATTGGATCAGGTCCGCATAGCACGGTCTCCTGGGCCAATATGGTGCTAATAAGATTACCTCCGCCCCTTCTGACACTACCCTCCTGATGGTTCCCGGAAGGAGAGGAAGGGGTGGAAAAGCATCTAGAAGGCCCGGTGGCAACCGGCATCTAAGACGTCCGTGTCCTCAACCCCTCGTGTCCAATATCTAGTCACAAATCTTGGCAGTTATGTATTCATCAGGGTCGCAAACAGATCGAGTACTACTGACGTTCTGAACCTGCGACAGATGCGTTGGAAAATGTTCGGATGGAGCTGCCACTCCCCGTGGTCCATTGTGGCCTGGCTGAGCCAATCCACCTGGTGATTGGCAGTCCCGGAAATGTGGTCCACTGTGATCGATAATACATGTGTCTCCACCCATGACATCAGTCTGTGTGCTTCTGTCCACAGAGCCTTGGAATGAATCCCGCCTTGCTTGTTCACATGAGCCTTCATGGCTATGCTGTCGGTAAGAAGTAACACATGCTTGTGCTGGAAATAATGTAAGGCTAGCTGTGCCACCTTGAGCTCTATATAGTTTATGTTGTGATGCAAATCTGTGGTTAGCCATCGTCCCTGCATCATGTTTGAGCCCAACACCCCCCAGCCGTAAAGACTTACATCTGTAGTCACAGTTACTCTTGTCAGCTCTCTGAACTGTGACCCCCCAGCTGAGTGCTGTGGATAGCCACCACTAGAAAGACAGGCGGACCTGTGGAGACACTGGAATGGCCAAAGGTGATTTGCTCATCATCTCTCTTTGATATGGGATTAAGGCCCACTGTAAGGTCCTGGCATGAAAACGTGCCCAGGGAACTATTCCTATACAGGATATCATAGTACCTAAAAGGCGGGAAAGATCTAAAACAGGCACCACCCGCCTATCACTCATGTTCCGTACTAACTTAGACCTACGTTCCTGCAATAGAAAGGCCACCCCCTCCCTAGAGTCAATTACTGCTCCTAGATGTAATAACCTTGTAGAGGGACTGAAGAGGCTCTTAGCGAAGTTGACCGAAAACCCTACGTGCTGGAGGGTGTGGATGGTGAATTTGAGGTCTGTTGCCGCTTGTTCATAAGAATGTGCCTGACATCAACCAGGTAAAATTGAAGTTGAACCGGAATAGACCGAAGGTAGGCTGCAATTGCAGTCAAGACTTTGGTAAATGACCTAGGTGGAGAGGCTAGACCAAAAGGTAAGGCTCTATATTGGTAATGGAATCCCTCTCCTGCGAACCGGAGATATCTGCGGTGGGTAGGTAAGATAGGGATATGCAAATACGCTTCGGTGAGATCTATGGAGGCCATAAAATCACCCTGTCTAATACCCTGCAATATGGAGTGCAAAGAGGCCATTTTAAAACGCTGGTATACAATATACCTGTTCAGATGTTTCAGATCTAAGATTGCTCTGCACCCCCACCCCACACCCCCGAACTCTTTGGGACTATGAATAGGCTAGAATAAAATCCTTGCCCTTTTTCCTGTAAAGGAACCAGTTCTATTGCTCGAATTTCCAGTAAGTGATCAATTGTAATCCTTACCAGATCACGTTTAACCAGATTCCGAGAGGAAGGGAAGGATCTAAAGAGATTCAGAAGGGAGGAGAGAAACTCCAGTCTAAGACCCTGTTGTACAGTGGAGAGGACCCAGACGTCTTTTGTTATGCGTTCCCATTGTGACACAAAATGATACAGGCTGCCGCCTATGGTAAGTGTGGGGTTAGATTCACTTCCCTCTGCAGAAGAGGTGACCGCCTCCCCCACGAAAAGGCCGTTTATATTGACCGTGGCCTCTGTTCCTGTCATGGAAGAAATTCCTAGTGTGGAACCTATCCCCATGGATCCATAATACCTGCTTTGTTGGAATTCGGGCTCATTGAGATGGAAAAAAGGATGTCTCCGATAAGGTGCAGGACAGTTCTCCTGGCATTTGGTTGTAGATGCCTTCTTTTTTTCCTTGTTCTTGACCAAAAACGGGTCCAAGGATTCGCCAAAGAGTTTTCCGCCCGCATATGGGGCAGATGTTAAGTGGAACTTTGATTTGTTATCCACCTGCCAGTTCTTGAGCCACAGGAGACATCTAGATGCTACGGAGGCAGATAGTGCACGAGAAGCAAATTTAGCAGAGTCAAGTGTGGCATCCACAGAATATTGGGTTGCCGCAATGATCTTACTGAGGTCCTTCAAAGTACAGGCGTCCTCAGAAGGAGTGTGTTCCTGCAATTGTTGAAGCCATAGCAACATAGTTCTATTAAAGAACGAGGCAGCAACTGCCATCTTTATGGACCAAGCTGAAGCCTCATACCTTTTTCTTAGAATGAGCTCTGCTTTCTTGTCCTTGGGCTTGTCCGCTACATTCCCTGCCACCACCGCAGCCGAAGATGATAAGGCCGCAACGGGAGTGTCGACTGTCAGCACCTGGAGCGCCTAGGCAAGAGTTTGATCCAGATTGTAAAACCATCTGTCATTTGCCCCAAGATTTGGAAAGGTACCTGGATTTGCCCATTGACTTTTGATTACCTCAAAGAGGAGGGGTGGAACCTCCTCCTTATCCAATGCAGTTTTTGCAAACATACTTTGCGTTAAATCTTTCTGCTTACCAGAAGTGGAGGCCTCAACCTTATTGCCTAACTTAGTGGTGGATTTAGCCTTGCCTAATAGTTGTTTAAATAGGTCAGGCTGAAATAATCCCACAAATGCTGGGGTGTCTGACTTCCCAGAATCCTCATCATCTGACATCACCAAACCTCGCACGGGGTCTTTCACTGTCACTGAACCCTCGCTAGCTAGGGAGGGAGATCCGGGCCTATCACCCTCATCTGGTGTAGAGACCACACCTATTGGATTGCCTGTGCGAGTGTTGGACTTCTTGGGGGCCTGAGCCTGTTTGTTTTGGTGCTTCATGCCTGAAGCTATACCATGAGAGATCGTGGATGCAATCAACTTTTGGATATTGGGTGGTAAACTCTACAGCTCCTCAAATTCTTCATCTATATCCCTCTCCAGATCCTCTGCTGCAGGGATGTCAGATTAGGGAGCTAAAACAGGATATGGGACCAAAAAATCCTGAGAAGAACCTCCAGAGGATCTCCCATCACCCCTGATAGCTCTCGAGGAAACAGAGGGAGAAGGGGAAACATCCATCCTTAAGTTCTACCCTGACAGGACAAGGGGCTTGAGAAGAAACAAGACTGGAAGCCCTGGAGGAAGCCCTGGATTCCTGCTCTTGTTGAACCTGTAACAGACGTTTAGCCTGTGCCACACGTTTTTCCATGGCCCACTGTCTGCGTTGTTCATCATGTAGCGTGGCGCTGGATGGTCTCTGTGCTGTTTTGGTTCTGGTGCTAGGCCTAGGCAAAGTTTCAGCTGTGCCCTCAGATCTTTCTGCCATCCTTCTCTCTCTCTCTTTATATATATATATATATATATATATATAAATATATATCTTCTCCGAAGGTAAAATGTGCTGTAGACTCTCCTTCCTTTTTTCCAATTTAGTTAATAGATTAAATTACTGTGCCAGGGAAACCTCAAATCTCCAAGAAAAACGTGGCTCATGGCAATACAAAAAGGCCACCGTCCCTAATCAAAGGCACACAAAATGGCCACCAGACCCAGATAACAGCCTCCCACTTCGGTGAAAGTGGCGGGAGACCGCGCGCTCGCTTCAGAACCTAAAGGCTAGCCAGGGAAGCCCTAAAACGGTCCTTGAACAAGTAAAACAGAGCCGGCTATAAGCGCTAGTTAACAGTTGGCCAGCAAGCTGCGTTAGTGTGGATTTCTCAATGGCTGACAAGCTTGCTGAAAAGGAAGAAGAGAAGTCGTGTCAGCAATGTTCTTTAAATTAGTGGCTTTTCCCGCTCCACAGGGCCGCAGCCACATGAGCCACCTAATCAATTTTAAAGTCAGCCGTCCCTTACTTCCTTTAACTCCACGATCCTGTCAGGCTGCCAGAATTTTGCCTGTCGGTGATCAGGCACCTCTGCAAAGGCAGCAATGATGCCCAGCGCCCCCTTCGCTTGCAGCTATCCCCTCCTCAATTTGGAAGTTAATTTTAGTAAAATCCAATTAAAAACAAATTACTCTAGAAAAAGAAGTAAAGTGCCAAATTCAAACTAGCCAAAGGACTAACAGCCTAATCAGATCAATAGACTGAGAGGAACTGGGGTAGAAGGAGCAGAGGAGTGGCTGCAACAATTTCTCTCAGAATTGACAATAGCCCAATGGTAGCACCTTGATGATAGTACCTCCCGCTCTCCATCATTGTACAAATATCTTTTATTGAAATCTACAGTTATCACTTAAGAAAAAACAATAAATGTCAGACTTGCTACTGATACCTAAATGAAATGTTTCTAATAAACTATGTTGTAAATTGCAAAGGGTACTATCTTGCAAATACACAATAAATTTCATTGAAACACCATTCTAAACATAACACAGAAAGGCCATTTTGGGAGAGGCTCTCAAGGTTTTGTGAAGCTGAAAAACACTTCATTAGCCTTCACTTGGAGGATTTTGCCTCCCTTACTGACCAGCAAAAGGTAATAGCTCATCCTTAAGAGCTGAATGTTGACTCTTTCATCTTCTCAGCTTTTAAAAATAAATTCACTGTAAATACTTTTTTGCAAGATACAATTTTCTACTAGTAATAAAAGCAATCAACTAACTGACATAAGAGCGATGGATGGTAATTGAGGGTTAAAATGAAATGTTAAATATCTGTGAAAGCAGTTGGAAAGTATTTTTGTAATCTACAATATAATGAAAACATCTAAAAAGGCAATACAGCTCAAGATTTGTGAATGACTGTGTACTATTCCAGTTTACAAGACTGAAGATGATATAATTAGAATTTTAAATAATTTTCATTTTATGGGGGCAGATGGATTCATATAGATGATGTAGATATAGATGATATAGATGATGTAGATATGATGATATAGATGATGTAGACATAATATATAGATATAGATATGCAGATCATGTAGCAATTATGGTTGAAAGAACTTATTAACAGTATTTTGGCCAGCCAATGCTAAATGTTTTAATGTTTAATGTTTTAAAGTCCATGTTACTTTTTGGTACACAGAATTTAAAAATCCTTTTTTTTCCTCTTGGAACCCACAGAATACATGTTAACCTAGAATTGTCATTGTTAATGAAGTGGATTTAAAAATAATAATAAAATACAATGATTTAAAATAACTTCCCATTCTGACCATTCTTTGAAATTAACAGATTGTCCACTCTTTTATTCTCTTTACATCCACCCCATCTAACCCCATTCTGTTAATAATATTTGAGCAGTTTCCGATCATCTGATTTTTTATACTTTGAGCATGCATATATTTGGTACACCATAAATATTCCATTGAAAAGGTCAACATATGCTGTCTTTATAAAAATAAAGGATGCTTGTGTAAACAGGCTGCATGCCAGAAGCCAGGACAGAAAAGTACGTACTGCTCTCCTCCTTATCCAGCAAATCCATACGCACTGAAAAAGTGGAGGTGGTAAAAATCTCACACAAATTATCATAGCTTCTTGCTTTACATTGCTCCAAATAATCATAGGAATTGAAAACAAAGAATTAAAAGAAATATTTGTACCTGACATAAATCTGAAACCTTAAAGTAAGTTCAGAACTGTAACTCTTTTGCTAATTTATGGTATCCCTAAAAATTGATTATTGTCTACAAAGTTTATTTACTTTTCAATCCTAACTTTAAAAGAGATGCTTTGACAAATTATTTCATATTACAGAAATGTAATGATGAGAAGCAAAATATCTTCAAAGAAAAACCAGAAAGTCCAGTTGTCTCTTGAAAAAGCACCTTTGGGACAGCCAATTCTAGAAGTGTTCCTTGTCTGAAACCTTTAGTTCTATTTCTTTATTTTTTTAACAAATAAAAATAATTTACACGACATGTTTAACCATGGTTAATAGCAATAGCACTTAAATTTATATTGCTTCATAGTACTTTACAGATTTATATTGCTTCGTACTGCTTTACAGCCCGTAATTATAATTTGCTCAATTGACCCTATTTTCTGGGCTTGTTTAACACATGAACTGTAAACCTATCATCACACATGGTGCCTTTGCCAATATATTAGGCTAGAATGTGATTATTCTCCTGTGTGCTGCTTGGAGAGTCCAAGCATGGGTTAACTTCTTTCCATCTGCCCAGAGACTGAGTGTAAATTCCTTGGCCACGCCTCTCTCTCTCTCTCTCTCTCTCTGCTGAGTCCAGTTTTCAACTCAGTCTAAGCCTAGTTAAGACGTAACCAAGGAATCTCCAGGCTCTGAGCAGATTGGCTTGGACTCTCTTTGATATTGTTTATTTCTTTTATTGTTTATTTCCTTGTAATTATTTGTACAGGTATTTATATTATTTGTTTTTTTCTTCAGAGCAGGCTCCGTCGGAGGGATTCCTTTGCCTGGAGCGGCTTGGGGACGGTTCCCTCGGCGTGCGGATGGGGCTGGACCTACTGGATTGCTAGACGACCACCACCCTCACAACTCGCTAGTTTAGCGGTCTGGGGGCTTAAATCTCCCTTTTCCTCCATTACTGTGCTTAGCGAGTAACATCCCATTTTCACACACACTGCCATTGCTGCTGTTGCCATCCCTGGCCTCTTTGGCCCAGAGTTTGGCACGGCAACAGTGACAATGGAAAAATGGGACAACTTCAGCCACTGTTGCTGCTCTGCACTCTGCCCACTTACTCACTCACCCACCCAGCTTTCCCTCCAGCCTCCCACAGCGAGTTGTCCCTGCAGCTCATTGGCCATGTGTTGTCCTCCAGCAACTTGGCAACAATGAGTTGCCAGAGGCAACTAGGCAATGGCAAGGTAGTGACGATGAGCTGGCCACATCAAACTGACTGTGCAAAGTTGTCCTAGACCCAAGGAAAAAAGAAGAAAAATTAAAAGAACTTCCCCCTTCATCCCCAGCAAGTAATGTTAACATTATCATCTTATTACTATCATTTAAAATACAATTAAATACTTCATTCCACAGTTCAGCCTATTTTATATCAACCCATCTCTAAACCTTCGATTCTCTTTATTAATCAGCAAAAGTCCATTAAGGCTTATCAGAAATAAACAACTTAACCAACTTAAATATTAGAGACTTAAATTTCCATTTAAGCAAATTTCCCCAATCCCACAATCCCAATTAAACACTTAAACAGTATTTTTTTAAAAAAAAAACCCTTGCAAATTAATCCATTACATCATAGAAATAATTATCATCCAATCCCAGTTAAAAAAAACAACTCATCGTATTTAACCATTTAACTCATTTAACCATAATAAAATGAACTTTGTATTTTTTCTTCTTTGTAACAGCAATCTTTAAATCCCACCAATAAAGTTCTAACACTTGCTTTCTCATAATCTCTTGGTCTTTTCTCAAAATTATTGTCACCTTTATCAAAATCCTTTTGTAGTTCCAGTGAAATAACTCCAATTCACATCACTCTTTTGATTTATTGTTAGTATCTCTTTAATTTTTAAACCACAATCCAATTCCATTTGTAAATCCCATATCTCTTTCTATAAATTGCAAATTTTAAAGCCACCTGAAAGTCTGTTTTGATTTAATCCAATGGGGCTTTTTCCTCATCAATAATACATTTTGGTACTCTTGTAAAGTTAAATAGTTTGAGAACTTCTTGTACCCAAGCACCAAACATTTCCTTTAAAGTAGCCATCTGATACTCTCTAGTGTTCCAGCTTCAAGGGCTTGCAATCAGCTCAAGCAAAGTATCTTTGTGATGAGATAGGATTTTTTTAATTAAATTCAAAATCTTTCTTTAATTAATTGGAAGTTAGCTTTCTAAAATCAACACTATAATCAACATTTTGCTGCATACTGCAAAAAAGAAAACCCTTACAAAAATATAGGAATATAGATGTATTATTTATTTCTAAGTGCACTAAAGAAAACTCATCCAGTGAAAGTCAAATTTGCAGTTTTGAAGGTTTTTCAATCTTGAACAAACAATAACTTTTTTAAAAAAAGATTCCAACGTGATTAAAAATATGAGGTTTGATCAAAGTAGGACTTCCAGTAGGGAATAGCAAACTGATGTTCCGCGAACTCTGTAGGAGATAGTATAGTTGAAAGGCAACTGGATATTGGATCCAGTTTTCAGGCTTCCTCTCCTCAGTGCATATCTTTGCATTGGAAAGACATGTTAGCTCCACCTATTCTTTTTCCCTCTTTTTACGTTTATAGTTTTTTCTAAATCACAGAACAAGGAGACTAACATCAATGTAAACCAGAGTTTTCTCATGCTACAAATCTCTTCCCATCTTCATTCTGCAATTAGTTGTCATCCTTTGATACTCAGTCCAACCTATGAGATTCCTGGAGCCACAAAGGAGTCTCCTTACCTAACAAACTCCATATATAATATTGGGGAGGGGGGAGGGTGAAAATTTGTACCACAATTACATGTGATATGCATCTTGAATTTTTGGTGCAAGAGAAACAAACAGAATGTTAGAATGACTAGAAGGCCTATCTAAATTCAAACCTTTGTGGGAAACAGCAGATGGTATATGTACAATATGTTTCCTTCAACACTGTATTTGTACACTTACAAGCCCAAGCTAACTACACTACCGAGCTACTGCATCTGTCAACAATTCAGATTTTGAGGAGAGGAGGACTTGTTTAGAAAGGGAGACATTTGTACAGCTAATAAGAAAGTGGTAGAGACTGCCCTTTCAAAAGACAGCTAACCTTAAAATTGTCTCTTTAGTCTTTGAGGAAGATTCCCTTCTCTAGCTTTCTAGCTAAGTCACATATTGGCTGGGTGCACCTATCAGCAGCTGTAGGGAAAGGTAAGGAGACTCAGGTGTGGTGGGGAAGAGAAAAGGTGAAGTGGGGAGGAGGAGACCAGGCTTTTTGGGAATGGTGGTGGTGAGATAGTACACTTGTGTGTCACTGGGCCTAGCCAGCTGGGGTCTTCCAACTGTGGCAGGTTTGTGCACAGTATTGGGCATAGTCATCAGAGACTTTCCAGGCATAGTAGGGCAGGAAAGTGTTCAGGCTTCTCAGAAGTGATGGAAAGGAGAAGGCCTGTACACCACTGGGCCTAGCTGGCTAGGATCTTCTGTCTCACAGTAAGTTACCACATGCCAATAGGCATTAGGCTTCCCAAGCCTTTCTCCATCCCCTTGGGTATCTCTG
Source organism: Thamnophis elegans (assembly GCF_009769535.1). NCBI lineage: Eukaryota > Metazoa > Chordata > Lepidosauria > Squamata > Natricidae > Thamnophis > Thamnophis elegans. Next base: position 91,201,477 of record NC_045541.1, read on the forward strand.
CATGGTCGCTTAATGACTGCAATGGGGAAATCTGGGATTGTGGATGTTGAGTAAGGCAACCATGTAGCCAATGACTACAATGACTTATAAACAAAATTCTGCCCTCAATTGTAATTGTAAGTTGAGGACTACCAATTTATATAACTTGAATCGTCGTCTAAAATAAAGAAGACAATCCAGCTATGTTGTATCAGTAAGCCACCAAAAAAAGCCAAACTAGCCCTGTTACGTCTGTAAGCCATTCAGTAAATCCCTGAATAAGGTAAATGTCTGGAGAGTCATAGAGTTAAGATTTATCTCAATGATTAATGTGAAGCCTAACAATTGTATATATTGAAGCAGAGTTTGGATAGCAACCTCAGGAATTTGGATTTTTGTTTTAAATTTAAATAAGGAAGAATGGCTTAATTACTATCATAATGGTATAAATGGTCTAAAAATTCCTTCTATGATTTTCACTTATGGATGAATTAATCACTTTTCATCTCCTTCACTTCTGGATCAAAAGACTCATTTGTAAATACCATAGATGCACTTTGTAATTTGCAATGCGAATAATTACATGAGGAAATGTTTATGGATAATTTACATTGAGTCTGCAAGAAAATAATTGGTTCAAACAATTTTCCTGTGTCATGAAAAAATTTAAATCTTATGTATACATGCAGAAAAATATTTTTTTCTTTTCTGGGTCATAAGTCAAAAAGTCTTAAAGTAGTTTCCAAGATAAAAATATTTTGGGGTTCTTTGCAGAAAATATTGTCTACTTCATATAGGCTCTAATGAGGTATAATTGTTCCATTTTTCTAATTTGCAAGTGCAAGGTCACAAACAGATCAATGATTTTCTGTATCAGATTGATTCATTCAGTTCTTTCTAAAGGGGAGCTGTACCATTCAGTCTCAAATTAGGTATTTATCTAATCATTTAGACCCTTTAATAAAACAACCAACTTTGGTATATACTCTGACTTCAACAAGTAAGAGCTTCTGAGAGAATTTATATCAGTATAATAGAAAGTGAAGATTATGTAACTTGCTTATTTAGATATCTTCCCAACTTTATGAGGTCATTTCACTGCTATTAACCAAAGATACGTAGATGATTGATTCTGATTCCATTACCTATTTAGAGTCCCAGAAAACATTCTGTTCACAATTAACATCAAAGGGCTTAATAGATTCAGTATCTTTTACACTCAGGAACATAGACATTCCAGCTTCATATGAAAGAATTACTGACTGATTTAGCAAAAAGAGGCGGTCCACATAAATATTTGCTAATATCATTTAAGAAATGAACAAATGCTGCTTAAATATCATTTATTAATGCCTACAGATAATTGTTCTGATTTTTAAGCACTTTACATTTCAAATGTTCAGGCACTTTTTGTAATTAAGGATTTTAATTATTCTGTTTGCTATGATCAATTTACTTCTTTTTTTCCCCTCTCTCCTTATAAAAACAATCAAGGAACTTTAAAAAACAGTAGACTGGGATAATTAGAACAGAATACACCTGGAAGGGACTTTAGAGGTCTTCTAGTCCATCTCCCTACTCAAACAAAAGACCCTATATCATTTCAGACAAATGACTGTGCAGTCTCTTCTTAAAAACCTCCAGTGATGAAGCACCTACAATTTCTGACAATAAGCTGATAATTATATTGTCTGTCTTCCTGCCTGTCTGCCTGTCTATCTATCTAATCAGTGTTATTCATTATCATGAGATGGTAAGCCAATAACTTGAATCACTTTAATCAAATAATAACTGAGATCAGGTCTACAAAGAAAGACTAGTGCCGAAGACAATGTTACATCTGGGCTGAAGGCACCATTTCTCCAAAAGTAAGTTACAAGAAATCTGTAATGGGGAAAAAATAATTTCAGGGCTTTTCCTTTCAAATGATATGAAGCAGGGGTGGGTTCCGGAAGTCACTACAGCCGTTTCACTCGTGGGCACATCGGGCATGTTGTGCATGCATGCATAGTGCAATAAAAATTGTTCGGTGCATGCACAGAAGAAAAAAAAACAAGATGGCGCCACCTACAGTGCTGCCCAGAGAACCAGTTTGGGATGTAGCAGGCCTCAGTCGCTGCCGATTCCAGCGACCCAGGCCGTCAAACCACTACCAGTTCAGCCAAACCGGTCCGAACCAGTAGGAACCCTCCACTGATGTGAAGATGTTAAATAGGGGAAGATCTATAATCAAATGGTAAAAAAAAAACATGCTGTTGTAAGCAAGGGTCCAGCTTGGCTCCTCAGCTAAGAAATGGAGATGAGCTCTGCCCCCTAGAATCAGAGACAACTGAACAGGGGAAACCTTTATGTTTACCTTTTATCAGTCAAACTCACTGTCTTTAGTTAAAAATCCAAGAGTCTTGTGCCATCGTATTAACTAATATAGTCATTAAGGTTCTAGGGTCTTCATTAAAATTGCCCTAATTTACAGACAGAAAGAGATAAGAGGATTAAAATCAATGTAATCAAGAGAAAATGTAATGAAGGCAGTGATTCACCACAAACAATACTAAATCTCCCATTCAAATTAAGCTAATTTCATACAAGCACATAAGATTTTGTTTAACTTGGATCATGTAGGAGGAGAGTTATGTCAGGTTGTGGAGTCTAGCAGCACTTTTCTGACTAGCACCTCCCCTAATAATGTCTTCACTGAGAAGCACCAAGTTCAACCAGATGGAGTGGAAATCCATAAAATGTACCAAAAAACTGGCATAGATACAGACACTAATCTTGTAACCAAATACAAATCACATGGCATCATTCCTAAAGGACTGAAGGCGAAGAATCCTTTATAGTCTGCACACCACAGCAATGACCAAAGAATATATTTAAGTTGAAATAATTCCTCATAGAATATAAAGCAAACTCTTATTAACTTCAAGCTCCTATCAGGCATCTAACAGATAAAAATGTCTCAGAATTCATTCTATGCTTTTTAGGGAATCATACCGTTTTCAAATTGCTCCCAGATGTTACAATTCTAGGTCTCGATATTACCATAATTAGAAAAATAAACTAAGGAGTTATTCTTTAAAAATTAGCTAAGGTTTATTGCATAAGATGTGAGACTGTTTTGGAAAGCAAAAAGCATTTACATGATTATAACTACATAATTATAACCACTAAAAGAAAATAATTTTCAACAACAACAGCATGGAAATAAACAGTTAATTTATGAATATTTTCAACAGCTGCATAAGGATGAGATTACAGCAGAACTTCCAAAAGAATAGTATTCTTAAGTGTTGTACGGACAAAAGGGATTCACAGATGCAAATGACAAATGTTAACCAAGAAAGTGAGCACTTGGTGGAGAAAGGAAATGCAGAAAGGTCAGGAACAAGAAATGGAAGCTTCTGCATCATCGTCTCTAATGAGAAAACTATCCACCCACTTTCCAGTACTATTATCTCTATATTTCTTATTTCAAGCACTTCTCAACTGCTGATAATGCAACTTACAATAAGAAACATTTCATATAAATAAATACAAGTTTCTAAAGGTCAATCAGGAAACAAAGACGTCTAACCTTTTGTAATATGGATAGCACTTCTTTACAATGCCATCACTCGTTCTCCTGTCCTCTCATGTGAACCTTATGGAGAATAGAATCTGAATCCAAAGCTGTACTCAACACAATTTCATCCAGAAGTATTCAGTTATAACTCCTATCATGCCCAACCAATTCTTGCCAGCTGGAATAATGACAGTTCATGTGGCCACAACTAGAAGGAAAAGGGATTATAATTAGACTTATACAACATGGTTGCAGGCAGAAGCTCTAAAAAAATCCGACTACCATAGACAAAATTCTGAGAAAATGGCAATGCTCCAGTATTCCTTCCTCTATGTATCATTCAATCCAAGTTAACATGACAGAGTTGATATATCTTGAAGACCTATGGTGTGTGTGTGTGTGTGTGTGTGTGTGTGTGTATGTGTCTTCATAGATTTTCACGGGTGTAGGTATGCTGGTCTTGTTGTATCCGTGTCTTTTCCCGTGTAAGATTGAGATTGTCTTAGCCACATTTCGGCGAGGTCTCACTCGCCATCCTCAGGCTAGTGTTCTTGGCTTAAAGTGTGGCCAGAGCTGCCGTCTTTCTATAAATCTTGGTGAGGGTGTGGAGTGCTGGCTTTGTTTCAGTAAGTGGATTGATTGGGTGTGTGGCTGTATCATGATTGGTAGATTGGTGCTGATTGGTGCTGGCTGTGGGTCCATTGTTGTTTTGTGTTGTAACGGCCTGGGTGGTGGGTGGGGCTCGTTTGTTGACTAGGGCTGGTTTCCAGATGTCTGGTAGGCGGGAGGTATCATCATTTATTCATGTTGTGGGGTGTTTCTCTATTTCGATAGCTTCCATAATTATTCTTGTTGAAGTGTTCAGTTTTGGAGATTAACCTGGTTCCTTCAAAATTAATTTCATGTCCTGTAGCCCCATAACGTAAGTATTTACCATGATACATAGAGTACTGTGATATTTCTTGAAAGTATTCTGTACATAAGATCAAAATCTAAGCCAGTGCTCTCCTAACTGCATACATACTTGAAGGGAAAATATCACAGGAGAAGTGTACCTACCAGAGCCCTATGAAAAGTAGTATTGGAGGAAAATGTATTGCAGCTCTTTGGTATGCAAATATTTTTAGTACAAAGCTCTTCAGGCATTGCCAGTACCAATGCTGTATTAGTATTTATTTCCAACCCAATGGAATTCTAAAAATGAATTATTTAAAAGGAGGACTTTTGTCTGTATATTCACAGGAAAACTCCTGAAATTGAACAGAAGAGAACCATACTTTGTGAGTTGGGAGAAGACACAAAGGAAAAGTTTGTACTTGAGAACAGGCCAGATCAGAGACTATGGGCTGTGGAAATAGCATTAAAAAATTAGCCCAATGGAAGAGACAGCTGAATAGCCACTCAGAACAATGCCAGCTGCTCCATTTTAAGTTCCCCTTTTCCTTGTCATCCTTCCATGCTTCCCTATGATAACATACACACACACATACAAACATGAGAGGAAAGCAAAAACATGCCCAACAGTGGCAACACATATACATGCACCTTAATTAGAGCCTCTGACATAAATACACACAAATGCACATAAATAGGCAGCACACAATATGACCATATCCTGATTAGCTCCTGGGAAGAAAACAAACATGTATTCCTTTAGGGATATAAAACAGTACTTCATTACAGGGAAGAAAATTTCGGTAACTACTATGACCACTAATCTGTCTATCTGTCAGCACAATAACTCAAGAATCTGAACAAAGAGAGGCCAGGTGTGAAGGGAGAAAATCCAAATTCCCCAATATAATCACTATGGAAAAAACAGTGGAGCACGGGTGTCAAACTCGCAGAGTCACATTGCCATCACGTGATGTTTTCTCTCTTCGTGGAGCTGGGGTGGGCGTGGTAGAGTAGAGCATCACAAATGAAGGCAAAGATACATATCCCAGGATAATGTTGCAAGATCCACCAGATTAGACCACCAGGACCAGAGGTTTTACTCTCCCAACTTTTCAGATTTATGCTGGAGCCCATCTTCAGGGAACCTCTCTCTTTGGAATATGTGTTTTAGGCTATTAGCAATAGCAGTTAGACTTATATACCGCTTCATAGGGCTTTCAGCCCTCTCTAAGCGGTTTACAGAGTCAGCATATTGCCCCCAACAACAATCCGGGTCCTCATTTTACCCACCTCGGAAGGATGGAAGGCTGAGTCAACCCTGAGCCAGTGAGATTTGAACAGCCAAACTGCAGAACTGCAGTCAGCTGAAGTAGCCTCATGAGTCTTACTTATATGGTGCCTTCCTATTGGCTGATTGGTGCGTTTGGTGATTGGTGTCCAGTGATTGGCTGTTGTTTCCTTGTGCTGCCAAGTCTGCAGCTCCTAAGTAGCTGGTAGAATGTTATCACTTCAACCCTCCCCCCCCCTTGGTCATGATGACATAATATAGTATTAGAGTAATAAATTGCCTATGTGGGACTTCTTGAACTGCACCCACCCATTCTGATTGTTCAGATTATAATAAAAAGGGGAATGGTAATTAGCTTTCTGATTATGCAAAATATATCTTCATCTATACAATTTCTTTCTATTCCTCTTCCAGCTGCAAAAATCTATCCTGCAGTTCTCTTCCAGAGAGCTCCTTCAAAGAAGGTTATTTTCAAGTAACAGAACAGATTGAAGCAAATAGGAGGCAAGTTAGGCACCTAGGGGGAACCTAGGTGCTCCCATGTTGCACCCCTTTTAGGCGGCCTGCACTGGTTGCCGATGGTCTTCCGGGTGCGATTCAAGGTACTAATTATGACCTTTAAAGCGCTCCATGGCTTAGGCTCAAGATACCTGCGAGACCACCTACTGCACCGGTAGCCTCCCACCGTCCAGTGCGATCCCACAGAGTTGGCCTCCTCAGGGTGCCGTCGGCCAGACAGTGTTGGCTAGCAATCCCCGAGAGCCTTCTCTGTGGGAGCACCTTCCCTCTGGAATGAGCTGCCCCCGGACCTTCATATAATCCCCGACCTCCTGTCCTTCTGACGCGCCCTAAAAAGTTGACTTTTCCAGCAAGCCGGCCTGGCCTGAACAAAATAAAATAAATGATTGATTATTGTTAATTTTAATCGAATTTTTAAAATGTTATTGTTAATCTTAATTGGGTTTGTTTTGGGGATATTCCATCTATATTTTTTTTAACTTTCGTAATATGTGGGTTTTTTATGTTGTACGCCGCTCTGAGTCCTTTGGGAGAAGGGCAGCATATAAATCCAATAAACAAACAAACAAACAAACTTCTCTAACTAAAATGAGGTATTTTAAAATATATGGGTACTGTGCTCAGTACTGCAAAACTCAAGTTGAATTGGTACCAAGAAACAAAGGGGGTCACAAAGTACTTGTTGTAAAATAATTAGGGATTCTATTGTGGAATCACACTTTTCAAAGGATATCTTTCCCAAAACTTATATGCTCCTTAAAACTTTACTACCCTCAGAAACACATACACAAGAAAAACTGTTTACCTAAATTATGCAATGTAAAGAGAGACTTAAAAAAATATTTAAAAAGTCAAGAATATCAAACTGATTGTGATTTTGTAGGCTTTAATACAAAGAGATTTCTCTTGAGTGCCCAGTGCAGGACTCCAGTGAAGTAGGATACGCAATCATACAGAAAGCTTACACCTGTGCCTCATTTTCTAGTCAGTTTGAGTCTTCAACACATTTAGCTGAATATCTGGAGCAGCTGTCAGATGGCCTGGGGTGCTCCTTTGCATTTAAGAAGCAGTTTAAGTGCATGCCTTTCTAAAGAGTCGAAAGATTTCTTATTACCTCCTTTCCCAAAGAACATCAGTTATTGTAAAATGGCATCTGCCTAGGCCACAGATAAACAGGATGTTCTTCTGCCAATTCAGAGAAAGATGCTAATGGATGCCAGATGGCTCAAATAAACCAAACATGGTACAGGTAGTCCTCAACGTACAACTAGTCTTTTAGTGACAATTCGAAGTTACAACAGCACTGAAAAAAAGCAACTTATACCCATTTTTCACACTTACAACCATTGCAGCATCCTTCTGGTCATGTGATCAAAATTCAGATGCTTGGCAACTGGCAAGTAGTCATGATGGTTGCAGTTTCCCAGGGTCATGCGATCTCACCTTTTGCGACCTTGACAAGGAAAGTCAATGGAGAAGCCAGATTCCTTTAGCGATACCAACTTAACAACTGCAATGATTCTATATATAGTATTAATATTCTATAATATATAGAATTAAAGAGGCCATCTTTAGAGATATGAGTTAGGTTATGGGAAGAAGAATTTTTCTGTTTGTAATTTAAAATAGGGTGAAGAGTTGAATCAGCTTGTGCTTAGTTTGATGAATTGGAACCTACTTCTTTATTAGTAGTAGTCTTTGTTTCTTTTTTCTTTTCTCTTTCTGTTTATTTTTTTAATCTTTTTTTCTTAATTTTCTTTAATCTTTTACTTTAGTTGGTTTTCCCTATGTCTGTTAAAAATTCAGTAACATTTTTACAAATTATTTATCATTAACATCAATTACATTCAGCAGTTCTATGGAACAACCTTCCTAAAGCAAATGGAATTAAATAAACACTGAATCAACTGTGCTGATCTCTGTATTGATCAAGCCAGCTTTTCTGAATCTGGGTCACTTCCAATTAAAGGTACCCACAGTGATTTATTAGCAATTGTCATACTGGATGGAAATTCTGAAACAACACATCTGGCGGCTATGTCATAGGTTCCTTTTATTTTTTGAACCACTAATAACCAGACTGACCCAGACTCAACAGACATTAAGCAATGGAAACCTGGACAATTGGGTTTTCTGTCTCCCTTCAATAGATGGGGGATTTTTATTTTACAAAAAGAAAGCTTGCAGAATTCAGTCTTTTATCTTTTTTTTTAGCTTTTACTTTGTATTCCATGAAAGTCTTTATAGGTAATCCTTGACCTACAACCATTTGTTTGATGACTGTTTTTAACAACAGCACTGAAAAAAGTGACTTATGACTGTTTTTTACACTTACAAGTGTTGCAGCATCCCCATAGTCACTTGATCAAATCCAGGCACTTGGCAACTGGCATGTATTATGACAGTTGCACTAGCCCAGGGTCATATGATCACCATTTGTAACTTTCCTGGTTTCAAACAAGCAAAGTCAATGTGAGAAACCTGATTCACTTAATGACCGCATGATTCACTTAACAACTGCCCTGATTTGCTTAACAGCTGTGGCAAAAATGTTGTAAAATGAGGCACAACTCCCTTAACAACTGCCTTGCTCAGCAACAGGCATTTTTGGCTCAATTGTGATCGTAACCTGTGCTTTTTCTTCATTTTTTTTCTGCTTTGTTTCTGCCTGGGCTTCTTGATTCTTTTCCTCTTTTAATATATATTTACTGCATCTGAGGGAAATTGCTTGAAGATCTTTTACTTTATGCCTGTCTGGAAAGGAAAATAATTCCTCCTTCCTCAATTTTTCCAGTTACTGCCTCCTTTCCTGTTGCCTTATCCATCTTTTAGTTTGCCTCCTCGTTTGCTGGATCTGATTACTCATCCTTTTCTTCCAAAGGCCCATGGGGGCATAGCTCTCAGACCTCTTCCCTTCTTCTTGCCTTTTTTTTTTTTTTTTAAAAAATTGGGACCACATTGGCTCTTTTCTGATCTTCTGGCATTTCCCCTGTGCTCCAGGATTTCTCAAAGATTTCAGTTATTGGCTCTGAGATGACATCTGCCAGTTCTTTTAATACCCTGGGATGTAATCCACGCAGTCTAAGAGGCATGAATTTATTCAAGGCAAGTAAGGATTCTTTCAGCAATTCCTTATCTATTTTCATCTGCATTTCTCTTCTGCTCTTTGCAATGCAGTTTCTGAGAGGCTAGAACTGTTTTTTTATTTTGTGAAAATAGAAGTGCAAGTTAAGAATTAAACAGTTCAGCTTTCTCACTGTTATCTGTCACCATCTTCTTGTTCTGCACGTATACAGATAGTCCTCGACTTGTAACAGTTCATTTCATTCAGTTCAAAATTACAATGGCACTGGAAAAAAGTGACATGACCGTTTTTCACACTTGCGACCTTTGTAGCAGTCCTGTGATCATCTGATCAAACCATTGCTGTGTCGCAAGGTCTGTGATCACCTTTTGCAACTTTGACAAGCAAATCCATGTGGAAGACAGGTTCACTTAACAACCATGTTATTAACTATCCGCTGCAGTGATTAACGTAATATAAGTGGCAGGAAAGGTCGTAAAATGGGGCAAAACCACTTAACAAATGTTTCACTTAACAACATAAATTTGGGGCTCCATTGTGGTCATAAGTTGAGGATTACCTGTAGTTGGTTTTTTTTTCCTTAATATTTATTCAGACACTTTCAGCAGTTTTCATCCTCAGATCAGGAATTTCCATCGATGTATAGCAATAGCAGTAGCACTTAGACTTATATAACGATTCATACTGCTTTATAGCCCCCTCTAAGCAATTTACAGAGTCAGCATATTGCCCCCAACCATCTGGGTCCTCATTTTACCCACCTCAGAAGGATGGAAGGCTGAGTCAACTTTGAGCCGATTAAGAATTGAACTACTGAAGTGCAGCCAGCAGTCAGCAGAAGTAGCTTGTAGTACTGCATTTTAACCACTGTGCCACCATGACTCATTATAGTTTTCTTTACCTATAATATACAGTATAGTTAGTGTTAGGAATATATTCTGACGGTTGGGTTGGCAATATATAAATTACGTAACAATGCTATACCTGTTTCTTTAAAGCATACTGTAAAATGTGATTGGTTTGCTGTTTTCCTCAATCGGCCGTAAGAGGGAGCCAGAATGTCTGTTATCTCTCTGTTCGTTAGATGCTGGGCTGATCTGATCTGAGTGCCATGAGCTATTGTAAGTTTTGCAACTGTTAGCAAAATTTGTGTACCGAACTGATTATATGATACTGGACTATGTTATTGGATTATCCCTTAACTGAAAGACATTGATGACTGACTGTCTTATCCGTGTATGACTTGGACTGTTTGATGGACTCTGATACCTCTATTTCCACGAAAGTAAAGCCTATTTAAACTGCAGTGTCTCTGTATGCTGGTTTGTGTGTCTCCAACACAACTCTTACAACACTTCGCTGAACGTACTCGTTCTCCCAACGGGGAGCTTACCTAACAGTTAGTCTTTACATATAATGCAGGTCCATTTCTTATTTCATTGGGATCTGGGATTTTTAGCCACCTATATCATTTCATGTATAGGAGGATCACACATCTAATATTCCACTTTAATCCCATTTAACAAATTCCATCCAGTCCAGCTAGAAAATACAGGAATGCCTGGGGGGGCTCTTATAATTATTGCAGCTTTTTAAAAATATTTTTAATAAAGGTATAGTTTCTTGCTTAACAGGTGGTCACAAAGTTACAACAGATTTACACCCCATCCTGAAAATTTCAACTGCTGCACCCCTCGGAGGTCATGTGATTAATTATCAGATGTTGGCAACTAGCTCACATTTATAACTAGATGTAACATCCTGCAATCACATGACCTTGATTTGCAAAGGTTTTTTTTGCTATTTTCAGAAAGAAACAGGAACTGGATATGCTGGATTTGCTTAACACAGTGACTCACTTAATGGCCATTGTAAAAATGGTCATAAAATTGAATCCATTCAGATGGTGACCTGCTTAAGAATTGCAACAGTTTACAATCAACATTCCAAGTTTAATTGTGATTGTAAGTCAATTAAAGCTGAGCTATCACTTCTCAGTGGATGGATCATAGAAATTTGTCTAAATAATTTAGGACTGAAAAATATCTACAAAGGTATCTTTTATTTTCTCTGATTTGTCTCATAATATGAGAATATTTGCAGTTGTATAGAAGTATAGATAATTTCTAGTTTTCTTATAATAAATATTATTCAAATATGAGAATCCTTTCTAAACAAAAAGGACAAAAATAATGCAGACAGTGTTCAGCTCAATACACTATTACAGAATACCTAATTCTCTTCATAAAATCAAGGAATAGAAAACACTAGCAATGAAGACTTTAGATGCCTTGCAAAAATACATCTTAAAGAGGCCATTTATGACCCAGCATTGTCTTAAATATAGATTCGAAAATAATGTTCCAGCTGATGAATGAGCATTCTAAACTAGAAATGCAATTACTCTAATTTGCTATCTGCTGTTAATTGCAATAATTATATTTATGATTTTATTGTAGAAAACATTTCACTTAATTATCAATATAAATAGTCTTGTAAAATATTTATCATTTTTATATTCTATAATACGAGTTCTATAAATATTTAAGCAACACAAATGGATGATCACTGCAGCAGTTAGATATCCATGGCTGTATGCCAGAATAACACTTTAAGCATGAATTAATTCAGCAAAATCTCTATGCCACACCTCAGATGACAATAATCTAAAAGAGGGATGTCAGTTTTCCTATTCTTAATACATAAATACATTTGAGGTTTATGAAATTAACAATAAATGTTTTAAGAATTAAGGAAAAACCCAATGTTCCAAAAGCCATACTTTTTTTTAAATAAAAAGTACAATTAGCTGATCACTTGAATAAACATTTCTCCATACTATATTTCATATATATATAACTTTAACAAGTGTTCATCCTTTTCATTTTGATAACTTTCATTTGATAATATCATCATAGACCATTTTATTTCCTCATAAAACATATCTCTTAGTTGGTAATAGTTGGCAGCTATTACCAACTTCCTGTGGAAGAGAATTCAAAGATAACCATGTATATGTAAACAAGTATTGTTTTGATTGTTTAAATGAGGGTTGTCAAACTCAAAGCCTGCAGCCCGGATGCAGCCCACAGGTGCTTAGATCTGGCCCGCAGAGCTGTCCTGGAAATAGCAAAGGACTGGCCCTGGTGCCTCTACCAGCCCTTGCGAGCTCTATTTTCACTAGCAGAGGGTTACAGGAGGCCGCGCAGCCAAAAACAGGGTTCGGGCACCCATTTTTGCTGGCACTCGGGCCACCACAGGCACCCCCAACACGAGTGATGTCGAGCTGGCCATGGCCACCCTGGCCACACCCACCCCAGCCTCTCGAGGTCAAATACAACCCTGATGTGGCCCTCAATGAAATGGAGTTTGACATCCCTGGTCTAAATTCTCCATCAATTTGCCTTATGGATAATCCTGTCACAACTTCTCATAGCCTACTTTGTCTGTCTCATGTATATCTTATAAATTTCAGCTACATTTCTTTTTTTACTAATTACAACCCTCACCTCCTAAATTTTGTAACTTATCCTCTAGGGAAGTTCTTTTCACTCTCCTTCTCTCCAGTTTATAGTAATACTTTACAATATTGAAGTGATTTCAATATTCTGACTGTTCCTGTGATTTTCATTTGAGACGTACTATATACATAAAGATCTATGAAATCCTGAATCATTCCAGAAAAGGGGGGCACAACTTGCCACTTACAATTCAACTTAAAACTAGTCATACATTAATATCAGTTATCTACTATATTCTCTATTTTAGATAAATGACATCTTTGCCTTCCCTATGTCTGCTTAGAAGTAAACCGCATCAACTGACTTCTGCAGGGGAAACCTCCCATTTTCCAATGAAATTGTAGATCAAGTCTCTATGCCAGGATTCGGCTTAATTTGTGCTACAGAGTAATACTGAACTTTAGAACAGAACTATGAAATGGTGAATTATAAATAGCTAATGCTTAATACTGATTTCAAAATGAGTGTTCAATAATCAAAATGCTCCTGAAGAGATCCATTTTGGCTTTGCTCAGAGAAACGGGGGGGGGGGGGTCGTTGTCAGAACCAAGTATAGAAAGCAGTTTCAATGAATCACAGCTTGACAGAATATATAACTTTTTAAAATTATTGTGCTGAACATTTTATTTAAAGGCATTTTTATATGTACACCCAAGTTCTTAAAAAGGAAGAACATGAGACTGACCAGCTTCCAAAATATGTTTCACATTAAGAATCAATAATGGTTTTATAACATGTTTGACTGAAAAATGGAGTCAGAGTAGCTGGATAAATAAATGGATTCAAGGAAGAATATGTATTTAAAAGGTAGCCTTCCTTAATAAAGTTTGGAAATAAAAGCAAGAACATTTTGTACTCAAACACAGTATATCAAGAACAAAAATATTTCTTTACTCATCCATGCATGCTTTGCATGTCAACCCAAACCATTGTAATTTGTTTAATTGTACTTCATAAAAATATGCCTGCACTGTTAAGTGGTGCACATTTAACATGAAAAGAACGTTGGTCTTACCTGAACATGTCTTTTCAATAGAATAGAGGGAGCGGTTATGCGTGGGTATTGTCACAGCCTGATTGGTCCTTAGACTGAGGGAAATTTCTTTAATATTCCTCCTTTCCCCATTGGCTCCCAGTTTCCTCGATGTCGACAAACTGCACCTGTAAAGATACAAGAAAGACCAGGGACCTTCCCCTGGCCTCTCTCTATACTAGCTCAGGTGAGTCGTAACACCTCCCTCTATTCTACTGAAAAAACACATTCCGGTAAGACCAACATTATTTTTCCAGTAGAATCGAGGGAGGGGTTACGCGTGGGACATACCCAAGCTTAGTCCCAGGGGGGAATCTAAGACCCAGGGGGAGGGGCGGCTACCACCTGTTGAAGAACCTTGCGACCGAAGGATGCCTCCATGGAGGCTAATGCGTCCAGACGGTAGTGATGGATGAAGGGATCGGGGACGACCAAGCGACCACCGGCAAATGTCCTTAACGGGGCCCTGGTAGCCCATGCCGCAGTGGTAGTGGCACTTCAGGTGGAATGGGCCGTAATCCCTGCTGGAGGGGCCTGACGGGATGCCTCGCAGTCTGGCTCCCAAAAGTTGCAACCCCGCCAAAGGGCCAGGGATAGGCACCCCTGGAAGGACAGGCTGGACGTCTGCCGGGAGACGGATAATTCGGAGGGAGTTGCTCATCTTCCTTTTCTGGAATGGGATTAGAGTCCACTGGAGGGCACATAAGTGCGGGGTGGGGCAGGGAACTATCCCTATGCATGAGATCATCTTGACAAGTAACTGAGACAAGGTTTGGATGGAAACTGACCGACTTCTGCGAACCTTGATTGCCAGCTGGCGGAGACTGACCAGACGGTCCAGAGAGAGTGGACTTTCCCTGTCACTAAATCTACATTGTCCCTAGGTGTAATATGCATGTGGATGGAGAGAGGGTGGCTTTTGGGGAAGTTGACAGGACTGGAGACACTGGATGGTAAGGTGAAGGTCACTGAGTGCCTGAGAGTATGACCCTGCCTGAACTAACACGTTGTCCAGATAACACTGGAATCTCACTGGGTGGAGCGGAGGTGAGCCGCCAATGTTGTGAGGACCTTCGTGAAGGTACAAGGAGCTGAGGCCAGGCCGAAGGGAAGGGCGCAGATTGATAGTGGAGGTCCCCATGTGAGAACCTCAGATACCTGTGGTGGGCTGGCAAAATTGGAATGTGAAGGTAGGCCTCTGTTAGGTCTATCGAGGCCAAGTAATCCTCCCGACGGATCCCCTGGAGGATGGATCTGAGGGACAACATTTTGAAGCGCCTGTAAACTAGATATTGGTTCAGGCGCTGAGATCCAGAATTGCCCTCTAGCCCCCCGAGCTCTTTGGAACTACGAACAGGTTGGAGTAATGCCCAACCCACGTTCCCCCGGTGGAAACCACTTCCACTGCCTGAATGTCGAGAATATGCTTTATAGCCAGATGCATTAGGCGGTGGCGCTCTGGGTCCCAGGAGGGAGGGAATTTTCTGAAGAGCTGCGGGGGGTGGGGGTGGAGAGGAACTCCAGCCGCAGGCCGAGCCTGACGGTGGATCTGACCCAGGCGCCCGTGGTAATCCTGTCCCACTGGTCTGAAAAATGAGGCAGGCGCCCGCCTATGAGAAGATCCGGGTTGGAGTCATTTCCCCCTGCAGAAGGGACCCCCCCGTGAAAGGGCCACCTGGACTGACCTTGGTACCTGCTACGGTCATGGTAAGACGGGCGTTGGAACTGTCTGTCTGATCTAAAGGAGTTGTATCTTTGTTGGGGATACATGCTCGGGTGCTGTATAAGAGGGTCTCCGATAGGGGGCAGGACGAGAGTCTGCCTTTTTGGCATTAGATGGAAAAATCTTCTTCTTATCCTTATTTCTATTAAGATAGGATCTAGAGCGTCCCCCAAAAGATTAGCGCCTATGTAGGAGCTGCCGCCAAATTCCACTTGGCCTTATTGTCCATCTGCCAACTGCGCAACCCCAACAAGCGTCAGGAGGTTACTGACGTGGCTAGAGCGCTGGAGGCAAATTTAACGGCGTCCAGGGTTGCGTCGACTGAGAATTGAGAGGCGGCTATAATTTTAGTTATGTCTTGATGCAACCGCTCATCCTGGATCAGAATACAGTCCTGGAGTTGACGGAGCCGCATAACGGTCGTGCGGTTAAAGTAAGAGGCCACCGCTGCCAATTTGATTGCACAGACAGAAGTGTTAAAGTTCTTATGCAAGGTAAGTTCCGCATGCTTGTCCTCTGACTTCATCTTATCAGCCGCATCCCAGACTACAGGGGAGGAGGCAACCAGAGCTGCTATTGGTGTATCGATTGCTGGCAATTGCAGGGCCTGGGCAAAAGCCTGCCTCCACATTGTAGAAGTGGCGATCGTTGCTGCCCAGATTGGAAAAGGTGGAAGGACGGGCCCCACTGGTTCTTTACTACCTCAAGGAACACGGGAGGAGCAGGAATCTCCTCCTTGTTTGTGGCGATGTTAGAAAACATAGCCAGATTGGGGTCCCTAGACTGAGGGACCCGTCGGATCCCCAGTTCCAATCTTAGTGGTTTTCCTGGCTTTGTGTAACAGTTTAAACATGGCTGGTAGAAAGAGACCCGGAAAGGCGGGGGGGATCTTGAGAACTGAATCCTCATCCTCTGAGAAGCCCATGTCGTAGTGATTGTCCTCCCCCAAAATGGAACCTTCGCTGACCAGGGAGGGGGATGGGGGCCTGAGATGCTACTGCCTATGAACCCCCGGGGCCCTGCCAGGGTGAGGGGCTCTATCTCTCTGGGACATGCTGGCGATGCCTCGTGAGATGGCCATAGAAATTAGTCATTTAATACTTTCAGGCAGGAGATCTAGGTCTTCAAGATCCTCCTGCGACGAGCCTGATAAGGTGGATCCTGGAGGGCTAATCTGCAGAGGTGTGGTATGACCTAGAAGGACCCTCCAAGGGGTCCGCATCCCCACCCCCAACGGCTCTGGAGAGATAGAAGGGGAAGGGGAAACTCCTTGCCTGGAATACCTATGGGATCTAGATGGGGGAAACTGAAGGGGAAGAAGGACTAAACCCTCTAGGAGGAGAGCCAAATGGGTGGATGAAGGCCTGATGGGGGACCTGGATCTGCTGGCTGAACAGGGCCTGGTGATCTGGGGCTGCTTTTCTGCTCTGGCTATGGTCTTCTCCAGAGCTCTCTGTCTCCTAAGTTCATCCCTTGTTGCTGCTCTGGAAGCGTGCTGAGCTTGCCATAGGTTTGGAGGCCACAGCCCTGGTTCTGGGCCTATCTGTTTGGTCTTCCCTACCTTTGTTGGAGGTCTCTAATGGGGCCTGCAGAGGCTCAGATCTTTCTGCCATCGCAACACTCACATGTCCAGATTCAAAGGCCACTGTAGGTTCATCTGGTGTCTGGGCCTGCAAGAGCTGCGAATCTGTATTCAAGGCAATGTCCTGCCAGCCTCGATTAGTGGCCGTGATGCAGGAATTTGGGGACGGCCACGCGGTTCCTCGGTCAGCCTTCCGCACGTGGTGCAGCGTAAATGGCCACCGGACCCTCCGAAAGCACTGCCAAGAAGTCTGGAACGATCGTGGCTTGCCTTTTAAGAGCCGTGGCTCATCCTTAATCACCTAGGCCCTTTGCTGATCTGGGACAGCACGGGAGAAGGCAGCAATTGAGTTAAGGAGGACGGCGCGCTGGGGAATCTCCGTGCACTCTCACGAGGCTCTCAGCACTGGAAAAAAGCGGAGTCCCTTTTTTAAATTTTGCGGTTTGCAGCAAGCTCCCAGGAGCTGTGCTTCGAAGCCCATCATTCCCGCTGGCCCGGGGATCAGAGCAGGGCTCCTGGCCCATGGAATGGGAGGGCAATGCCCCAAAGGGCTCTCCCAAGCCGCATGAAGCAGAAAGGACTGCTCCTGGGGCCGCAGCTGATATAATTTGGAATTTAGAGAAACCAATCAATCGAATCAAATAATCAATTATAATGAATTTATAATTGTTTCCTACCTAAGAGCCAAAGCAACAGTGCTTGGACCAAAAGACTGAGAGGAAACTGGAAGCCAATGGGAAAGGAGAAATATTAAAGAAATTTCCCACAGTCTATGGACCAATCAGGCTGTGACAATACCCATGCGTATTCCCTCCCTCGATTTTACTGGAAAATATAAGCCAATTAAAAGATATAATGGATTGAAAAACCACATGTAGCAGATGTTCTCCTTAATAGGAAAAAGAAATTCTAGTCTCCATTCTAGTCTCTAGTTTTTGGTCTCCATTCCATAAAAAGTAAACTATTTTTCGAACAGTAAGCAACTCTTGCTTATTTCAACAGAATTATCTGTTTTGCACTCTTGAGAAAAAGGAGTGCAAGATTATCAGCCTATATGAATCAGTGGTGGGATTCAAAAATTTTTACTACTGGTTCTGTGGTTGTAGCTTGGTGGGCGTGAAATGGTGGGCATGGCAGCAGAAGGATACTGCAAAATCCCCATTCTCTCCCCACTCCTGAGGGAAGGTTACTGCAAAATCCCCATTCCCTCCCACCCCAATAACCTGCTTTCCAGCTCCATTCTCCTGTGCAGGGCAACAAAAGAAAATCAACTGGGAGGCTGGGAGGCAGCAGGAGCGGGCCCAGCCTATTTGCCTGTTCTCTGAACCACTCAAAATTTCTGCTACCAGTTCTCCAGAATCTGTCAGAACTGGCCTGAATAATGAATGCCACATTGTATCACCTATTCACGATATTTGCAATTGGTTGTATTTCCAAGTCAATTTAAAAATTGAAGAATCTTGATGATAACACAAAAGGGCAAACTCTATTTAAGGGACAAAATTTCACCTTCAATCTTTCCCAAACTCAGGGTCTTTCCCTCTCTTCTCATTTAGTGGCCAAAGTTTTTGAGCTTCATCTTCAGTAACTGTCCTTCCAAAGAACAGTCAGGGTCAATTTCTTTTAGGATGGACTGATTTGATCTTTCAGTCCAAGAGACTCTCTAGAGTCTTCTCCAACACCACAATTCTAAAGCAGTATTTCTTGCAGTTGTACTATTAAGTTCGTTTTCAGACATTTAAAGGGTAAATCTCTCACAGCTACAAAATCTGCATTTTTACTCACCTTCCTATTCTTACACCAACACAGGTTAAATTAGGCCAGTATAAATGTTAAGTGAAAAGCTGCCCATTTACATATTTTCTCCAGCAATAACTTTAATCAAACACATAATTGGCATTATCTCAAAATAAAATTATGCAATTCAGCAGTAATGACCAATTAAACATTGCTTTCGAAATCAAATTAGAAACTACCTTGGCATTTAACTATGTTTTAACTTCATTTACTGCAAAAATTCTTAGCAATAAAAATCCCAAAGGAGCTAAAGAGGAGGCAAGATTTTATTATTGAGAATATCATCTGATAGTTTTTATAAGCAATGATCTTGGCAGGCTCCAAATACTTGTTAAAATCCTACTGCCAAAAACAAGGGGAGGTAATATTATTTTTCCATAATTGTCAGTCAGAGCAATGTCTATTCCTGAATATTACAGGTTCCATACTGCTTTAGTTACAGCTAGTATAAGCTACAGTTTTTTACATAACTTTCCTATCTATGATGAAGAACAGAAAATACAAATGATTGTGAAAAAAAAACCTGTATACCCATTTTTTTCCTTCTGTTCAATAATGTCCAATTCTAAGAAACTGCCAGAAAAAATCCCTGTAGTTTTTCTTTGCAAAGTCTTTCAGGAGTAGTTTGCCATTGCTTCATTCATAGGTGTGAAAGAAAGCGCCAAGGTCACCCACACTGGCTTTGTGCCTAAGGCAGGACTAAACTCACAATTTCCCAGTTTTTAGCCTGATGCCTTAACCGCTACACCAAAATGCTTCTGTATCTATATATCTGGACTAATCCATAGTTCAGATTCAGTTCCATGTTCGTGCTTCAGAGCATACAAGGGAGCAAACAAGCAGCCATGTTTTTTCCCTTCCTTAAACCTTTGAGGAATTATAGATAAATGCTATCATGTTCCTGGCCAAAGCATTCTTTGGAACTAATTCAAAATATCACACAGTCCAATATATATTACAAATTGTGCGTAAAAATACACAGAACTTTCTTCAATCCACAAAGCAATGATTTAATGAGAATTTATTTCAGCTAAATCAAATATTTCTCAATGCTGTATAGAAGAAGACACACGCATATCTGGCAGAAAAACCTAAAACGGTTACATCTATGTACGTACATATACACACTAAACTTGTTCATACATTCTTTCTGCTAAGCTTATTCACATATGATTTCACACAAAAAAGCAATATAATAGTATATACAAATACTCAGTGCTTGTCCTTTCATGAATGCCTATTCCCTCTGGAAATAAAAGTTGAGATACTATCTAATTAAGTTCTCTGATAATTGAATTTTTTTCATCAGCAAAAAGGAGATGGGGGTATCTAATTAAGTTGTCCATTCCCTCCCCCCAGGCATCAAAGCTTCTAAGTTCTGCTCTGGAGAATTGCAGAACCCCTAGAATCAATCTGAGAAAAAATGCAGAACAATACAGAGAAGAAATGAGATGAAAATCTTGTCCCATAAGCAAAAGTCTACTCACACTACGTAGTGTCATGATGGTGAACGTATGGCATGCATGCCACAGGTGGCATGCAGTGCCCTCTTTGTGGGCAAGCAAGCTGTCGTGCCAGTTCAGTTCTGTTGTGCATGCATGCACATCTCCCCGCTGGCCAGCTAGTCATCAGGTATCTACCACGCATGAGCGGGATGCGTGCATGCCTGTAAGTGGGCATGCTGTCCGTGGCATACACAGAGTGTGTGGTGCATGTGTATGCAGGGGGGGGCTGTGGACACAATGCATTTTGGGGTTCAGGTGCGTTTTGGGCACTTGGTCCGGAAAAGATTAGCCATCACTGACATAGTGTTTCACCCTATGTAAGATGAAGAGGAAAGAAATCTGCCTTTTAAATCTGAAATACCTCCTAGCATATCAAAACTGCTTATCTAATTATGTTCCCAAATGACAATGAAGAGACTATGCAATAATTTATTATGTGGCCTATGTAATTAATCAATTAAACCACTTTGAGGCCTAGAATGATAAACACATATTTTAGTCCATTTCTGTTGCTCTTTAATACTTTGTTGTTACCATTTTATTTCAAAGCAGATGAGATGATTTATAGAAGATTCTGAAATTGTGAAGCAACCTGTGCTAATTACTTTTACTCTGATTACTTCTCTCCAAGAGCTTGATGATCAAAACTCTGTGCGACAGGTATTGTTCAGAAAGAAATCAGTATTTCATCTTGGAAGATCTCTTATACAGCATAGCTAAGAAGATGTATGCCCCTTTTATCCATCTTTCAGAACATTGCACTTTCCCCATGAAATGAAATAAAAAGTTTTAGCATTTTCCAAAACTTTCTCTTTTAACTACAGTAAATAGTGTACAATAATTGTTATTCAATTTCTTCATGCAGCCCCAAGATGGTCCAATCAGAGAAATATAGCCCTTTTCCCATATAGAAGGACAATATTTTGTATGTGAAAAAAATACAACTCTTCTAAAAATATGTTATCCATTGCTTAGCAAGTGTGCAATTACAATCTACTGCAGTTCTTATCCCTATGTAAAATATCAGTAATCAGATGTGTTTGAAATAATTCATGGCATGCAACATATCTTTCCCTTATTGGGGATTTTTTTTAGTTTTATATTTTTAAGTATTTATAATTATGTACTAGCCTTTTTTTAAAGTTGGCAAATATTTCTACAAAAAGCTTTTCAAAAAAATTCCAAATTTCTCTGTCTTTTACTTACTGAAAGCTGTTTAAAAAATTTAAAGGTATCAACTCCAAAAGAACATTTTGATATTTTATTTGGTGTATGAAAAATGCAATCCTTTTGTCTGCCTGCCTGCCTGCCTGCCTGCCTGCCTGCCTGCCTGCCTGCCTGCCTGCCTGCCTGCGTCTGTCTGTCTGTCTGTCTGTCTGTCTGTCTGTCTGTCTGTCTGTCTGTCTATCTATCTATCTATCTATCTATCTATCTATCTATCTATCTATCTATCTCACTTCAGACTTCTACTCCATGTGAACTAGACATAAGACTATTGCTTTTAAATGTGGCACTGCAAAACAGTTGCACAAAGGGTAAAATTTGGTTACAGACAACATGAATTAAATTTACCATCTGGAGAAGTTTTTATTAAAGCAAGCATTGCTAAGCAACAAAATTCTAATTAACTTATATTGGTGGGTATGAAAGCACTGATAGAACTGGATTTTCCAAAATTATATAATAAAAGACAAATTCTTAAATACTGAACTATTGCATAATTGTGATGCAGTATTGGGAGTTAACTGATGCTGTAGTGGGAGATACACGGACTAAAATTATAAATACCATTTGATGTATGAATCAGGCCATTCATCCATCTAAATTCTGCATTATAAATGCTAACTAGTAGCAGCTTTACAGCTTCAGGACTTTTCTCTGAATTCTAAATTGGAAATACCAAGGATATTCTGTATGCTAGTCATATACTCTACCAGTAACTCATGACATTTGTGACCATAACAATAACCTGAATCAAACAATTTACTATTAGATATTGCAAACTGATAAACAAGATTTCTAGTGCAATCAAGCAAACATCCAATAAGGAATTATGAAACTAATAAAATAATTGTATACCAAGAGAATGGTCTCTGTGGTAGTAGAGTAGGCAGCATATATGCATAATATAAGGAAATGAAAGTTAATGGAAGTGGTTATAGTGAAAAAAAGGTCTTTCAAATGGTATGTTAATTTGAAGAATAACAATATCAAGTAATTATTTGCAAATTATATATTATAATTATCATGCAAATGGAAAATTAAAAGTATTACATTGGTCAAGAAACTAAGGTATTACTTAGCAAATTTAAAAAGCAACTAAAATTTTCAAATTATAGCATAAAATTAACTTCCAGAATTGCATTTCTAGAGCAGTTAGAAATGCTTACAGTACATGACTGAAACTGTCAACAAAATAATATTGCTTTTTCAAATTTTACATTTAAAAAAAAACCTGATTCCAACAAAGGACAATGAACTAATAGGTTTAAAAAGACCTTTGTGAAAACAAAGTTGGAGTTTTGGATAAAAGAGAAGCTCAAATAGAATGCCAATGCAATATTACACAACAAACTTCAAGCAATAACAGTTTTCCTTCCTCTCCTCATTTATGTGTCCTTGAAAACTGCTTTAGAGGGTCCCCAGATCCCCTGAAGCAGATTGGAAGGGAAATTCATCTGCTGGCACAGTTCAGCTTGCTGGCAGAATGATATCATTGGATACAATTCAAGGTTCTCCCCAAGTCTATATTTGCACTGAAACAAAAACAAATGTTTATTACCAGTATCAATCCATAGAGAAGTGTAGACAATTAAGGCTCAGGAAGAGACTATTCAGTTGAATGTATTTATCATTTTTATTTACTTCAACCAGAAAGAAGTTCTTTTCTACAGAAACAAAGGACTTGGCCCACTTAGGCAGATAAGCATAAATCATTGACTATCATTTTGAAAGGTATATTATTTTGGGAAGAAAATAAATCTGAATTCCATACATTTTATACAGTATATCACAGGTGGTTACAGAAGTATTTTGCCTGGGATTCCCACGTCTACCCATTTTGCAGTCATGTGAGGCCCTCGCTTACACTCTGTATAATCCTGGATTTATGAAGGTAAAGGGACATTTTAGTAACATCGTGAATTGGGCGGGGGGGGAATGGATGTGACAGAAAAGAAGTGAAAAATGCCATAGAGAATGTAGAACAATCGCAGGAAGAGAAAGGATGACTCCCATATGAAAAATTATAAAACAGATTAATCGCCAAACAAAATGAACAGAATGTGAATATAGGTAGTCCTCATTGAATTACCACTCATTCAGCAACAATTCAAAGTTATAACAGTGAACGAGGGAAGCATATAACAGATTCTCATAGTTGTGGCCATCTCAGAGTCTGTGCTTGGCAATCAGCTTGTAATTATGACATTGCAGCTTTCTACCGTCACATCTTTACCATTCGTGATCTTCACTGCAACAAGTAAAATCAAAGGGGAAGCCTGAAGAAGGTTCAATGATCACATGACTGTGAGACTGCATCACATGACTCCTGCAACCATACAGTAGTCGCCTAATAACGACAACAATCAGGACTGCTATAACCACCCTGATCAATTAATAATGTCATGTGGTGTTGACTGCACTGCTTAGTGACAGAGTTGCTATCCCCAATTACCATTGTTAAATAAGTTCCTTATATAGGAAGATATGAAGTCTACTTAGAACAGAATTTTGTTCAGAATACCACTATGTATGTGAAGTTACACTAATGGAAAGCATGAAAAATGATCCTTAGAAGTATTACAAAGTAAAGAGATTGCATACAAGAGGAGAAATAGCTGGCAGTCACCTTTAAAGTCCTTCATGGTTTGGGACCAGATTATTTACGTGGTTTCTTCCCCATCTGTTTCTACAATCTTATCCAATCCAGCAGGATGGGAGTGCTATGGATATTGTTCGTTAAAAAGTGTCAGCTGATAGAGTGCAAAAGGAGAGCTCTTTCTGCCACGACGCCTGTCCTTTGGAAGATCACACTTTGGAAGATTCTGGCCCTGCTAGCCTTCCTTAAGATATTGAAACCTTGGCTTGGTGTCCAAGCCAAGGCTCCTAGGAATGTAATAAATCCCATCTCCTGGTCATGTTAATAGTTGTTTTATGACTCTTGGCTGCCACATGTTCTTATTTTCTCTACTGCATGTGTTTTATCTACTTTTATTGTAAACTGACCAGAATCCTGGGCAGATGGGCAGCTTTTAAAATAGATGATAGATGACAGATAGTAGATAGATAGATAGATAGATAGATAGATAGATAGATAGATAGGTAGGTAGGTAGGTAGGTAGGTAGGTAGGTAGGTAGGTAGGTAGGTAGGTAGGCAGGCAGGCAGGCAGGCAGGCAGGCAGGCAGGCAGGCAGGCAGGCAGGCAGGCAGGCAGGCAGGCAGGCAGGCAGGCAGGCAGGCAGACAGACAGACAGACAGACAGACAGACAGACAGACAGACATAGGGGAAGGGAGGCAGCCTACACTGATTTTATAATATATATAAACCAATGATGTTTGATGAAATGACGAAGTGAAAGTAATTATGGTTAAAAAAAACAACGCAGACAAGAGAAAACTATTAAAAAGAGGTAGAAAAATTTTATTTTATTATTATAAAGTTATAATATAATATTATTTTATTTGATTGTGTAATGTGTATACAGGGAAAATAATAGTTGAAAAGAACATAGTAAAAAAAGGAACATTTAAAATTAAAGGTCAATCCTTACTGTCCTTTGGAAGGACAGATATTGAAGCTGAAGCTGAAATACTTTGGCTACCAAATTAGAAGAGAGAACTCATTGGAAAAGACCCTAAAGTTGGGAAAGATTGAAGGCAAAAGGAGAAGAGGACAGCAGAGGACGAACTGGTTAAATAATATCATCAACACAATGAACATGAATTTGGACCAACTCTGGGACGCAGTGGAGCAAAGGGTTCCACCACAAAACCGTGTTCGACTAAAGCGCGCTCGACGAAACCGCGTACCTGACATCATCACAGCACGACGAAAAAAGCACGCTGTGAGCGCTAAAGCTAAAATTAACCCCTAAACCTAAACCTAACCCCCCGAAACTTAACCCTAAACCTAACCCTTAACCTAACCCTAAACCTAACCCTTAACCTAACGCTAAACCTAACCCTAACCCTTAACCTAACCCTAAACCTAACCCTTAACCCTTAACCTAACCCTAAACTTAACCCTAACCTAACCCTAACCCTAAACCTAACCCTTACCTTAACTTGAATCGGCTTGCTTTCAAAGCGCTTTTTAAAGTGCCCTTTTTTCTCCGCGGTCACTGTTGTCGCGCTGCTGATGACGTCAGCGACGCGCTTTAATCGGGCGCGCTTTAGTGGACCGCGGTTTTGTCGTGCCACGGAGCAAAGAGGGCCCTGGTTCATGGGGTCGCAAAGAAGCATACATGACATAGTGACTGAACAACAGCAAAAGTAAATTAAAGAAGGCTAAGAAAATGCAGAATGATGTTATGTCCTTTATAGAAATAATATCTGATAAAACCAGTTTTCCAGTACTATTAAATATAATATAGTTTAAATATTTAGAATAATTCAAATAGCCACACAATATTCACCTGTATTTCCAGGTAAAGACATTTCATTATTATAAAGATAGAAAATGTTATGCAATATACAACACATACATTTATTTCTGTCTATTTCATTCATATTTTGGAATTTTCTACTATATGCAACCTTTTTTAAAGTATGGTTATTACTTATACTTAAACAAGTTTTAATTTCTATATCTCTCATATGAAATCATGAGTAAGTACAGAGTGAAAATTGTAGAAAATAATCTATATACGAGAGGGGGGGAAGAGAGGAAGGGGGAGAGAGAACAGAAAAGGAACTCATAGTCGCCATATGTATCTGCTCCTCTATCACAGAAATGTACATATGATGCTACTAGATCTAAACAATAATTCTCAGAGGTTTCACACATGTAACTATGCAGAGTATGATATAGTTATACCAAAATAGCTGGAATCAATATCTATTTTATCATGCAAACTCTAACATACTTTATCTTATCTCTGACCCAGTAAACAATCTGCACAATTCCATTATATTATTAAAACTATCTACATACCAGCCAGGTAACAGCTAATTCTGGAGCTCTTCTGTCTTTATAAGACTATTGGATATTGCACACAAAGAAGAATTATTGATTCAAACTAATGCAAGTTTACTTTTCATATATTATACAAACAGGTTTATATAAATATAACTGTATTTATGAACCAAAGCATTTTTCATTAAGTAGAAAATTACTGGATCTAAAAATAAGCACATAATTTGGACAAAATCTTCTACCCAATATTTAGATCAATGATGTTGAAAGTAACATAATAATATGATGTTTGAATTTCATTACGGATTTTCTTTAGAAATTAATTCTTATAACTAGCTGTATGCTAATTAAATAGCATCCTAAGAAAAATAAAGTCCTGTAGTCTAAGAGAATAAGAGCAAGAAATTAAAATGGAACTACTATGAACAATGGCATGTCTCAGTGATTTTTGTCTGATTCAAGTAGAGTTAGTTTTCTCTGACTTAACTTGAATGTAAATCTATGTCATTACATGGGAGGCAATGAGCAAAACAATCAAAGGAAGCCATGCCACAAAATGGTCCTGTGAACTTGAAATAGGGAACTGTTAGTCAATGTACAAAAACATCTACCACATCCAAAAGATATCAATGGTCTGTTAGAACAAGGAATGTCAATTAATAAAACCACAAAAGAAAACAAACTCACAAACTTCATCAACAATTTCTAACTCTCTGTAATTCCTTATAACCTCTGTTAGACATACAGAGGTGAAAAAGTGAAGAATTTGCAAAACACTAGGGAAAAAATAAGAAAGCATTATTACTAATGACAGTGATTTGAATAAAAATGTAATTCCACTGAAGCTAGTTCCAATACTTTTTAGTAGTTCTTTTCAACAGCAGTCCATCTTAAGCATGATTAGGTGTTCTTGAAACTGAAGTTTAACACTTCCAAAACTTAGTGTCTTTTAACTGGACTAAAATTTATTTTAAAAATTATACACTCCAATAGTTTTAAGTCCTTAGTGTTACAGATTCCAGTTTGGGAGCTGCAACAACCATAGTCAATGAATATTTTGCAGAAATATTTCATGGCAATTGTGTTACCCAAGCATATTTATAAAGTCTGTGATTATATACAGTGATTCATCTGATTTGAATATCTGCGTTGTTATTACTTTAAAAATACAAAACTGCGTAGGAATGGTTTTCAAAAATAATAAACACAGAGGGATCTTTCTCCCTTTTGACAAAACAAATTACAGAAACAAATTCAGGTAAGAATTGCAATCTTCTCTTTCAGCCTTTTTCTCTGCAAAATAAAACATGTAAGGAAGAGAACTAGAAGGAGAGATCGCAGAGCACTCCTTACACCGTCGGTAACTTTACAAACACAATCCCCAACGCCTATTGAAAAGTAACGTCACGTTATGCATAAAGAGAAAGAGAGAGAGAGAGGGTCACCAATCTATGTGATTTTAAAATATTCAAAGCCTTCGGGAGCATTCCCAAAACCAAGCACGTACTCCACGGCCACACAAATAAGGGTTTGGATCTTGCAATAAAGTGCAGCTATTCTGTAGGCAGGGGTTAACTTCTGCGAAGGTAACGGCGGCAAGACGGGAAATGGAAGAACATGGCCCCTATGCGCTACATGGAAAGGACTCCTTCCATGATTTAAAAAGGGAACATCTGATAGCAGATAGCCGACCATCCTTACAAACCAGCGCAAAGCTTCCTGCAAATCCCGTTACTCAGTAGACAATGGCAGCATATTCCGAGACGAGGAAGTGCTCGGACAATAATAACTGCATCTAGCGGCTTGCAGCCAAACGACCACCACCAACCACTGAGCTATCCATCACTGAAGACTTGCTTCCCGCCTCCCGCTCGTTGATTTACAGACCCGGCTCTGCAGGCGCGTTTCTTACCTCGCTCCGCCTGGACCCGCTGGCAAAGGACTAAAAGCACGCCAAGAAGCATGACAGCCTTAAAGAGGGATCCTCTGGCGGCCGGGCCGGGCTCGGTACTCCTCCGATCAGGGCATAGCGGGGGTGGCGGCAGCGGCGAGAGCATCGGTAGACCACAGCCAGCGCTGGCCGCCCAAGCCCTCGAGATGCCCGCTGCAAGGACTCCCTGCAGGCATTCAGGAGGCTCGCACTTCGCGGCGGCGCCTACCGCCACCGCATCGTCCCCGAGAGCCATTGGTGGGCCGGCTGGGCTTGCACATTCCCGTCGAGGGTCCGGCGCCAGCCTGGGTCTTCTGTCACGGCGCGCGGGTTCCCATAGCCGCGCGCCTCCGCCAGGCCGGACAGGGCAAGGCAGGAGTAAGCGGCGAGCCGCCCTTTGCTTCAACAGCAGCAGGTGTGGAGAGGCTGCTGTCAGAGCCTCCCGGTGCAGCAAGCCGCCCGTCGCCAGGCCCTTCCCGCCCTAACCCTGGGCGCGGGGGGCGCCTGAGGCTGGTAACGGATGCCGAACGGACGGGAGTTGTGATAGCGGCGCTGAAACGGCGCTTCATCGACAAAAGAATCACGTAGCAACCCTCCGCCCCTCCTTTGCTCCGGAGTCGCAAGAGATGGCGGCGCTCCCAAGCCGAGGGGGACCTCTTCTGGGCTCTCGAGGCCTCACCGGGGAGAAGTTTCGGGCGCGGGGACCTCGGCGCGATCCCAGAGGCCTCTTCGATCCCGGGGGAGACGCGCGCGTCCCTGGTTCCTCTCTCTCTCTCTCTCTCTCTCTCGAGCCGCGAATTCGCCAATGCAAGCTGGCCGCGCAAAAGCCCTTTCGTGCTAATAGCCGCCTTCCCCCATTGGTTAGGGTTGTCATTCGCCGCTCCAACTTTTAAAAATGAGTATTGTGCCGTGTGGCCTAATGGAGTTCACAGAGGTCTCAGGAAAAGAATCCTTCACAGAAGCCATATTTATATACAGACCGATTCGTGCTGTTGCTTTTCAGAGCAAGCAATGTCACGCAAAGGAGGAACGCATAGTGACCCAAAGAAATGAAAACGCAAGATAGGAGAAACCGTCTCCGCAGACTTTTACTGGTTCCTCACTACTGTATTAAAACCAC
Source organism: Thamnophis elegans (assembly GCF_009769535.1). Taxonomy (NCBI): domain Eukaryota; kingdom Metazoa; phylum Chordata; class Lepidosauria; order Squamata; family Natricidae; genus Thamnophis; species Thamnophis elegans. The sequence goes on from NC_045541.1 coordinate 91,231,154, forward strand.
ATGAATTCAGGATTAATCAGCATTTGCTCATTTTAACATTTCTCCATCTTTTTTTCTTGGTAGAAAACAGTCTACCGAGGTACATAAATTCACTAGTGCTGAAGGGTATATAACTTGCAAATGTTCGCTCCATATGCAAGCCTTTGCATTAAAAATCTAATACTTGCTGCAGATGATTTGAATTCTTAGTCAACATCTTACATTTTAGCAATCTCTGTATACAAAATTATATATGCATCTACATTCCCAACTAACAGGCACGTAATATCTGCACAAGCATTCCAGATATTTTCATTTATATTGAACTGCTAAGTAGATGTCATAGCTTATTGAAGTGTTTGCTAACCATTTCGGTTATTCTAATGCTTAAATTCCATTATCTATTTAAAATGTTCTCATATTCAATTTCCATCATATTCAGTACTTTTTTTCACTGCAACCAACCTTCATATTTGCACAAGACTAACTTTATCTTACACTTTCTCTAATTCTACAAATACATAATACATTTTCTTTGGAACATTCATACATATTTTCTCAAAGGCTGGTTGAAAAGTAAAACTTCATCTGCAAATTCTTTCCCACATTTGAACTTCCCAATTGTCACTTATTTGTATCCCTTCAGTCAGAGACACTTTCCCAGGAACATTCACCAAACTTTTTCCTATGGTTTTTGTGTTCGCTCTTGCTAACTTTTCCTTCATATGGGGGGATAAAAATAGATTTGTTTGCTAATTGTCAGATGCAGTTGCAATCTTCACATAAAGATTAAATAAGATACCGAATTACTTTACAAGCAAGCCATGTCCCCATCTTAGTATATGTCCAGTTGAATCAACCATACCATATTTTTTTAAAAAAAATCCTGTAGTGTTTATGATTTCCTGTTCATTATTAATTTCAGTTTTATTCTTTAAATGATTGTCATTTACATACAAACTTCAAAAATACTTTCAGCACCCCTTTCATTTCTATTGCATCCCAAATTTCATCCTGCTTATTTTAATAACCCTTACTCTGGCTCCTTATTTAGCCCTGCCTTTTTAAAACTTAACTAAGTAGTGTCTTTTATTAGATTCCTTGCAATTATTTTCTTCTTTACATCCACAATATATAATACATTGCTCTCCTTCTTTCAACAATAATATTCAGGCCTCAGCTTTTTTTCATATCCACTATTTGTTTTATAATTCTACTAAGCATCCTTTTTCAGACTTACATTTAAGGTGACAAGCAAAGATCATCGTATAGGTGTTCTATAAATGTATATATTCCGCAGTGAGTGGCTTGACTGCTGCCTTCAAGTGATATACAGGAAGGGGTGTGAAATTCTATTAACCACACCTGCTCATTATGAAGATTTTCATATAGCATGGATGAGATCAGGCTAATGGGGGGAAGAAGCATAGAGAAATAATGGGAGTGAAGTGTGGCTTGTTGGTTTGTTGAGTAATATGGGATGGGGTGACTGCCAAATGCTTAATCAAAGCCCTCGTAACCTGGTTGGGGCTTATCTGTGCCTCAATAGTGAGGGGAAGGCAGCCTCCCTACATAGGACCAATACTGTGTTCCAGCCTCCTGGGCTAAGCTCCAGCACCTGGTCTCTTGCTCTTTGGTAGCTTCAGACTCTGGTTACTGCTTCTTAATACTAGACTGATATTTAGTAAAGCTGATTCACAACTTGATCCTGAATGAGAGGACTGAACTGACTTTCAGCACTGAAACTTGAAGGGAGTGTTCCCCACTTACAGATGTATTTTCTGGTTTCAGATACAGAACTAGCCAAAATTCCAGGTGAGAGATGGGGAGTGGCCATTGGCATCCATGAATATCTGCTGGGCTTAGATGATCAGGTGTTTGTGACCATTGTGGTAATAACCATGGACATTATCCAACTTGTTAAATATCTCAATGCAGAGATCATACATTATTAGATCTGGTTCTTGTCTTGGGGCTGTGGTGTGATGATCTGAGATTGAGTGATATTAATATTAATCCCTTAACATGGACAGATCATGAACCAGATTGTGCTCTATGGAATTCTGTGATCGTGAATCCTGTATAACACCTGTAGAGTGAATCTTGTAGTTCACGTAGCAGCTTCAATAGATGAAGCAAGAGATGCCTAGAGCACCATTGGTGATATGTGAAGGATGAAGTCATTTTGACATCAGATCTTTATTAGAACTTACTCTGTGTTAAGCTTACATCTCCACTCTTACTGCATATGCAGACAGCTGGCCAACAGCTCTGCTTCAATTAACCAAGTCTCTTCTGGGTAAGGGAGTCGCTTTGAAGAACTGCCATGAGAAATACTCTCGGCATCTATCAGATGAAGTGGCTTGACTTCACTTGGAATTAGATTCAAGCTGGTCAAGTTCTTTGGAAGTGCCTGAGAACATCTAAGATCTGAATTATCTGAGAAGAGTTTAAATTAGTTAATCCTGAGGATCATCCTGGGAGTTAACATTTGATTGGCTCCAAATGATGATTAATGCCTCATTGCGGAAGAAGGTAGTGCTAGTTGCCTTGAAGAATATAGCTATACACTCCTTCTCAAGATACTATCCTTGGATCAGACAGACTTTTTTCTCCCAGTTTTCAATCTGTTTCTAGAGAAGTTAATGAAAGGCTGGTAGGTGCTTAGCTTCAAAAGGCTCCTGCAAGAAATAGATTCTCTGGGCCCTTTCCAGCCAGGGTTCAGGCCAGGTTCCAGTACTGAGAAAGTGTGGTCACATGTGGATAGGTTCTGGATGGGTTGGTGTGGGGATGGTGCAACCCATCTGGATCTCCTTCTTGGCAACATTCAATACCATGGACCATGATACCTTTTTGGACTGGCTTTGCAGGAGAATGTGGGACACTGTTTTGCAATGATTTTACTCCTCCTACAACTCAAAAATATTGAGAGATAAATGTCTATCGCCTCTTACCACTCCTCTTTAATTTACACAAGAAATCACTAGGTGAGGTCATTTAATGGCACAGGGTGCATTATTACCTGAAATCTTGATGATTCCCCAGTCATGGATTTCCACCCCCGGCTGGGCAGACAGTGCCATTCAGCCGCTCTGAATCAAACCTAGCAAGACAGAGTAGCTTTGGGGTTTTGCCAAAGGTCTGGTGATCTGTTGTATTCTACCTTCAATGGGATAATACTTCCCTGGACGGAGCTGGCAAACAACTTGGGGCTCCTCTTAGACTTGGGAGTCCTACCTTTTGGAACAACCTTCCATGCTTTAGACATAATTTTTTTTTAAAGAAACATATGTATTAGGAAAAGGAAAAAAAACTGGAAAATGATTGAATTCTCCTTTAACTTTTGCAATGACATAAAATCATAAATCCAATTTAGTGGTTAAGAATACTTGCAAGCAGTATCATTCAGATGAAAGAGATTACTTTTTGATGGATGAAAATATCCTTAAACATGGGAAAGAAGTAATGTTGTGAAAATGAATTTTGCAACACTAATAGGTATTTTGAAAGCAATACATACTTATATAGCTTTCACATAAATATTTTAAAAAGATTACGGTAGCAGTTAAATTATTCAGTATCTCCTTATTAAAGTCATGTCATTTTAAAGGTAATGCTTTTAATTTTCCTCCATTTAAACAATACCATTGGGAGTTAGCTGCCAACCTCACAGTAAATGAGGGATATTATTTAGCACCTTGCCATCTTGGCCAGTTCTTGATTCGAACTGTAGTTAGAATTTGGTTGTATTTTCAGCAATGAAGGCATATTTGAGTCTTTTTGAATAGAACATTTAAACTTGAATTTTCCTTTAAAGAAAAATACGAACATGGGCCAATTCTTATTTAAAGATGGCTGATAATATTTTGTGAGGTGGGGGATATCTGCTCATAAAGGGATCATTACACTTAATCAAGTAATGATACATTTAAAATATTTCAGATTATTTTTCAGAATACAATTTTCTAGAAAGACTAGATGGAAATACAATTAAAGCACTTGGCATGTACATTGCTTTATGTAGCACTGCTCCTGCCTGCCTTTGAAACCCCGAAAAGCCTAGAGAAGAACTTAAGTAGACTGACAATATACTATTATAAAAATTATAAAATAAAAAAATAAATTTGAATATACAAGAAATTTGGAATACAGACTTGGAGCTAGCATCACTTTCCACAGGACTTAGAGACTTCGTAGCCTGCTGTGAGGGTGTGGCTGCTGGCGCTCCCAATAAAGGGAACGTTTCATTAACTACAAAGGGCTTATCATGTTTGGGAGCCAGGTCAGAACAAGAGAGCTTAACCTGGTTTAGCTTGTTTTGATGCCTAGGCTATTTAGCTTTTACTCACCTTTGGGCACAGAAATATTACAAAATCTGTAGGCTCCATCCCCCTATTGGGTCATATTTATTTCATTTCATAACTTTTGCATACTTTTGAAAACTTCATCCCTACCACCATCTGAAATATGGCTTGAGACACCAAATACGATGCCTGCTGCAGATTTAACCATGACACCTGTAGATTTCATCCATTATTTGAAACTGGATCTCTTGGAAAGGTGCCTGCTCCGGATTTGTTCTCATATATTTGTGGAATATTGATTGGCACATCAAGTTATGCTACTGTCCTCCAGAGAAAAGCTGCATCAAAGTAACAAACATCTTTCTTTTTCAGGCATCCTTTTTCTTATGTCATCTTCCAGAGCACTTCTGAAAATCAGGGAGCCCCCAGAAACTGCATATGGGGAGAGGCTACAGAGGTGCAATCTAATTTAAAAGACATTGCCACCTTTTCATTCCACATGGTGGTGAAGGCCTCCATCAAAATATGTTTGGGAGACTAGGGAATTTCCCAAGCTCACTCTGAAGTCCAGTTGTATCCATCAGGCTGGGAGCGGGGGAGGACCAGTTAAAGAGGTTCTATTGCACTGTACTGCAGACCAGCACTGGAAAGCTCAAAATAAATTAAATATCAAGAGAATGATGTTGATATCTTAAATACACAGATCATGTTACAACCTCTGAGACAAACACCAGATCTCAGGTGTGATCATTATTTGCACAAAATGATTATTTGGATCAGGCTGATGGTTGTCATGGTGGTCATACATTGCCAATCTGCTTCAGACTCCATGTCCAGGCAAAGTGGGTTGAAATCCTGTAGCCATACAAAGGTAGAAGATTCTACTGCTATCCTGCAACGTAAAACAGCTCAAGTAGGCAGAGAGACTGGTGTAGCAGCAGAGGTCCCATTTGTTTCTATAGTTGAATTTCACATCTAGGATCTTGCATCCAATTATATACAAAGCAGTGTCTCTAGACTGAATGGTCAACTCATCATGGCCAACTCACTATGGGACACCTTGCAACAGGACAAATACAAAAGTTAAATTAATTTCAATGGAACTATGGCCAATAATAAAAAACATCAATCCAGAAATACAAGACTTATAATTTCAATGAAAACATGGTCACCAATAATAAAAGTAACTGAATGAAATGATTAATACAGCACTGAATTGTCCTGCAACAAGTTGTCCTGTGGCGAACTGGCCATGGGAATTCTCCCACAAGTTAGCTGTGGTGAGTTGGCCATTTTGAGTTGGTGGTGGCAAGTTGTCGTGGACCTATCTCTAGAAGCCATAAATCTCCTAAATGATAAAAAATCAACCCACCCGGTGGCTGCAATTAATGCTATACTTGCCTGGGCACATCTTCATGAGAACCCTCTCATGCTAATCCAAGTTGAAATTATACACACCTGCCATTCATAATGAAATCTTGAATGAGGATGGCTTATTGCAGGCCAGTCTGGCATTCAGGAGCAACAGCTAGACATTAGGACCACTGAGGAGCCAATGACTTTGTATCTGAGAGACCGCCTCCTGCCAATAATCTCCCTGCGTCCCATCAGATCGCATAGAGCGGGCCGCCTCCGTATTCCATCCGCCAGTCAGTGCCGACTGGCGACCACCCGGAGGAGAGCCTTCTCAGTTGCTGCTCCGACGCTATGGAACAATCTCCCCGTGGAGATTCGTACCCTGACCACAGTCCAGGCCTTCCGTACAACCCTCAAGATCTGGCTAGCCCGTCAGGCCTGGGGATAAACTCTTCTGCCCCTCCCGAATGCTGAGTGAATGTTGTGTTTTAGTACTTTTTAGTTATTTCACATTTTTTTTTCTGTATTTTGTCTTTCACTCCCCTTCCCTTACTATTGTAAGCCACCCTGAGTCCCCTCAGGGAAAAGGGCGGCCTATAAATGCTAAATAAAATCTAAATCTAAACATAAAGCATATTCATTTTTGCTGAGGTAGATAATTTTTACTTAGGCAGAAAAGAAAGCATGCATTCATTTTGTAAAATATGCTTGAAACTTGTCAATATCTGTAAAGAGAAGTATGGAGAAATGCAGAAAGTCATAAGTGTTTAAAATCTCCTAAATGCTGATGACTTCTTCCTCCATTCAGTAATGTATGAAGCATTTTTTTCAGGTTTAATTTTTTTTTAATTAAACATAACTTGCAGCAGAAGTAGTTTATTGGTAAACAAAATATTTCCAAAATGTGAAACAGCAAATTAATATATGGATACAAAAAAACCACTGCATCCACTGCTCTGGAAAAGACAGGACATAAGATCATCCAAAAGCATTTACCACAAGATTCTGATGATTGAAAAACATACATTTTCACCAAATACACTGGCAGTTCTGACAAGGATGATAGGCTCCTCCACCTTTAAAGATTCTCAACATTTAATTAGGGTTTATTTTTGAGATATGCCTAGAAGAACCAGATACTGAAAATATTGAAAAATTGATTGAAAAAAAATCTGTGATTCAGGATTCTGCCTACAAGAACATATGGCTTTTGTGAAATAGGTTGAGTTCAACCCACACAGTAATGCTTCCTATCTAGTTATTTTCAGCGTGGTTGGAAAAATACAATCAAGTTTAGCAGCTCCACAGGATATTAGCAGGCCATGCTATACATGCAATTTATGCAAAATATTCAATCCCCTTTACAGTATTTACACAGGCCACTAAATAGAATGATCAAAAAGCATTTCATCCTGGTCAACAAACTGCATTCAACCAGGCTGAAATCAAATTGGAGTACAATATGGGCATAGAATAATGCTATTGCACAGCCATTTTCTAATCACATGCTTTATTATAAATGGATAAACCTTCAACAATACGTTTGAAACTTCTATAAGGAAATAGGAATGATGTGGTGCTAACATAGCACTTTCGATCAATGCCAGTCATTAAAACTGCATGCTTGGTATCTTTCTTTTATCTGTTGTTTTTAAAACAATGTTATCTTCAACCAGATTTGAAATAGCTTGAACTAGTCTCCACTATTAACTGTATTTATTCCCCACTATTAACACTATTTATTCCCCAATTATTTGAAATGTCATGTACAAATTTGTTATAGGGCAGTGATGGCTGACCTTTTTTAGAATTTAGAATTTAAAGTTTATTTATATGCCGCCCTTTTCCCTGAGGGGACTCAGGGCGGCTTACAACTTAAAAGAGGGGAAGGGGAGACAGACTTTTAACATATAAGACAAATACATAATTAAGAACACAACATTCATACTATTCGGGCGGGATGTAATCTTAACCCCAGGCCTGACGGGATAGCCAAGTTCTGAGGGCTGTGCAGAAGGTCTGGAGGGTGGTGAGGGTACGAATTTCCACGGGGAGATCGTTCCACAGGGTCGGAGCTGCCACCGAGAAGGCTCTCCTCCGCGTAGTTGCCAGTCGACATTGACCGGCAGATGGAATTCGGAGGAGGCCTAACCGGTGAGATCTAATGGGTCGTGTGGAGGTAATTGGCAGTAGGCAGTCTCTCAAGTATCCAGATCCACTACCATGGAGGGCTTTATGGGTGGCAAGTAGCACCTTGAAGCGTGCACCTTTTTGCTACCGAGTGCTGAAAGTGAGGGCGTGCATGGGGGTCATGCACGCGCATGCCCACACCAATAATTCTATGTGCCCTCCCCCGATGCATGCACGCTGACACACCCCGTCCCACGCTCCCTCCACTTTTGGTACGTGATGGCATGGTGAAAGTTTTTCGCCCTCCCCAGGCTCCAGAACCTTTCTAGGAGCCTGGGGAGGGTGAAAACGGCCTTCCCCACCCCCAGATGCTGACAACGGCCCGTTTACAAACTTCTGCTTGGACCAGAAGGCCTGTTTTTCACTCTCCCCAGGCTCCAGAGCATTTCTAGGAGCCTGGGGAGGGTGACAACGCCCCCCCCCCCGAGGGCCACCAGAGGCCAAAAACAGCCTGTTTCCCGACTTCTGGTAGGCCCAGAAGGCCTGAAAACCAACTGGGTGCCGGACACATGCGCACCAGAACTAAGTTCGCGTGGCCACCAATATGGCTCACCATAGGTTCGCCATCATGGCTACAGGGCTTTATTTCTGCAAACATAAATATTATAATATCCATACAAGAAAAACACTTTGGGTAATCTCGCAATGAAATAATAGTTATGTATGTAAAACACTGATGGGATTGTGTAATTAAATATAAAAGGATTTTATTCTTGATTATTTGTTTCTATACCATACATATTAGAGATGTACACAAAACAGCCCAATATCAAGAAGTAGATAGAACCTCAACATGATTTAGGGAATTAGAGTTTTCAGATTCAGAAGCTGAAGTGTTTGACCATGCTGTCAGTTTGACCTAGTGAAAGAGACACTTGTGGATATATGGTGCCATTTTGGTTAGCTGATCCAAAAACTGAATTAGGTAAGATCCTGAGCCCTACAACAAATTGCAAATTACAAAGGATAGAGCAAGAAAGTCAAGCCACCTACTTGAAAGTTAGCAGGGAGAACTATAAGAAAAGAGTATTTGCCTGACCAGATCTTTGGGGCAAATAAAACTTCACAGCCTCATGCTAAAACTCTTGTTCTCGCGTCATGTTGGATTACCTAATTGGACTTTGAAATGGATACTGATTGCTCTTGGATCCTTCCTTGACCTGTGATTTGTCTCTCTGGAAAAGTACATTATTGTTGTTTTCTAGGCATTTATAGCAGAATGTTTTAAGTGTGCAACCTGTGCCTGAGTTACTTTGTTATAAAGTAAACACTCTATGAGATTGTACCAGAAACTAATTCTGTGTGTAGTTGACAGCACAGAACAAAGTGTCAAGGGCAAAATGCTAACACTAATACAAAATATAGTCCTAACCATCAATACATTGTTTTTCACTTGTACAATTCTACAGGAAACTCAATGGCAATCATAAATCAGAACCTAACATCTATGCAACAAAATATACCCAGAATCATCAAGAATAAATTGACAATTGTTTCTTAAGAGTACAATAAAAGGGTACAAATAGGATAAATAACTCACCACTGCATGGAAATGCACAAGGATTTATATGAAAGATTTCAAATCCTCTCAAATTGTTGTTTAAAATACTGTTTCACCTATAAGGTTTGTTTCATCAGCTATGTCCATAACTTTGAAGTTGGATAGTCCTAAACCTGCTATACTTTTTTTTTTTTTTTTTTGGCCGGTTTCTCTTGTCTCCAGTGTTATGCTAGAAATAGACTAGTGTCATAGCCTGGAAAACTCTGGGCATTGTGCACGAGGCACATTTTCTACTATCTTAAGCCAAATACATACAATGGTGCAACATTCACCATAAAATATATTACATCTATTTCTTTTCCTTCCCCTTGTCTTCCTCCTTAAATTAATGGCTCCAATTAGCTCATTGTAAGAGTTACTTTCATGCAGAATTCTCATCTTTTTAGAACAGAATTGTATACATAGGAATGGTATGTGCATTTCCCCATAAAATTTCATGACTTTATGTTCATTAATTATTTTTACAGTACATTTGTTTCCCCTCTATCACTCTGTCTCAAGGTGTCAAAACAAATACTTTCCTACCACTTTGAAACTTTCCTATCAGCACAAAATTCAAATACTGAGAGGGAAATGAGTGGTGGTACCTAAATTTGATAAACAAAGAAATGATGCTAAAGATTTGATCTTTCCTTCTAAACAGGAAGCTCTGCCTTTATGAGTTGGAATATATCTTGACAAATGTACCATAGGTGGGGTTTTTTAAGCATAAAGAAAAGCCAAGAAGAGCAATTGCTGTAATATATATTTTAATTCAAAGTGAATCTTGACAGTATTACACCATAAATTCTTATTTTTGACACTCACCAAAATAGTCACCTGGAAAACCCGCTTTTTGTGACAAAGTACAGAAGGCTTGGTCACATTTAAATCGCTGAGAACTAGAGAGAAATACTATCGCAAACTGTAGGAAACATTATATCCATAAAAATTTTCCCAGTCCTCTTATTGTAATATTGCACAGTGCAATTGCTACATGACAAACTAGTGTAGCACAGAAATCAGGAACAAAAAGCCACAATTCTCCAAATCATTATTAAGCGATAATAGTTCAAACTTAACAACCAAACCTATATACTCAGTCCTAAAACAAATCTATGATTTGCAGTGTGAATTTTAGTTTTAACAAAAATCAAGTTAAATTTAGCAGTAAGTACAGAGTATTTAAAAAAAAAATAAAGCGAAATAATTAGTAAATACAGTAGTATACTTGATCAATAACACACCCTGAATTAAAGTTAAAAACTGAATACAAGGAATTAATATAAAAATTACTCTCCAAATTAAAAATAGTACACAGTTTATCGTGCAGTGTTTTATTTAAAAAGCATTAGCTGCAGCCACCAAGTAGCCAAGCTATTCCTTAGCTAACCAGAGTCAATGTGACTGCTCTGGAGTGAAATCATGGATTACAGCCTGAGAGAAGGCATACAATCCAATCCTTCTTTGCAAATCTCATTAAAGAACTGGCTGCACATTATTTTTAGTGTTGGTTGTGGTAGATCCTATTTTTCATTTCTGAAAAGTTAAAAACATATGTTTTATAGTACACAAGGAGCCACAGGCTTCCTCTGGAGTATACTGATAGTTAGTGTTTAACCTGGCATATTGTTCCATGTACATTAGCTTTGTATCCTGAATGCAACTGAAAAGCACAGTACATACTTCAGAGAAAGGAAGATCCAGTTTTTAAGGAGAACATTTCCCTCCATTCAATTGTTGTGGAAAAGTAAGTTACCTTGTGTTTTTGTGGGTCTTGGTGAGTCCAATGCCAGCAATGGAAACAGCACTCAAGAAACCCCATTCCCAAAACTGAGAATTTAAGAGAAGACAGGAATTTACAGAACCATAAATATTAAGAAGAATAACAAATCTACCTGGTGATTTTCTGGATTTCCTCTATATAAGTATCGGAAAATGACAAAGTTTTCAAAGGTATCAGGTTACTCTTGTATTAAGAGAGATACATACAGAAAGAGAAGTCTGTTTATACAAAATGCATACAATTATCTGTGAGAAATCACTGAAGTTGAAATCCAGCATACTCCTTTGGGTACACTCAATGACTAATATGGGCCTACTGAGTCTTTTTTTTTCTTTCAGTAGCAATTCTTTCAATTCCACAAACTGGTTTTTAATCTTTTCAGTATTTCAGAAGTGCTTTTGCTTGATAAGGCAGGGGGCAAAACTGCCCCCACTGGCCCCACAGAGCTGTTGCGCTCTGATTGTAGCTCAAGCATAATGGGAAAGAGAGAATTTATTACCATGTTCGGTCATTACAATGTACTGCTGGTCTTGGTTTTCTTTTTTTAATGAACTAATACTGCTATATTTCAGATGCAGGCACATTTATTTCAATTAGACATTCATTAAATAAAACACTGCTTATGTTAATGGAGCAAAGGAAAAAAAAACTCTTTCAACTACTAGACTACTCAGGCTTCAATCTTATGCACACTTTCCTAGAAGCAAGCCCCACTTAAGTCAGTGGGATCGCTTTTAAATAAACATGCTTAGGATTGTGCTTGAAAGAAACTCTTTCCACTCCTATTCCAGTCTATGCTGTAAGAACCGTATTCCAGGAACATTTATTTAAAAAGGTAAGTAAGTAGTTTAAGCGTCTGCACAATGTCAATATGAACACATAAAAATTATATTACATGAATACAGCCACTTATATGCAATGATAGTTAATAGAGATAAAATACTGATGCAAATAACACACTCAAAGTAACATATGTAAATTGTTTTCCATCATTTACAATATAGTAGTTACAACACTCCAAACATGAAAGGAAACAAAACAAAACCAACCCTCTACTTCCATTTCATGTAATTAGACTTATACAGAAATTAGAAGGCTAAAAACTAGTTAAATCACCTAATTTCACAGCTATTTGAAGTGGCAATCATTATATAGCAGCTTATCTATGATACATTCAAGATAAATGATGCAATTTATTATTTGCCTCACAAGCTAGATCACAGCCTCACTTCCTTTAAATCCACGATAGCACTACAGTATATTTGAGGTCTATGAAAAAAGTAGCTACCTTTTATAGAAAATGGATGATTAAGTCTTTGGTGCTGCAAAAGCAATTTCATTTGAACTAAAAAAAAACACAGATTGACTACCTAGGGAAAATGCATGTCATCTGTTGTCCCTGATGGAATGTATTTAAATAAGGAAATACTCCCCAAACTCTAGAACAAATACCATAATGTAAAAAAGCTAAAACCTCTCCCATGCATAAATGAAAAATTGCACAAAAAGTACTCACATCATTTCAAGCTTCAACAGTAAATATTCTGCTACTATTTATTAAATACTGTATGGTTTGCTCAAGCTAAGATGAAACCACAGTATGAATCAACAAGCATTTTGCTTTTATTTTCTTTCGCTATCTACCCAGATAATTCTTACTATACCTTTAAACAGGTTATTAAATCCAGTTGGATATAAAACACTTTGAAAATAAACTACTTTAGATTGTATTGCAGTTCCACCAGACAGTATAAAACACCATTTTTAAAAAATTCAACAAGCTAATGAATCAACTTTTCCTAAACACTACAAAATGCTTTTTCTTGAAGCTTATTTTAAGGAAAACTATCAGACAGCGGAATTCATTTAACAGCAACGCATGCTGTTTTCCAAAAAAGAAATCTCACCCAGTACTAAAATCATACCACGCACAACAAAAAAGAAAGTTAGTGAGCGTGCATTAATCTATCAAAGAATCAACAAATCTGAGTGTTAAGTGCTGCAGTCCTCAACATTTATAACGCAGTGACATTAACAACCTTGAATATTTAAGGCACTATGTGGGAACCGGTTTACAATGCAGCTGAGATTATCAGGACACCAACATTTAAGAGCAGTTTTCTAGGCAACTGCATTTTTGTCCATGCAAGGGACACATGCAATGTGGAGAACAGTTCAACCTTTTTAGGTATGTGATTCAACACAGAACATCAAGATACATAATACAAACAAGTTACTCATACATGATACTGATGACATGTGCATCTGTTGCTCTAAACCTGTACACTCAATGGCTTCCCAAATGTAGAAGTGCCTCGCACTAGATCAGAAGGCAATTTTATAAAAATAGTAGGAGCAAAACTGAATTTTTACCCCCTTAAGTCACCTGTTTGGAGTTATTTCGTAAGAAGGTAACATGACTAAAGACAAATTTATATCAAATGTGCAAAACACATTAAAAGTGAGTTAAAGCTCAAGGTTATTTAAATTGCACCCAAGTCTAACATGATTAAAAAAAATAATTTTCTTGTGCCATGGCTAATATTTATTAAATACCATGTTTTCCTCTCAAATCACATATCTTTCTATATATCTGTGTGTATATATATGTATGTATGTATTTATATATATATATATATATATATATATATATATATATATATATATATATATATATATATATATATTTATCTGAGCTTTGACAGCATACTGTAATTTGAGTCTCACATAAATGGATATTGGCTGAGTTTTGTTGGACTCAGTGGAAATCCTGTGTAAGCAGGTGATGCAATGTAAGAATGTGGTGGGAAAATTGGTTTATATCGAGTCTGTTGAATGTTTGGGGAAGGCAGTAGTCTGGGATTTATGCCCACCGGGATCTGATGAATTATGCCACCGTGATGAGAAATACTGTAACTGGGATGATGTAATATTGGTCTTGAGGTACATGGTGATGCAAAAATGTGGGCCACAGGTGCAGCAGTACTGAGGGATGCAGATGATGGGTAAGGTAGAATTGCAGGCTGTCCTCCAAGATGTGTATTTCCAGCCAATTGTGCATGAACTGAAGTATGAGTGGGACTTCCATGTGGAAGAGAGAATGCATGACCAGCAACATTATTTGGGATGAATGTCTGCTGCCTCCAATGACCACAATTTCCATTCCACTCCTGAGACCCAGATCCAAATGGCTGAACCTGTTCAAGGAAGTTGAAGAGAAATAATAGTTAATTTTAAAAGAGAAATTAATCCTTTGTCCTACTAATACAGCCTCAAATACCATAGGAAGTATGCTTTCTTACTAATATATACCATCGCAAACACAATGATATACAATTTTTTTTTGTTTGTTTAATACCCATTTTAAGTTCCCAAATATGGCCAAATGCAGATCCAACCCATTTGACAATAGCATTTTCCTATCTACTTTGAGCCAACTGCTGGTATATTGCATTAGGTTATTCCAGTTTCGAAAATTTTGAAAGGAAAAAATAGCTTGCAATGCTGTTCATATATTCACACAAAATATATTTCCTACAATCAGTTCATTTCATTCAGATAGCTGTGATGCAACTAATTAAACTGAAACAACAGCTCATATAGAGCTAAATTAAGAAGTCTTCAAGACTTGAGCACAATATAACTTGCCCTATAGATAAAAATTTGTGTAGCATATGTCATAACTAGTAAAAAACAAATATTCAAGAACTAGAAGAAGTCATAGAAAATACATTGTATTGATGTTGCTCTTGACTTGGAAGGAATTTACACCAAGGAAATAATTACAACAGTGGCAAATATTTCTACATTAAAATGAGCAGCCTGAATGAGTTAGAAAATTGTATTTGCAATATAATATTCTCACACATACTCGACTGAGGTTTGAATGCTGCTGATGGAATGCTGACATAAATTTTCGCTGACGATTACCCAAGCCAGAAGAATGGTTGGTTTTTACACGAGCAGATCGACGTTTTACCAGCGGTTGGCAGGTATTAACTGAGAAAATACAAACAAGGTTACTTCTAAAACCTTATTTATTATTCAAGTAAAATAAAAACTTTATATTCGTTGCTGATGTTAATAAACATTACCTAAAAAAATTCTGTGGTAGTTTTGGGATGAAGACCTCACCAATCCTGATTATTATTTCAGGGGAGGAGGTGGCGGGGTGGCGGAGGAAGGATTATATAGACATTAATTGGCTTCATTACTATATAAAATCTGAATGAGTGGAAAGACATACACACAACATACAGGTAGTCCTCAACTTTCAACCATTTAATTACTGTTCAAAGTTACAACAGCCTTGGAAAAAGTGGCTTATGATTCATACTTGCACTTACAAACCATTACACCACCCCTGTGGTCATGTGATCGCAATTCAGGTGCTTGCATTTAGCACCAGCTGCACATCCTTGTGACTGCATGATCATGGTTTGTAATTTCTTCTCTTTTTTTTTTCTATTGTCCAGCAAAAAATGCCCATTGGTGAACTTGGATTTCTTTAACAACCATGTGATTCATTTAATTAGTGCAGTAATTTGTTTAATGATTGCTGTAAGAATTGTCATAAAATCTGACTTGGCATACAACAGCAATGACTTACAATGGAAATTCCACTCATAATTGTGTTTGTACAGTAAGTCAAGGCTGTAAATCATCTCTTTTTCCTGCTGTTTTTGTTCCAGTAAAACCTCTCCAGAAGAACTGTCAATAATGAAGCAGTTCATGAACATGGCATGTCAGGTCCATCCTGCAGAAAAACTTTCCTGCACTTTCTAAAAGTTTCTACCATAAACTTACAAATGATACATGCCCCTTGCTTGAAGACTTTGATGTAAAGCTCCTACATAGGACATCTTCATTTTCCAAAGATACAATTTTTAAAGTATTTGGGAGCAATGCCGAAAACGAGAATTATCAACTACCCAAGTAGTTAATTCACTGATTGGATGAAATCAGTATTAAAAGACTGACCCAGAAAGTAACCCCACCCTCTCCCCCCAAAGTACCTGAGTTTGTCATTTGCCCGTCTACATTTAACCTGTTCTGTATCCTTATTGGTGGCACAACTACAGTGCATACAGTTGGTTTGGCTTCTAGGTTAGCAGAGGCTCTGGTTTCTGTTTTTTTATTGGAGGCTTCTGAAAAATGATTTGCTATAAATGGGCTGTCATGGCCTGAAGAGTCAGAACTGGGGGAACCATCCACAATATCACAGCCGCTTTCCTGTTCATCATCTGATATGCTGCAATATAAAGGAAAACACCACTAAGAATGTATCTGTTATATAGGGTTTCTATTTTTAGCAGTATACTACTGTTAAAGGGATACTCAAAGCCTCTTAAACCGAATAACAGAAATTCTTTCACATTTAATATTTTGAAGTTTCAGAAAGAAACTGAGATTGAAATTAACAATCAAAACTTTCACATCTATTTTTAAAGATAATTTTTGCAGCATGAGCTACTGAGAAACATTTCTGCATCTTCAAAATCCAAAGATATTAGGTGAGTTCAAAAAATAAATGTTTTCAGTTCTCAATTAGGAAAAAGGGTGATTCTAAGCAAATTCAGAATTTTAATTTTGATTTACTGAGTATTGGCCCAATTTAGCTGGATTACCAATCATAGCTAAAGAAAGAAAGAAAAGGCACACTTTGCTTGGGGAAGTCTTCAGCAAACCCTAGATGCAGCATGCCATCAGTCATTATTAAAGCAATACTGTAGCAGCTTGTTTTCAGGCCTGATCAGCTACAGCACCAGAGCCATTAACTGTTCAAAATAGCTCTTCTTCCTAGCAACAGCTAATTTCATTTACCTTAAATGATGTTCTCATATAACCAAATCTAATTGGTTGTTACTAGCAGGAGAAAAAAGATGACTTTTAAAAAATGGGACATATAAACTGTAGCCACTCAATGCTGCTAAGAGGATCAAAAAATATGGTGATAGTCTTTAACCTAACAATTATTAAGATTTTCCTTTTTTTTTCCAACAAAAAATTGTGAAACATTTGCCTCAGCTTTGGTAATGTCTTTTTTTAAATTAGAGTTACCTAGTTGTCATGGCAATTGTCAGAGTAACATGATAATTTTATATGTCTTTAAATGATCAGATTTCCAACTGAGCAAAACCACTCATATTCATCCTCTCTGTTGAACTATTCAAAACATAATAATTTATATTTTAAGAATATGTAATAAAATCGATTCACTGAATTCAAAGCCAAAGAACTTTGTTAGCTTACAGCTTTAAAACAAATGGGGGCTGGGGGTTTATACATAGTTATAGCTTTGCTGAATTGCTACTTTAACATCAAGATCCTTAGATCCTACATAAAGTTCCTACAAAGAGTTGTAAGAAAGCTTTTGCGTAAGTAAAACAGAATACACTCAAATAATATACACCAATCTTTCTAAATTTCAAATGGGAAAACCAAAAGAGACTGTTCCATAAAAACCAGAGATTATGGTTATACATTTTCAAACAAAACTTGCCTTATTTGAAAATATTAACTAGAGTTAATAGCAAGTTAGATGTAAGTACATCTTGGTTTTAAGTTCACACAAAAGAAGAAAATAGCAACAAAATATCTTTTGCAGAGACACAGAATGATGCCTCATTAGGCCAGATTGAAAAGGTAGTGCTATATATGATTCAATGATATAATTATTTACAATTCCTACCTGTTACGTCTCTTACAAGGGGATGGACTTGACTGCCCAGAAGAGCTTGTGCTCAAAGTGCTGTCAGGACTACTCAATGAACACACACGGTCAATATTTAGTGTACTCTGGCAAGCTTCACAATCAAGACTTCCTTTGCATCTGGAAAAAAAAATGAAGGACTTACTCATGCCATACCTACTAACATTCAGTCCTCATGGATCTCTCTGTTGTTGTTGTTGTTGTTGTCAGGATTCATAGATCAGAAAAATTCCAGATAACATAGTACAAATAGTTTTCTCAATTACCACAAAGGACTTCGTGCTCACTTGACACACCCACACATGACCCCATCACAAGACCTACTGACCACACAAACCCCTTATAAACAGAAGAACACTGACACAGACAACCCCTGAAGATATTACGCAGCCTGGTAATGAAATGTTCAGAAAGTGGTTCCACCACAAAACCGCGGACGACAAAATCACGCTCGATGAAAGCGCGCATTTGACGTCATCACAGCGCGACGAAAACATCGCGCTGTGATCGAAAAATGTAAAAATAAAGCGAAAACCTTACCCTAACCCCCCCAAACCTAACCCTAAACCTAACCCTAAACCTAACCCTTAACCTAACCCTAAACCTAACCCTAAACCTAACCCTAAACCTAACCCTTAATCTAACGCTAAACCTAACGCTAACCCTTAACCTAACGCTAAACGCAACCCTAACGCTCTAAACCTAACCCTAACCCTTAACCTAACCCTAACCCTAAACCTAACCCTTGCCTTTATGTGAATCGGCTTGCTTTAATTTTATTTTTATTTCAATTTTTAATTTATTTCGTCGCGCTGTGATGTCAAATGCGCGCTTTCGTCGAGCGCGCTTTTGTGGACCACGGTTTTGACAGGTCACGCAGAAAGTAACCCACAAGCCTGGAGAACCAACCTTCACCCACAAAGGTGTTTCCCTTCAAAGAATCAAAGGAAATCTAAGCTGGCAATTCTAAGTTACTTCAGCAGCAAAATGTTGTAAAAATAAGTCACAGTAGCCAGGCAGATGTATTGACCATCTCTTCCCTACTAAATTGGATGACAGCCTACTAACACAAGAGGAAAAGAAGGGAGAAGGGTCATTCAGTAAACCTGTGACTCTACATGCTTGGCAATGCCATGCTGTGCACGTACACTCTTCATGGAATATTTTTCAATACATATCACGGAACACGCACACAGTCATGAGCTTATTTTTGTTTGTCATATACAGTACAGAGTCCTTCTAGTTTACAAATGCAAATTTCAATTAAAAAGCTGTAACAAAAGCTGATTCAAATGATCTGTTGTATATAACATACAGGGGGGGAAATCCATTTGATTCCTTTTGCAAGATTTACGGTCTTCGCCCCACGAGCACTAGCACACCCACAGATTATAAGTGCAACAGGGGCACCTACTTACTCTGCAACTGAATGCCTCTGCATTGCATCATCTTCATCTGTGTCACTGCTGATGGTAATCACACTGGCTGCTGGACTTGGGGAATCTGCAATGATGATAGCCTGGCGCTGCTTGTTTGAAACAGATGGGTCAGGAACCTGCCTGACAGATGGCATACAATAGCTGTTTTCCTGCCTCTCTGAATTATGATTGTCCTGCGATTCTACCAAACTTAGTTTTTCATCAGCCTTCATATTAATTATCTTTGGAGATACAAATGCCGAATTTTGGATATTGGTATTTTGCAGTGTATTATTCCTGTGAAGAAGACATTTATTTAGACCCTTTGTAAGAACGGTTTTACAGAATAAATGCACTAACTTTATTTACCTTTACCAAATTAATTTAAGCTACGACATAAAACTTTGAAATGTCAATGAGTATAAATAAATCAACATATGAAACATAAAACAATGAACATACAGGTATCATGGAAAATGTTGTTTTCCAGAATAATAATGGAAAACTTTTTGGATAACTATTGTGTATCACAAGCAGGGTTGTTCATATGCTGGAATGCAAGGTTAGGAGTTGGATCTATCATGAAATGTAGAACAATACACTGGAAGTACTGGGTTTTTTTTAAAAAAAAAAGGAAAGAAGAAATGAAGAAATGCTGGCTTGGACACCATAGACGTTTTTGTATCAGATTCAAAATCCACTGAAATCATCAGGAACTATATTCAATGACTTCAGTGGACACGAATCAGGGGTTACTTAACACAGTTCACCACTGTAACTGTCCTTTCCGGTCTTAGGTTTCTCCATTACTGAAATGTCCCATACCTTTGTAAATAACTTCTGTAGTGATGGGGTACATTTTCTCCACAGAGCACTTACAGTGTTTCTTGCTGCCAGCAAAAGAAAGACTATTCTTAATACTATTCTAAGTCATATTATGACTATTATTATAATGCTAATTTCAATAGTTCAAACTTGATAAATCCTCATGCATATAGATTTAGGAACAACTAACTTGGGCTATCAGTCTTTTAAAAAAAAAATAATCCAATCAAAGTATATTTCTGTCCTAGACACAGTTGAAGTCACTGTGAAAAGGAAAGATAAAGTCAGAGGACAGCAAAATGCTACAGTTTTCAAGGGAAGAGAGTTGGCTTGCTTCCCTTGGTTTTAATCAATAGGTTCCGAACAAATTTGTATTGTATTACAATATTTAATTTTTAAAGTCACCAAAGTTTTAAACAAACGTTTAGCTACTGCATATCAACAACTTGACGAGCATGTAATATTTCTAATACACTACCCCCTTTTTAAAGGGATTCTGGAAATATGGTAACATCTAAACTAACTGTAAATCATATTCAATACTAACCTTGCTTTATTTCTCTTGGTAGGTGTGGGTTGAGGCCAAACTATATGTGCAATGCCCACACTGATTGGCTGAGGAGCAGATAAAGTTATTTGATTGGTTAAGAATGGCTGGGTCATCACTGAGTTATAATGGTTACCATGAGGAATCATCTTTCTGGGTAGGACAGAGAAAATAAAGCATTATTCGAAAGTGGTGTCTTTAAACAAGAATTATATAAAACAAAGCATACTACTTCAACATACCCCCATTCTCCAAGCCTCTGTGGGCCAGCCACAGAATCAGAAGCCAGTGTTGTAGCAGGAGCCACAGAAGTTATGTGTTGCCATGTAGGAAACAATAGTTGCTGACTTCTATTAGACCATGTCTGTTATAAACACAAAAAGATATGAAGTTGGATCTTGGTATTGTCAGGAGTAAAATGAATGAAAGTTTCTAAAGTTTTCAGTAAGATGCAGTTTCAGTTTTTATAACTAGTTAGTTAGTTAGTTTTGTATGCCGCCCACTCCCGAAGGACTCCGGGCGGCTTACCATAAAAAGGGAAGGGGGATAAATAAGACAAAACAAAATTTAAAATACAACATTCACAATTAAAGTGGGGCTGGATACTTCAACAGCCCCAGAACAGCCAGGACTTGGTAGCTTTACGGAAGGCCGGGAGGGTAGTAAGGGTCCGGATCTCAACGGGAAAGTCGTTCCAGAGGGCCAGAGCTGCAACAGAGAAGGCCCTCCCCCGGGGGGGTCGCCAGCTGGCATTGGCTGGCAGATGGAATCTGGAGAAGGCCAAGTCTGTGCGATCGAATCGATCTTTGGGAGGTAATTGGCAGGAGGCGGTCTCTCAGGTACCCAGGTCCGATGCCATGCAGGGCTTTAAAAGTAACGACTAGCACCTTGAAGCGTGTCCGGAGACCAATGGGCAGCCAGTGCAGCTCGCGGAGGATAGGTGTAACGTGGGTGTACCTAGGTGCGCCCACAATCGTTCGCACGGCTGCATTCTGGACTAACTGAAGTCTTCGAACGCTCTTCAACTGAGTGGTTTTTTAATGTGCATGTGAAAAAAATAGTTTAATTCTCTTTGTGCAGAACAAATGGACATGTTAATTAAAAAATTAAACAACAGCATCAAATATGTACAGTTCTGAAAATGCGAAATCTGCAGTAATTGACATACCTGAGAGAGGACTCCTCTTATTTGGAGTAAGGTTGGGGCCTGTGTTACCAATGGCACTGCATTATCTACTCTCACAGAGTACCCATTAGTTTTCCCATGATTAGCAGGAATCCCTAATTCAGACAAGAATAATGCTTAATAATGATACAAAATAATAAGGAAACAAAGTTAATGTTTATATGAGAGTCGAATATAATTTACAGAGCTCTCCATTTAACATGTGACTCAGGCCCATGAACACAATGAAAAACAACAAATGGCAATTACAAAATAAAATATAATACAAAATAATAAATATGTTGTGTCAGAAGCACTTGAAAAAAATAAAAAGAATCAATCAAGATAAGGTCACAAAATCTCCTGGCCCAATGCCTGGTGGGAAAAAACGGTGTTCACAGTCTTACAAAAGGCAGGCAAGAACTGCCTGATCTAGATCTTAGAGCAGGGGTGTCAAACTTACGTCATCATGTGACATATGGGGACTTTTTCCCACTTTGCCTAACCGGATGTAGGCGTGGCGAATGTGTGATGCATCTGGCCCATGGGCCTGGAGTTTGACAGCCCTCTCTTAAAAGTGATTGCTGTTCCATAGGGCAAACACGAGGACAGAGAAGGCACAAATCCTCACTCAGCCAAGATGATATTGCTTACGTGATGGCACCCAGAACATGGCAATCTTTTCAGAATTTATATCAGAGAGGCTTAAGTAAATGGAGAGAAGCAGTCCTGCAAATAAATAGACCTGGCCAGGAATGGCTTTAAAAGTGATAAACAGTACCTTGAATTGCACCTGGAAACCAAGTGGCAAACAATACAGCTCATTATGTAGTAATAACTACCTGTACTACTATATTCTGGACTAGCTTGGCTGCTGAGAGGCCTTCAAGGACAGCCCCATGTAAACTTCATTGGAGGAGGTGACCAAGGTATAAGTGGCTGTGAACAAGGCCTCCCAGTAAAGAAATAGACAAAACTGGTTCACAAAGTGGATTCGTTGAAAGACCCTCTTGAAGATCCAAAGTTGTCTTCAGGCAGGTCATAAATCTAGGAGGACCTCAAATTATGCTCCTTGGTGAAGTGCAATTCTATGCAAAATAAAGACAGAAAGTCTCCAGATCCAGTGTACCTTAAGGCTTCCAGTCATAACTTGGGTTGAACCAAGCCTGTTCATCTCCATTCTGTTCATCCCCACAGCTTACAGACATTGGGACAGAACCTCAACAGCATCACTTATTCACCCATGGGTTGATATATACTGTATATCTGGGTATATTTAGCACTCTAATTATACTTAACTCCATTACCCAACAGTATTATACAGTTATTAAATAGGAATGGAAAGAGAATCAAATCCTGAGGCACTTCACAGAGTAAGGCATACATTTTCCCTGCAGCAACACTGACTGGAATCAACTCTGAAGGAAGAACTTTTTCTTCCCCCATCCTCACCCAAATGTAAACTATACAGGTTGCCCATGACTTATTACCACTATTGGAATCTTGGTTATTGAGCAAAGCAATTGTTAAGCGAGACATCATGTCACTGCTTGTCTTAACAACCACAATCTCAGCACTCCTGGTTGTGGTTAAGCAATTTTGTGGATTGTTAAATGGATGGGGTCCCAGGTAATAGCACAGGATACCTCAATGGGGTGGGGAAGACCCTGGAAAGCCTGCAACAAGCTGTGTGAGTGTATGTCTCCACTCAGAGGAGTTGAAAACCCTCCCTGCCGAAATCCAAGAAAGATTTCATCAACCTAATAAGGACCTAAGTTGAAATTCTTCAGCAGGCAATTCTTTCAGTCAGTCCCCAGATATGACTGGGAGTTCTCTCAGCAGGTGGCACAGGCTTGTAACCTTCCCCACTGACTTTCTGGGGAAAGTGACAGAAAAGATTGCAAATGATGATCACATGATCACAAGGTGCTTAGCAAACTGGTTGTGTGAACAGGTTACCAAGCAACCAGATTTTATGTGATCACATGACTATGGTATGCACCATTTTGCAACAATCAGAAGTGTTTTACAGGCCATAAAGCATCCTTTCCAAAGACATCATTAATTTGAACTACATGCAGGCCTATCTGCATCTACTTTTTGAGACACATTCAAATCAGAGGCTATGAGTAGTTTGAGAAAAAGAATGATAACAGAAAGCAGAAAGAAGAAAAGAGTTTTAGACCTTCACTCAGAAATTGCTTCCTACTTATAAAGAAGTCATATGGAGGTTGTGAGTCATGTATCCTGTTCTCTCAGTACATTTTATTTGGCTCCAACCTTCTTACCGAATCATAATTTAGCAATCAAGAACCTTCTTCCATGTCATCCATCTCTGATCTGAGGATGCTGAGCTATCTTAACTGAACAAGGAAAATCAAAGTTCCCAGGAGGCACAGTTTGTCAGAAAATAAGCAGCCACCAAGAGGTTCCCTGTCTCTATGTTGGTTTAATCAGATGGAGGCATCAGTAACATACACCATGGTTAAAATGCAAATTAAGCAATCCTGACATACTTAACTGAAGTAGAGCTTAACAACTAGCACCAGAAAGAGACATAAGGCTGCAAATTATAGAACAGTGTTGGCTGTATCAAATAAACCATTCACTCATCAGTGATACCCTTTTTAGTTCTGTGATTAAGCAGCCAGCAAATAGACAGCCGCAAGTTCTAGCAGGCAGCAATACTACTTAAATGTAGCAGTAATTGAAGTTTCACCAAGTCTGTACCACTTTAGCACCATAGTCCTGAGCATCAATGATAAAGATGCATAGGGCATACTTTGACAGAGGAGTCAAAAAGACCAAGATTCTCATAAAATATGACTCAACAACCTCTGTCACGCACAAGCAACAAGTACCAACAGGTGCACAATTAATCTAAGTTCATGAGCAACCCACTGAATATCAATCAAGACACACCCTTCAAATTCCAATAGGCAGTGGCATCACCGTACATTCTCCCCATCTTGTGCATTCCTCTGGGATTGAAGAACACATTTAACCAATTTCCCAAAGGGATTCTTTCTGTAAGTTTTATAGCTCATTATTTTTTTTAAAAAAAGATATGAAATAACAAGGGTTCTATCAGCTTAGCTGAAATGGCAAGCAAGTAGTATTCAAGTTTTGATTCCTCCAGGGCACATAAATGTATTTAAATAACCAATAAAATGCTTTATATTGATATTAATGAAATATTATTTTTAAATCTAAAGGAGGAACTTGATACCAACAATGATCATCGATATGCGTGCACAGTGCGTAAACAGCATTAGCAGAAATACTGAATCTGAAGCTGTTTTGAATAAACTTCATCCTCCCCCACCCCACTCCACCAGAAATAAAGCTAGAACCATTAAAAGAAAGCAATGAAGTTATTTCTCAAGAGTTTATAATCATGGCCATCGGAGGCTTGGATTTTAAGGCTACTCTCCAGGAATGTGGGGCTTGTTACATTTGCAGAAGGGAGCAGATGCGGGTCACCCTGCTGATAAAAGGGAAGGGGGAAGCCTTTCATCTAGGATTTCAAACCAGCATATATACTGCTCTCTCCTCCATTTTTCCTCACAACAACTCTTTGAGGTAATGACTGCCCCAGTGTCACTTAGCTTCCTGGCCAAAAGGCAGATTAAAACCTCCTACTAAAACTAGATCTTTCCACTCCACCACCACCCAAAAAATCCCAGAGGAAGATGATCTTACCAGTGAGAGTATATGCCAGTGTATTTCAATGATAAAATTATTTAAATTATTTTTTTAAAAAAATATTTTAAAAATTAGGTCAAACCTTGGACAGCAGGGGGGCATATAATCAATGTTTGATGAAAAGCATCACTGCAACCAAACTGAGCAGTTCCTGCCTGTAAGGGTATTCCAGGATGCATAACTGCATGTCCTGTTGCAGCTAATGTCTGAAACAATAAGTATATTATAAATCAGCAAACAGGCTGTTACACTTTTAAGGCTAAGCTAAAATGTACAGTAGTTTGCTGAAAACAAAACAAAATCATATAAATAAGTCATATAAATAGGTTTATGCTTGGTTTACTACAATTACTTTAGGATTATATAATGTTCCTACTAGGATAGTGGGAAACAAACACCATACATGAAATTCAACTTGATACTTAGCACAAACCAGCGAAAACAGCATTTGACCACAGGAGGGCACTATAATAAAACATTTTAGAGTGTACAGCTTCAATTGTGGTTGGCTTGGTTTTTGTAAAATGTTTTCCAAGAGAAGTTCTAGACCAGAATTGCTCCAAAAATCTAGGGTTGTGTGGTTCTATGAGATTACTTTCCTCTCACATTCAAATGCAGTCAAGATCATCCACAGCAATTTTTAAGGCAAAGTTATAGGTTGTCCTTGTTTATTGTCCACTCATTCAGTGACAGTTCAAAGTTTCAACGGTGCTGAAGGCAGACTTAAAATAAGTCCAAATAGTTGCAGCTGTTTCCGCACTCCAGTGGTCCCACAATCACACAATCACCATTTGTGAAATTCACTGCCAGTTTCCAACAAGCAAAATCAATGGGGAAATTGGGAGGTGACTTGGGGTGTTGGAACTGCCTAGGATTCACCTAATGACAGCAATCAGAATTGCAGTCGTAGGTTGGTACTGTCATATGGTTACAGCTCCCAATTACTATCAGTAAGTGATAACTACCTGTATAACTCTATCATTAAACATATATTTCTTAGGTTAAAACATTAACCTTCCAGATAAATGGAAAAGATAATTTTGCATACAGAATCAATAGTTTAGTTTTTATACTTCTGATAAGTGGAACAATTTTCTGGGACAGTAATTGGGAGGTTCATTTTTGTGGACTTCAAACCATTTTAATATCTACATTTGCATAATTACATTACAACAACACAAGTTCCTTTTTACTTCTTGCTGGGGGGAGAGGGAAAAGGGGAGGGTTTTTTGAATTTTTTGTAACAAGTTCCACAGACTCAAAAAGTATGAAAACTCCTGTTCTAGAAAACAAATGAAATTACTGAGCTTAGTTATTACTTCAGATTAGAGTTAAATGAAGGCCCATCAGTGCAGCCCTCCTCCTTCCTGAGTAAGGGATCAAAGTAAGAAGCCAAGACAGAAGAAGGATAAATCCTAAAATGTAATCCCTTGTGGATTCTCAACTATTTATATTTTCAATCATGGAAACGTCCATGGAAGTTCAGGCATGGCAAACAATAATGATTATGGCTGCAAGCAGCATGTAATAGACTTCCTCATCTTCACCCAAAGGAAAACCTGCATGATTATTATGAGATCTGTCACGTACATATCTCTGAGGAGGAAACATGAACATTCTATTTAAGGCAATACAAATAAGCCTGGGAATAATGAAGTGCTTGCATTTCCTGTTTCCCTATGCATCTCAAAACATAGGCAATATTTTGCACGAAATGAATGAAGACACTAACATATTTATCAGGGTTATGTTTCTGTAGGTAAGAGCTTACATCAGATGAATGGATCATGCCAGTGCTGATTTTTCTAACATTTAATTTAATATTCAATTCAAACTATAACTAAGTTAAATTGCATAAAACACCCTATACCCACACTATCCAACCCCACAATGAACATGCAGATTCATATCTTTCTTACTGAAAGTCCCCTCTTTTTCTACTACTGCGATGATTCTATTACAAAAGTGCCCCCTTCTAAAGTCTCAGAAAGAGATAAGGGGAGAAAGAAAAGCTTTTGTCAAATTAGAAATACTTACCTGGTTCTGTACTGCGCCAATCTTGGTGAAATTAGGCATCAGACCTAGTGCGTTGCTTGCAGCAACTGGTCCCAAATGTATTGTTTTATTGCAATTGCTTATCTCATATGAATTTGACCGGTACTTGCAAACATCCATGATATGAAAAGACGATTTCACACTATTAATGAGAGAAGGGAAGAATTGTCAGAAAGACTGAAGTACTCCATATCCTAGAGTCAAACTGAGTTTTTTAAAAGTAGCTAAAGTATAAACTCACTGTGGTACTGACTATACCACAGCAATTAGATTTCATATGCCAATGACTACCTAGGTCCTGTAGTGATGCAAACAGTGCATATGTTTAAAAAGCATCTTGCTTTCCCACTCTACACTGTTAGAAAATTATGATTTCTCCCTATATAGTATTTTACTCTGTACACACACTACATATGCATTATAAATGAGCACATTAAGGCAACAAGGGATAAGACAGCCAATTTTGATTATGTGCAGTTGCACAAAATACACAATACAGTAAATAAAGTTTAATTTGTATTCCTGGTGATTTCACAGATACCAACAGGTCAGTAGTGGGTTTCAAAAAAATTTACTACTGGTTCTGTGGGTGTGGCTTGGCGGGCGTGGCAGGGGAAGGTTACTGCAAAATCCCCATTTCCTCCTGATCAGCTGGGACTCAGGAGGCAGAGAATAGATGGGAGTGGGGCCAGTGAGAGATGGTATTTGCCAATTCTTCAAACTACTCAAAATTTCCACTACCAGTTCTCCAGAACTGGTCAGAATCTGCTGAATACTACCTCTGCAACAGGTTACCATTGCCACCTTCTGGGATTTTTTTTTTTAACTTCTCAGACCTAGGATTCCTTGGAGGCTTCCCATCCCAATACTAACCAGGCCCAAACAAAGCCAGCCAGGTGGTGCCTTTTGCTGAAACATGGTAAAAAACCCAAACACTTCTAATATTCAGGCACTTAGCTGTCTGAAATCTGTCTCAGCCGCATCATCGTGAAATGAACACTCATATACTGGAAGCGACCATTGTCAGGAGACGGTTTTCCAGAACCCAACACCACAGATCATACGCAACACATCATGGTACCCAGTGAAAAAGGCTCAATCAGGATCATTATAAAAAGTGTCTTATGGGACATACTGGTTGCTGTGAGGAAAATCAAGGAGGTGCTTCATGGTAACGAAAGGATGGCTCAGTGTGTCAACCGGAGTGATTCTCAAGTTAGCATCAATCAACAGCATTTTCTTTAAAAGGCTGACAAACTCTCTTCTGTCCGCTTTCTCTGCCAAAAGATCACTTCCTTCTAGATCCATCACCATGTTCACCTGGCATTGAACAATTAGATGCAAAAGTTTGTTTCAAGTTGTTTTCCAAATAAATATTAATATAACAGCATCCTATAATAGAACTATAAGATCACCAGTAGCAAGTTCTATAAATATGAATTAAATTCAGAAAGATTTCATTCTACATTGTATTACAGCATTTATATCTCACCTTTTCTCCAGAAATTCAAGGTCTTCCTTGAATTTTTACTCCCTTGAACAATACTTTGGGAAGTAAACTGGGAAGAGAGTGCAACTGACTGAAAGTTACCCAATATGGTAGGGAGGCTTTCAGACTTCAATATGGTGAACTGGATCAAGTTCAATAACGTTATACTACAGTAGGAAATATAACCTACTGTTACACTGTTAAATACTGTAATATAGCCTACTGATAAACAGCAATGGTGAAAGAAATATAGGAACTGTTAATAACAAAATAACTTGAAAGTATCACAGATATAAACAGGCATAATAAAGAAACAAGTGTTCTTCAAGTGCCAAATTAAAGACCAGCCCCACTTTAATGTTAGTTTATATTAGTTTAATGGTATTATAACAAAGGATAATTCACACTATAAAACAAAGGATGCTAAAAATGGCAAAGAAATAACTTTTCACATCTAGATTTTCAAAATTCTTGGAGGCATGGAATTTTTATACATTATTAACAATATGGGATGGTATTGAGGCAAGAGGCAAACCGAATTACTTTAAAAAATTCCATTAATTTCACATGCAGTGATAGAACATGCAGATGAATACATAAATCTGGATATCATGCTATTCAAAGTGCCCCCTGTAAGCAAAGCTCCAGATAAAACAAAAGGGAGAACTTTGAAAGTGAACAGAGAACATTTACTACACAATAAATAAGAGGTAAAAGGCTCTTAATACAAAATATTTCAATGTATACACATGTACTCACATGCACTATATCATCCAAACAGTTGAAAATGTATTTCCGGGCTTCTTTGGATTTCATACCTGTTTCACCTTCATGTTCTTCCAGTGTCTTCAGAAATGTGAAGGTAGGGGAAAGATGCATATATTATT
The DNA here is from genome assembly GCF_009769535.1 of Thamnophis elegans. Classification (NCBI taxonomy): domain Eukaryota; kingdom Metazoa; phylum Chordata; class Lepidosauria; order Squamata; family Natricidae; genus Thamnophis; species Thamnophis elegans. The sequence continues at coordinate 91,261,112 of NC_045541.1, forward strand.
CTTAATATACTAGTGTTCAGTGCAGAAAACTGAACAGTAGAGATTACAGTACTATGCTATCTTTTTACTATTGAAAAATATGGACATTTCCAAATATAAAAAGTGCTCCATTAACTCCAGGTGTCATGTAATCACATTTTGGGTGTTTGACAATGGGCTCACCTTTATGACTGGTTGCAAAATCCTATGGTCACATAACCACAACTTGTGACTCTTTTGCAAATTTCTGCATTTTTGCCAGTTTTTGGCAAAAAAAAATGCCCATTCAAAAAATAATGGGTTCACATTTATGACTAGTTTGGTTAACAAACTCAAATTAGCTAATGACTATGGTGATTCGCTTAATGATTGCTGCAAAATATGTCATAAAATCAGGTACAATCAGGTGGATGCTTCACCAAAACAACTTATGACCAGAAATATTTCCCAATTGTAGTTTTAAGTTGAGGACTGCCTCTATTGATAAGGTCTCCTAATGGAAGGTCCATTAGTTATAAGATTTTTGAACACAGCATTATCTTTCAGTTCAGTGTTAACTCCACAGTATGCTAATTCCTAATGTTCTTTCATGAATAAATCAAAACTATCTCAGTCTCCTTCATAATAAATGGATATATATATATAACATCGAAAAGGCTTTTCACAATGGAAAACTTTATTTAGAAGAATGAAAAACTTTGTATTGATGATTGTAAGGCTCCAGAAGTTTATAAAATCTATAAAAACAATCAACCACTTAAATAAATAAATTGCACAAAATTCATAATATAAAATTAACAATTATAACGTAAGATACCATCACAGTACAAAATCAACAATCTACCTGGCATTCCCATTCAAACAGATATTCCAAAAAGCTCCATCTTAATTACTCTTCTAAGTCAATCCAAGTGTATTCCAACTGAACTTTCAGAGGAAAAGACATTTAACAGAGATGGAGAAGACTGAGACAAACCTTTAACATCCTAATTTTTGGGAGATGCAAATTAGACAAGTCACTTCTAACCGAAGTAGGCAATACTGGAAGCATCTGGGCTTCATAGGTTAACATTAGCACTTTGATTTATATTTAGAAGCTTACCAGAAACCACTGCAGCAAACACAAAATTGAAGGTGTATTTTACTGGTCAATAAACAAGCCAGTACATTTTGCACCAATGTAGCTTCAGATAGTCTTCAAAGGCAGCAACATGTAGAGTGCATTGTAGTAGTCAATTCTGGAGGTTAGTTACTGAAGCAGAGTTCTGCTGCTTCATAAATTAAAAGAATCCCTCTTTACACACCCGTATAAGACTTACATTTTCTTGATAATCTGCTGCTTTTATAAGCCTTGAAGCCTTTATGTTGTTTGAAAAATAATTTTCTTTACAAGTACAAGTTATATTGTTATGCAGTGTCCAGGATGTTTTGAACCAAATAATGGCACTAAAGCTGCATCCAATTGCTATTGTATATAAATTCAACTGAACATTACTTCTGCTTGAATCCCAATGTTCATTGTTGGGAAACAAACCAAACAATCCACAGCAAAATTGTGTTTTCCAAATCATTATCCAGAAAGGGCAGACATTTCAGAGAGAATAGTGACAAAGTATCTCTTGTATGGCTCGGTAAATTATTTCCAAAATACATAGCCAAAAGCATAGAACACAGGAACTTGTTCTCATGAGGACTATCACTACCTTTAATCTCCAACCAGAATATGGTGCATCTTTTTCTCTACAGAAAAATCGTGTGGTCTTCGTTCCAAGATTCAATAATTGCTCCACAGGCAATCCTTGTGTTTGTGAAATGTAGCGAATCTATAGAGATAAAAGTATCACAGCACTTTTTTCAGCAATGCATACACTCCTATCAATTTTAGAACCTAAACAAGCACTTCACTGTATGTAATATAATTATAGAATATCACAACAAAGATGGATCAAATCCAGGCTGTAACAGAATATTTGAATTTTGCATTTTATTTAAGCAGAAATTAATCTTTAATTTAAACAGAGGCAGTATCCGGGGTTGTTTTAACTAAACACTTCAACAATTTTGAAATATCTGAAATCTAACATATTTTAGAGAGGTGAGAGCCGGACCCTGGTTATCTGAGAGGAGTAAGAGTCAGTTGCTCTTGAGGAAGGTGAGAAATTCTTTGGGACTGTGAACTCAGTCATGTTTCTAGATCCATGCTCCATCTGCGAAATGGCATGTAGTTGAGTCCAGACAGTGATTAATGCCTCTTTACAGGAAGAGAATGGTGCCACCTGTCATAAAGGAGGTGGAAGTGCACCTTCTTCTCAAGAGGCCATCCATGAACCCCACAACTTTGGACAGTCTCCAATCTTCCTTTTAGAAAAGGTTGTTGAAAGGGTTATTGGCACACACTACAAAAGGCCCTGGACGGAACGCATTATCTGGATTCTTTTCAATCTGGATTTAGGCCAGGGCACAACACTGAAATGATATTGGTCACACTTGATGATCTCTGGAGAACTCAGGATGGAGGTGGTGTGACCATTCTGGTCCTTCTAGACCACTCAGAGGCTTTTGATATCATTGAACATAATAGCCTTGTGTACTGGCTTCGGGGGTTGGGAATGGAAGACCCTGTGTTACAGTGGTTCTCCTCCTTCCTCCATAGGCGGAAGGCCATAGCCCCTTGCAATATGGGGTGTCCCATGGCTCAAGAATTTCACCTTTTCTTTTTAACATCTACATATAACTGCTAGGGGAGCTCGTCCATTTGGTATCATCAGTATGTTGATGGTATCTCCATTCTTAGTTAGACTAATGATGCTCTGGCGGTGCTAGCCAAATGCCTGAAGGCTGTAAGAGTCTGAATGGAAAAGTAGTAGTTTTGGCTCAAACCTGGCAAGGTGGAGTGGCTATGTTTTTTTGTCCGTCTGTCTCCCCCTCTCCCCCCCACCTAGAAGACACGTCCCTTGGGTTGGCACTTCCCTTGCCTGAGCTGCTGTGTGATTTGGGAATCCTGCTGGAGTCACAGTTCCTGCTCAAAGGGCAGGTGGCAGTCCTGGTTAGGGGATGCTGCATATATTTGTTTAGTGCACCAATAGTGTCCTTTCTGGACCTCGAGGCCTTGCTCATGGTCATTCATGCTATGATCACCTCCTGTTTGGATTACTGCAATGCGCTCGATGCGGAGCTGCCATGAACTGCCACTTGAACTGACCCAGAATGAAGCAATGTGCACAATAATGCGGCCTCCAGATTTTCCCATGTTATACCTATGTTGCATGAGCTGCACCAACTTCCAGTTTCTTTCCAGGTGCAAATCAAAATGCTGATCCCTATGGAATATTGTGCCTCTCTCCTCCTAAGTAATCCGTAAAAACTTTGAACACTTCACTCCCCCTTCCCCCAGGCAATGGGATAATATTAGAAATTTACACATCAGAAGTATGGCTTGGTGCCAAGTTTTGGGGTTTTTAAATTTTTAAAAATGTGTTTACTTTCAAAATAATTTTGTTTGTTGTTTTAAGTTGTGATTGGGAGCTGCCCAGAGTTGGTTATAAGATGGGCAGCTTTATAAATACAATACAATACAATAGCAGAGTTGTAAGGGACCTTGGAGGTCTTCTAGTCCAACCCCCTGCCTAGGCAGGAAACCCTATACCATTTCAGACAAACGGCTCTCCAACATCTTCTTAAAGACTTCCAGTGTTGGGGCATTCACAACTTCTGGAGGCAAGCTGTTCCACTCATTAATTGTTCTCTCAGGAAATTTCTCCTCAGTTCTAAGTTGCTTCTCTCCTTGATTAATTTCCACCCATTGCTTCTTGTTCTACCCTCAGGTGCTTTGGAGAATAGTTTGACTCCCTCTTCTTTGTGGCAACTTCTGAGAAATTGGAACACTGCTATCATGTCTCCCCTTTTCATTAAACTAGACATACCCAGTTCCTGCAACCGTTTAATGGTTTAAATAAAAAAAAAAGTGACATGGTTTTATATTGTGATATGGTTTTAATTATTATTCTTGTAAGTTCTCCAGAGTCACTTTTTGTGAAATGGGTGCTGTTGTGGGCCAGCAGGATCCGGTTGAGCTGCTGATGGACTCGGATAGTGAGGAACCATATGAGCCTGCCATGGAAGATGTCGTGACCCGACAAATGCGCGCACGACAAAAACGTGCCGACAAAACCGCGGCACTAAAACCGCAATGTCATCAACGCGACGTCATCAACATGGCGACAACAGCGCTCCGACAGAAGCGTGATTTAAGTTAAGGTAAGGGTTAGGTTTAGGTTTAGGGTTAGGTTTACAGCGCGCTTCTGTCGTCGCGCTGTTGTTGCCGCACTTCAGCGCTCATTTGTCGGCGTGCTTTAGACACCGCAGTTTAGTCGGGCCCACTTTTGTCGTTCGCCCTTTTGTCGGTGAACCGGAAGATGTGGGGGATCCTGTGCAGGGTTCAGACTCAGAGCAGGGACAAGAGAGGCTGGTTGGCCACCAGGAGGTGCCTGAAGCATGGAGCAGTGGGGAAGATCAAAGGCAGTTTGTCCCTGATGCTCGATTGAGAAGTGCTGAGAAACGGAAGCAGCAATTCCGTAGACAGACTCACAGAAGATAATTAAGCACAGGTGGTTGTGGATTGGCCCCTCCCAAGAGAGTTTATAAGTGAGGCGTTGGGAGGGGACATTTGCAGGAAACAACCGTTCAAATTAGTAGTGAAGAAAATCTGTCTGTATTCTAGCCGTGTCTGTTCGTTTGGATTATCCGCATTGCTTCATTTGAACTATCTGGGTTGCTGCCAGGCTATGCTATTGAATGTGAGTTGTCTGAGCCCTCAGCCAAAGGAACTGTTATCTCAGTAATTAAATAGTGGCAAACAGCCAAGCCTGTGTTCTGGTTTATTCACAGGCCAGGGGTGTCAGAACAGGTGGCTATATAAATTGGCTAAATAATAATGAATAATACTACTGACATAATTAAAAAACACATAGCTGCAGATCTTTCTATCCTTGCAAGCCTGGAATGATATAGAGATGTACAATGAGTGGCACTGATATAAACTAAAGGTATATGTTATATGTTTAAGTTATATAATAGCTACTTGTCATAATTTTGCTTTTCAAATTACATTATTCATCTGTATATAAATGAAACTCTTTATTCAATTCAGTCTAACTCTATACCAGTCTGTACCAGAAAAATAAATATTCTTATAGCACCAGTGCAGTATCTTTTACCTGATCGTATTCAAGGGCTCCTGGATATAGTGGCCATCCAAGGAATAGTTCAGCAATCACACAGCCCAATGACCACATGTCTATGGCTTCACAGAACGGCAAACCCAATATGATTTCTGGTGCTCTAAAAACAGAAGTGGCACAATGGCTTGTTGCCTTAGTTTTATATATAAATAATAACAAGAACATACATATAATATTGAAATATCAAGCCACATAGGCTTTCTGTCTTCCTCTTCCTTTTTCAAATGTGAATCGTTTAATTTAATTCAGTTACATGTCACTGACGTTGCCTACTGGATATTATCTTACTTCTGGATAAACTATTTGAGGAATTCAATGTTTGAGCTATGCTTTTCTGAATTGATAGTTAGCATGTAAACACATTAGTGATCGTCTCTTTTCTGTATTAAAAGACTATGAAGAATTCACCTTATATCTGACAGGTGCAATCTGAATTTTTATTTATTAATCTACCCCATTCATTATTTTCTCTGGACATTTATTACAATATAGTAACAATAACTGAATTTTCAAAAATGTTTGGGTGCCATGCAAATAAAAATGACTCTTCAAACGGTTTGCAAAAGGAATACCAAAGGCAGCTGTTAACTCAGAAACTTTAATTCATGCCATCTTGAAAAATAGAACTCCTAAATATTTCAAATTTACGCTTCACACCCTAATGTAATCTGACACTCACGGTGAAGAAATTTCCCATGAAAAGCCAAAAATGGTAGCAGCGAAAGGTCTTTGTTGTGGTTGATTCCTTTGCTTTTTAATTTAAATAGTTTAACTATGTCTGAAATGATGTAACAGTTATTTTTAGTATAATCTTTATGGAGGAAGAAAAAATATTTCTGAGGATGACAAATACCCTTATGTCATCACTCTGGAGTGTTTTCAATATTCTGGGTAGATTCATGAATTAATATAAAATTACTCTATTCATTTCTTTTACATGATGATTTAATATGCTTCGTACAACTTCCTACTTTATTTATCTTTAAAACAAATTAACATACTTCACATTTTGTACTAGTTCATGCTTCACACCAGTGAATAGACAGATTTATTAAAAACTGAAATATTTCTATTGGAGTTCATCATTTGACTTACCACTTGCTGTACCTTTCTAGTTGTGCAATGTCCTTTCTGAAGTATGGTGCCTAAGATTGTGCACAATATCCCAAATTTAACCATAATGAAATCACATATTCATACTTATTTTTCAACAATCTCTATGAAATATGTTTTTTCACACAATCATATATACTATGATTAATGAAATGTAGTTCCTAGCAATTACAAATAACATGTTTATGGATTCTGGATAGGCTATCTGTGACTCCAAAATGCTTATCACCAAAAATTAATGGCATATGTACCTGCAAATTTCCAAATGTAAATTACCTGGAAGCTGACCTCTCTGGAGAGGGAGGGAAAAAGGAAGGGTATAAAGACTGAACTGAACCAGTTAGTCTTCATTTATCCATTCATTCCATTTATCTGCCCACCCATTCCCCACCCTGTAATGCTGCCAAACGTATGTAGAAGTAGCCTTCACTTAACTGTTCATAATTATGATGGCGCTGAATGATGGGACTAATAACTGACCCTTAAAGTTCCAGTTGTTACAGCATCCTACAATCACATGAAAAAAATTCAGGCACTTGGCAACCAGCTCAGACTTGCAATCAGCTGCAATGTCTCATAGTCATGTGATTGCCATTTGTGATCTTCCCTGCCATTTTTCAACAAGCAAAGTCAATGGGAAATAGCAAGGAAACTCATTAAGTCCCTTGGATACATCTCCCCCATGCCTTTCTGCATTTATAGGGCACTCCCTTCTTCCCTCCTTACTTGCATACACGCATGCACCACTTTCTCTTTTTCCCTTTTGCTTATACACATGGTGCCTGCCTTTCTTCCTGAATTTTGCACACATCTACAGCACCTCCACTCCAGAGGTGGGTTCCTACCAGTTAGAACTGGTTCATCAAAGCTACCGAACCGGTTAGAAGAGGTTCCACCAGTGGACCCGGAAAGCAGGCCACACCTACAGAAGAGGTTCCAAATTTTTTTTTGAAACCCACCACTGGTCCTTGGATATGATTATTCTACACTATCATGCTCATATTTATAAAACTCAGTGCCTCTGTGAAAGGTAAGGATAACTACTGCATTTGTGGTGCAATCAGAACACTGCGGGTGTTGAAGTTGTCTTAACGCAAACCAAAGATGCCTTTTAAAAAACAAGTTTACATCATATTTTTATGCATGTCAGTGCTGTGTGTGAGGTAATTTAAGGTGGTTCTGACAAGTGTCGTCGGCATCTTCATATCCGGTCACATGGGCGGCAAGCCACTCCCATCCGGTCACATGGGTGGCAAGCCACTCCCACAAAGGAGGCCACACCCACAGAGTAGGTTCGAACAATTTTTGAAACCCACCACTGCTCCACTCCCTTATTCACATGCAATTTGCACCAGGCTTTCCAGAATATTCTCCATCTTCCTGTAGTACCTCTGCACTCTTTACCTGGGACTCTGTTTCCTGTTTTAATGACCTCCAAGTTTCACACACACATGCCGGGACTGTCTGGATTGCCACTACTAAGCAATGTGTCATGTGACATTCTGCTTTATGACATCACTTAGTCACAGCAATCCCAATCCCAACTGTTGTCATAACTCAAGGACTACCTGTATAAAATGGGTTCTACCACAAAACCGCGGACGACAAAATCGCGGTCGACGAAAGCGCGTATGTGACGTCATCACAGCGCGATGAAAAAGATCGAAAAAGATCGAAAAATGTAAAAATAAAGCTAAAACCTTCCCCTAACCCCCCCAAACCTAACCCCAAACCTAACCCTAAACCTAACCCTAAACCTAACCCTAAACCTAACCCTTAACCTAACCCTAAACCTAACCCTAAACCTAACCCTTAACGTAACGAAAAACCTAACGCTAACCCTTAACCTAACGCTAAACGTAACGCTAACGCTCTAACCCTAACCCTAACCCTTAACCTAACCCTAACCCTAACCCTTAACCTAACCCTTACCTTTATGTGAATCGGCTTGCTGTAATTTAATTTTTATTTCAATTTTTCGATCTTTTTCATCGCGTTGTGATGACGTCACATACGCGATTTCGTCGACCGCGCTTTTGTGGAACGCGCTTTTGACGGGTCACGATAAAATGCACATGATCTTTTATAGTAAAGCTTCCTTTGTCTTGTTAGTCTTTCTGGAAAGAGTCAAAATCTACATCTTTTTACTCCGTTCTACTGGAAGTATTACATTTCCAGAGATTTTGCAAAAGGAGATATTGTGTTAAAAGAAGCAATATTCCACAAATATAATTTCTCAATAATGTAAATCAATTTGTATCGCTCGTTTCAGGTGTCACGTTTTGTTCTCAACTATCATAAACGAGGAGCAAGGACAACCCTCAAGGAAACATGCTCTGTTGATGGAAGCAATGTATAAGAAGCCCCACTTCTGCATGCCCAAGATAAATCAGGGATTTTTCCTGCAGCCTCTAATTAGCATGAGTGTATATTTTCCCAATAATGTTTAGATTGACATGTTAATCATACATGTGGGGCTCAGATTATATTATCAGAAGCAAATGTTTTTTGATGATCATACAGGCATAGCTCACAGAAAGTGAATAACAACATCTTATCACAAGAGGATTTTAGTATAAGACCATACACTTTTTAACAGTTTGGAAAGTCTAATTTATAAACTAAGTTGAAACATTTTGATGCATTCCAATTTGTATGAATGGGTATCTTCTATTTTCGTAATTTTTGAAAGAAGGCACATTTGAGCAAATCTTTTGCCACTGTTCCTTAGTCCCTTGCATACTTAACAAAGTTTCTTGGATTATGTTGTCTTCTAATTTTCTTTTAACAAAACTTGTGGGTCAATCTTCCATCTTGCTTTAAGACCGTATGTAATTATTACTTTTAATCACTAAATTTAGAAAAGTTTATATGAGCTTTCAAGTGATGGCACCCTTCCCTATATGCTGGCAGGCAAGAGTACCTGGGATTTATTCATCTAAGAAAGGGTTTTTTAAAAAAGTTAAAGTTCTGCAGGTGATATTTTCATTGATTTTAAAAATTACATTCAGGATCTAGGACTGTTCATCTCGTACCCTTGGCCGCACCTGCTTCGCCACCAGAGTTCCACCTCTGGAACCCGCCACCAGATCTCACAGATAGTAAACATGGCTAATTTGGAAAGCAAAGTAGGATGGTGTTGGTATGTAGAAAGGAGACAACCAGGAGAGCTCACAGATACTAAACATGGCTAATTTTGAAAGCAAAACCAGATGGTGTTGGTATGTGGTATTTCGGCGAATGGGACATGGCAATGGGACTGGGATGGAGGGACTGGGGCTTATTGGCCATGGCGAACAACTAGGGGGGTGTCAGCGGAGGAGAAACATTAGGAGCCAATGGCGGAGGCACAACCCCGATGGTGAAACAGGCGCGGCCAAGGGTATGAGGTGAACAGCCCCATTCCGTTACATTCAGGTGTTGTGTTTGCAGATGTTAGCTTCTCCTGTAAGGAGTTGCAGTAGTGCAGGGATGTCAAACTTGCGCCATCATGTGGCATATCACAATTTTTCCCCTTCGCTTAACCAGACGTGGGCATGGCCAGTGTGTGACACATCTGGGTTGCAGGCCATGAGTTTGACACCCCTGCAGTAGTGTATTGTACAAAATATTAATTTGTGGCTGGTTAATCAATTCATCAGAATACATGACAAAACATTTTCTAGCTGTTATTTTAAATGCTAAATTAACATCAGAAACTTTTATGACAGACTGAGTAGAAGTCAACATGCTGGCCAAAATTTGTATTACATTCTGATGTCTGTGTTTACTTAGTAGAGAAACAAAACAATACAGATTACTAATCTATCATGCTTTAAAACTGATAATATATAGTTCAGTAAACATATATGCCATTAGTCAATAATATTTTGATACAACTAAGTGATTCTCATGTTTTCATATAATTTTAATAAGAGATAGTTTTACCTACACAATTAGTATATTTTCCTAAGAAAGGCATTCCCCTTTTTTGGACTAATACAAGTTGTCCTCGACTTATAAACACAATTGACCATAAAAATTATGTTGCTAAGCAAGACATTTGCTAAGTGAATTTTGCTCTATTTTTTTTACCTTTCTTGCCACAGTTCTTATGTGCATCATTGCAGGTGTTAACTTAGTAACTCTGATGTTAAGTGAATCTGGCTTCCACATTGACTTTGCTTGTCAGAAGGTTGCAAAAGGGGATCACATGACCCTGAGACCCTGCAACTGTCATAAATATGAACAGCTGCCAAGCATCTGAATTTTGAACACATGATCAAAGGGATGCTGCAAAGGTCATTAGTCACATTTTTCAGTGCTGCTGTAACTTCGAATGGTTACTAAACAAACTGTTCTAAGTCGAGAACTACCTGTACACTATTGATGGTTAAACTCCATGCTGATAGTATTAATTAATCCTTTCAAGAAAACAACTATCAAGGCTTTTTTCTTATTCTATATGCTTATTACAAAATGTTATCATGAAATTCCTCTGCTAGTTCAGGCCTAAAATTGTTTCCATCCATGCTCAAGAGTCATGTAACTCTAGTTTACCTACTAAACTGAAATCCAAATTTTTTATCAATAGTTTTAAATTATATAATTATTTTTTAAATTGCCCAATGTCACTAGGGTGAGATGGCGTAGAGAAATTAATTAATTAAATATAATGTAAGACTAGAATTTACGATCACAAAATAGTATAGTTAAATTTCAGCATAAACGATGATTCTTTACATCCCATGAGAGTATTGCCACCACTGGTGATCTTCTAGACTTCTAAAGCCAACAAGCTATCTTAGCTTTAGATAGAAAGCTCCTTTTGAGGGACATATTTTTCCCTATGAACCTTCCATAGACTGGAAGCCCCAACTGAGATAATTCTTTTCTGTGATAGCTTGCTTGTAAAATTTAAATCACAATTTCCTATTCTCATACAAAAGATTTGAAGGGGGAGGGGGGGGACAAAAGCTAATGCAACTAGTTTATTGCTATGAAGATTTCTGAGGGTGTTTGCGCCTCTGTTGCTGATTATGCTTATTTGACCTCCATACTGTATAAATAACATGTGGAATTCTGGTAGATCTATTTTGAGACAGAAAGAGAGGGAAAAATGACTTGTCAGTTAGCCTTTCTAGGGTTACTAGAGATTACCAGTTCTTGTTACAATATGCACTCCCTCAGACCATCCCAAGAACTAGTTGTACTACCTCGCTTTTACCAGCGAATATAGATTGGGTATTGAATAGATCAGGCCTGCACAACTTGTGGATGAAAAAGGGCCACACTGATAAATTTAAAATTATCACAGGCCGCAAAGTAATACCTGGCATGTCGATCAGCTGTTTGGTGGCTAGTGGAACGCTGGCAACACTGGAGCTGGTGATGTCGGTGAGGCCTGGAGGCATTGGAGGCGCTTGGCACAGTTTCTTATGGGCAGCAGAAGCAGATCCTTCCTGGTGGTGGCGACATCTGGTGGTGAATTTATTGAGTTTTTTAAAAACACTGGTGGGCTGCACAGGGCAATTTGGTGGGCCATGTGTTGCCCAATGGGTCATATGCTGTGCAAGCCCAGAACAGACTTTGTTCAAGATCCATACCCCTAGAGGATATGGATTTGTTAATTAGTCCCCACCTCGAAAATTTCACATTTCTGGTTCACTAGTAAAAGGCTTTCTCCTTCCAATATAAATAATGTACAAGAAGGATAAAATACCCATTCTAGTGTTGCTTAAATTATTTTCTTCCTTAAGGCAAGTCAACTGAAATCTTCAAAAGTAATGGATAAGGTTATCTTGGTTATCATTTTGGGCATATAATATTCTTTGCATTAATTTTTCCTATGGGTCCACTCACATTTAAGAATACTGATTCTCTTTCAGGTATCTAGGGTGTGTTTTCACTTATTCTGTCTAATTACCACCAGTGGTGATCTTCTAAAGCCAATAACTTAAGCAACTTCTTTAACTTTAAAAAGGTATCTTAGCTAAATTAGCTGAGGCAGCATAACTCTTTAGTGTACCATTTAACAATGGCTGAGTTCATATGTCTTATTAAGTTATAAGCTTATTTCAAAGTAATTCCACCTCCGACTTTGAATGGGCTTGTAAACCCATTTATTTAATCTAATGAACTGTGGTTTATTCAATGACAATTAACAATTAACAATGACATTGTTAAGCAAACAATGGCTTAGTGCATTATATAAACAAGCCAAGAATGCATTCTGGTCAAATTCTCATAGTTGACATCTCTTGGTAACATTTGTTATTACTTTATTTATTTATTAAATTTATATGCTACCTATTTGCAGTCACGAATCTGGTATGATGTGGTATGATAAAAGCTATAGAAGTAACTCTCCTGTATTTAACTTTTGTATGAACTCTGGCTTGTCGATATTTCAACAGGTATTTAAAACCCAAGATTGGATCAAAATTCGACATTAATGTTCCAGATTAAAATATACAATTAATATTATAATATGTAATAGCTTCTTTTTGAAAGAACATTTTAATATCTTGCTAAGCAAAGAAGAAAGTGTTAAGACAAAACAGAAAAGAACAATTAGCTTCTAGCTTACAGAAAGATTAATTTCTATAAAAATTGTAAGAATTATAAAAATTACTAATTTGTTAATAAAAAAATACTAATTTGTTAATAAAAGTCCATGGAAGTGGTTTGTTACACAAAAGATCAGCAATATTTTACATAAAATAGAAAGAAACAGAATAAGTAGTAAGCTTAAGAGAAATAGGTTCTATACAAATTGTAAATTCATTAGGTCTTAAAGGTTCAAGACACAGCTTAAATAAAGATTAGTAAATATACACTGTGTGTGTGCGTTCGTGTGTGTGTGTATGTGTGTGTGTATGTGTGTGTGTGTGTGTGTGTAGTTTCATGTCTTCTGCTACTGCTAGTTCTGAAACACGAGATACTTGCATTTCTCAACCAGATTGCAATGTTAGCATTCTATCAGTATCAGGTGTGCTTCTTGGTGTGGTAAACCTCGTAATCTCTGATACATACTGTAACAGGAAAATGTACAGCTAACCAGATACTACTGGGCTACAATTTTTATCATCTTTTCTATCAACATTGACCAGGACTGGGGTATATTACCATTTCTATTATCCCTGCATTTCCCAAGCACAAACGTATGCTTTCTATAACAGACTTTAAGTACTATGAGTCTTCAATTTTCACATTATTTGAATTTTCCAGTATCTGTATAAAATATGTAGTTTTTAAAAAGTCAAAGTATCTTATATGAAATTAAGCATTTCAATCATTTGAAGCATATAAGCATTAATAATTTGAATTTACATATCTACATACACAAAATGTTTGTATGCTTCTCTAAAAGCCACTTGAAAAATATGCAAAAAAAATCATGTTAAAAATCTAATTCCCAAGAAGGGGTAGGAAAAATGAAGAATAAATCAATGTACAAAATCTTAGCAGAGATCTCAAAATTAAAAAAAGATAAATACAGGAGACAGAGTGATAGCTCACCAAGGAAAACTAGACACATAAACTGTATTTATACAGTTGGTGTCAGAAAATCTAAAGCAAAAAACAAAGATTTTTCTTCCATGCCCAAAATAAAAGCTAGATTGAAAAATACTACCTGCTCAGTGCAAATGGAAAAAGTATAATCAATAATGAAAAAAAGACAGAGCTACTCATCTCCTATTTTGGCTGAGTTTTGCCTAAAAGTAATCACTCAAAATTAGCACATAGTTGTAAAAAAAAAATCCCTTAGAATGTAATATAACTATTAGAAAGCTAACACAATAGAAGACAGAATAAGTTTTCTTGATAGTTATTAAAACTGGAAGAGAATGATAGAATTAAATTCAATGGAGACGCAAAGTTCTCATGCTGAAAATTTTTTAGGAATGACTATAAATTATTAAGTTTTTAAAAAGCCCCCTGTAGAATTAGATCAGATCTGGAAGTTTCAGCAAACTTCCAGTTTCACAAATTCAATTTTCTTCTGGAATGCTGTATCAGATTTATTGAATGAATGTAAATTCAAATTCAACATTCCTATTCCAGCCTCGATTTGAGATGATTTTTATGCAAATCTATTTTCTAATCTTAACCAGAGTCTCTCACGCAAACATGCATATGACCACTGTTCCCTCTAAGGTGCGCGCCTGCGCGGCCGCGCACCTTGCAAGAAAGCCCCGCGCAGAGTTTCTATCTGCCGCGCAGAGAAACTCTGTAAAGGAAACGTTTTGCAGGCGGCTACAACTGGATCCGGCAGTGCTGTTGCCTGTTGGAGGAGGAGGAGGCGAACCAGCCTGCCACCACCGGCCACAGCCAGCCCCGCCGCTCTTCCCGCCCCCTTCCCAGCCCCACAGTCCAGCGGACGCAGAAGAAGCAGCCCCGGGGCTCCGCTGCCATCCCAGGGGAGGAAAATCGTGTTGGACCAGCAATGGCTGCAACAGTGAGGAGTTAGGAAGTGGGGGATGCAAATGCCCAGCTGTCCGCAAGGCATAGAAATCCTCCCATTCCCCACAATCCTGTCAGAGCTGAAGAAGCTCTGTGCAAACCCCCCCCCTTTGTTCCCATCTTGCCTGAGCTCAAAACCGCAGCCTTTAAGCGAGGCTCAGCGTAACGCGGAGGAAGGAAGGTGTTTCCTTCTGGGGAAAGAGCTGGAGGCAGGGAGAAAGAGCCAAACGCGGACCCTGGCTATCTCCCCCCACCACCTCCTCGCTTCCAGGAACTCCCCGCAACCCCCGCCCCACAAGAGAGACATCAGCGCCGCCCCGAGGGACAGGAGGGGTCCCGGGCGCAGCGGCATCGTCTCCCCCCCCCCCCGCCCGAATAGGGACTCCCAAGTTTTCTAACATTATCTGTTTCTTCTGTTTTTCAATGCAATCAGAGACAAAAATGTTATGTCTGAAATTAAAACACAAGAAGATTGGTATAACTTCAGAATATAGGAGAAATATAAGCTTATTTACTAGATATTCAGGAATAAAACCAACCTTATGAATAGCTTTCACACAGGAAAAAATATTTCAGAATGCAGAAATGAAGAAGCTGGAGACTTGCTTTGCAACATATTTTACGCACCAATTAGGAAATTTTAATTTTAAAAAACTTAAGAGAAAAAAATACCCCTCACAATAACCCATATTCTTAGAGACTTTCATTTTGGATCTACAATACATGAGGGTGCCTTAGCACCTTAGAGCCATACAGTGGTAGGAAGGGACTGTGATAATAGTTGAATTCTATTTTAATCCACTCACACTTTATAATTCTATGCCTAATGTTAATCTTTATTTATTCTCAATAACATATTAAAACCTTTAAAATGCTTTTGTATGAAATCATGCTAGAAAGAATCATGTGTCTCTAACAATTTTATTGAAATTATAAAACAGGCAGTGACATTTTAATAATTTGAGACACAGTTTACAGAAAGCAAAATTGATTGGGGTTATTATAATTCCCCATTTGTTACCAGAGTTTACTTCTGACAAAAAACAGGACGAAGCCCTAGGAAGGGCTATTTTACACATTCCTTGAGGGGCTTAATAGTTAAGGCGCTGGACTAGGATTTAAGAGACCTGGTTCAAAACTACCCTCAAGACACAGCCACTTTTTTTTTGCAGGAAGGGGGAGTTGAGCTGGTGCTCTGCAGATTTTGATTTTAGAAAAAGAAAATAAAGGCTTCTTGGTCCACCTGGACCGGAAAGTCAAAATCCAGAAAATTAACCTTGTTTAGGAAAGTTTTGCACTGATGGAAAAATAGTGTTTTCCAGTGAAAGTTTTTTCCCTACTTTTCCTTGTTTGCTTTTTTGGCCTCTATTCCTTCTCTTCTCTCCTCTCCTCTTTTCTTTCTTCCTTTTTTCTTTCCTTCCTTCCTTCTTTCTTCCTTTCCTTTCTCTCTCTTTCTTTTTTTCTGCCTCTTTTTCTTATCCTCCCACCCTCCTCTCCCCTTTCTTTTTCTCTTTCTCCTCTTTCCTTTTTTGTCTCTCCCTCTGTCTCTGTCTCTCTCTCCCTCTCCCTTCTTTCCTTCCTCCCTCCCTTCCTCTCCCCTCTTTGTTTGCTTCTTTAAGTGCTCCAATTGCTAATCTATATCAGTTGGTAATTTATTCATAACTTGCTAATATCACTGCAGACTATTGGATAGTAAGGGGGAAAGTATAGTCCTCAACTTACAACAGTTCACTTAATGACTAAAGCTACATCAGCACTGAAAAAAGTGAATTACAGCTGTTCTTCACACATGATCATTGCAGCATCCCCATGGTCATAGGATCAAAATTTGGATCTTTGGCAACTGCCTCATATTTATGATGGTTGCAGTGTCCTGGGGTCACCTTTTGCAACCATCTGCCAAGGAAAGTCAGTAGGAAAGTCAGACTGACTTAACAACCAGGTTACTGATTTAACCGCAGTGATTCACTTAACTGTAGCAAGGAAGGTTGTAAAATGGGGCAAAACTCACTTAACAAATGTCTCCCTTAGCAATAGAAACTTTGGGCTCAATGATGGTCGTAGAGGACTACCTGTATAGGGAGATTTCGTTACTTAATGGATATTTACATGGTAGAATTGAGTTTCAAATAACACTAAGTTCGTTGTCTTGGGTGATATCTATGAAAAAAATCCAGGTGCTCAGGTATGAAAATGTGCTGCTCAAACACTATACTTTTCCGCTCACACGGAAAAAAAATTAGAGGGAACATTGCATATGACATGTTAGTCTTTGAACTATCAGAAATCAAATTTGTCTTTCAATGTTTCTAATAAGATGCCTGGAAAAGTTTTTTTACTTCCAGAGCTCTTTAAGACTCATATTGATTGCTGTGCCCTACTATTAGCAAAGCTGTTCAGGTTGCATTCCAGTCGGATGGGAAGTTGCCAGAATAGTTCCCCTACATAAAAAGGGGGACAAAGCTGACTCAAAAAACTATAGACCGATAAAACCTTATTAGAATTGTGGCTAAGATGTATGCAAAACATATGATGAGCAAAACACAAGATTGGGTAATGGAAAGGAGTAAGTAGAGAAACAAGCTGAATTTAGACCAGAGTGCTCCACAATAGATGATTGTTTTACTTTAACATCTTTTAACAAAACAATTAACAAATGGCAAAAACCTGTTTACTGCATTTATAGATCTTAGTGCAGCTAATGATTCTATAAATAGAAACATTTTGTGGATGAAATTGGCAGGCTTAAATATGGAGCCCAGATTCTTATTCTTGGTGCAGACGCTCTACTCAAACACCCATTTGAAAGTCTGTACAAGTGTAACTGGTTCTCTAAGAGTATACCCATCATCAGTATGCTGATGATATCAAATTATATATCTCCACCCCTAGCGAATTAGGCAATGCCATAAATATCTTATCCTGGTATATGGACGCTGTGACTGGATGAGGAACAAGAAACATCAATTGAACCCAGGCAAAACTTTGGTTTTGGGGGCCCATTGGTTCCAGGACCATGACATCTTTGGTGTTGGATAGGGCTGTACAATCCAGAGGTCCTCATAGGATCATGAGTCCTGCTAAATGAGCTTATGGCATTTGTAGCAAGAAGTCCTTTGTGCAGCTTCGTCTTGTGCAACAACTGTGCCAGTTTTGGATTGGCAGGTCCTGCTTACAGTCATTCATGCTTTAGTTGCCTCCAAATTGGACTATGCAGTCAACATAGACCTGATCCTGAAGAACATCTGGAAACTTCAGCTAGTACAGAATAAACCAGCATAGGCAGTTATGCACAGTGCATATTATACTTCTGCTCTGCAAACTGCTCTGGCTGTGCGTTTGCTTCTAGGTCCAACTCAAGGCGCTGGTTTTAATCTTTAAAACCCTTTGTGGCATGGTAGTGGGCTACCTGGGGGACATCTCCCTTGTATCAGCTTGCCTCCATTAGATCTGGAAAAACAGGGCATGCTACAGATCCTATTGCCTACAAACCTACATTTGGTGAGTCTCAGGAGACATGCCTTCTCTGCTCAGGTGCCCACTTTATGGAACATCCTTCCGCTTGAAATTAAATTAACTCTATATTCCCCTTTTACGACTTGCATCCTGTAACTAACTTTGTGGTAGAGTCGGGGCAATTGGATGGAAATTAGATTAGCTCTTGATATTTGTATCACTTCTGATATTGCAAAAGGCTGGAAGGCCCAGGCCTAATAATGTAATCAGAGATTGACTTAAAGCAGAAGAAAGAAAAAAGGGACACATTTATGCAAATGAGCCAAAGTATGTCTTTGATTAAGAGAAAAAAATTAAATGTTATCTATAGCAAGCAGCAAAAAACAAGAGATGCATTCGAGAAAACTATGGGAATGCCCTATTTTTATATTTATTATATTTTTATTTTTGTCTTCCTCCATAAACCTTTAGTGGCACATATTACTTGCTCCTTAAAATTTCCCCCACAACAACACAGATTTGATTGAAAGTGTGTGGCTGTTCCAAAGTCAAACAATGAGTTTTCATGTCCAAGTGAACTAGACTTGAATCTAGGTCTCCTGGGTTGAAACCTTAACCATTATATCACCACTTTATTATTCAAAAGAAAAAGAAAAAAGTTATCAGTTTAGATAAGCTGCTTGAGAAAACCCAAAGGCCAAAACAATAACATCTGTCAATCAGCATATTTAGCATATTTAGTCATTACCATTTTCAGTTTGTTTACATTTATACCAGCCAGCTGAACCAGATCATGTTTTCAACCTTGAATAAAGGGGGGGGGAGTAGAGCTAGGCAGATCATCTCCCCCATCCATGTCGTCGTCCTTCTCCAACTTTTTGTAAGATGAAGCTTTTCAATTAAATACAGCCCATCTTAATAAACTGCCTTTACACATGTAATAGCTGAGGCCTTCTTGACAGTAACTATACTTACAAACTAAGAGTCGACTTTGAGCAGCCTGACCTTGAGCAAAATGAATACACTTAACTGCATGTACTTCTGGCTTATTTCACTGCAGCAGTGAAGCAGCCTCACCATCTATAGTAGTCAACAGTTTCTGATTACCACCCCCTGCCTATTTTAAGCTATCCCCCCACCCCCCAACATTTCAGTGATGCACAGTTCAAAGTGATAGAATAACATCTGAGGCCACATTCCAGCTCAAGTTGTTTACAGAGGAATCTTGGTCCTGTTCTCATGCACTGCTTTTTTCATCAATGACTGCACTCTTGTTTTTATTTCCAAAGCCCAAATAAAGTATTTCAGAATAATCCTTGAGCAACTAAATCAAAAGGAAATGTTTGTTTATGGAAGTTAACTGAATCATAGCAACACGTGAAAAGATGAAAAAATAAAGATTTTTTTTGTTCAGAATACTATATTTACACTGTTTCTCATCTACATTTTGTCATTAACATTAAACAAATGCCCACATCTAATTTTACCTTATCTGTGGGACTATTCATAAAACATTCTCAAATTAATCTATTTAGAGTAAGTTTTTCCAAAATGGAACAACAATTCAAAGGACCAAACCTGGGTACCTGAGAGACCGCCTCCTGCCAATTACCTCCCAAAGACCGATTCGATCACACAGGCTCGGCCTTCTCCGGGTCCCATCTGCCAGCCAATGTCGGCTGGCGACCCCCCGGGGGAGAGCCTTCTCTGTGGCTGCTCCGGCCCTCTGGAACGAGCTCCCCATGCAGATCCGGACCCTTACTACCCTCCCGGCCTTCCGTAAAGCTACCAAGTCCTGGCTGTTCCGGCAGGCTGGGGGCTGTTGAAGTATCCAGCCCCGCTTCATTTGTGACTGTTGTATATTTTAATATTCTTTGTATTGTCTTATTTATCCCCTCCCCGTTTCATTGTGAGCCGCCTGGAGTCCTTTGGGAGTGGGCGGCATACAAAACCAATAAACGAAACAAACGAATGAAATTATTGCTGGTTTATTTTAAAATTACTTTTCACCAGGTACAAAAATGGCACCCTAATTAATAAAACAACTAATTAATCACCCTTCATAATATCATTTTTCATCTAATCTTGGACCAGAAATTCCTAATACTAGCTCCATTATTGCTGTTCATTTCTTTAAACAAAAATGTATGGAGTTTGAAATAATTTTTGCAGCCTGGATTAACTTCTGGAAGTTGTTCTCTGACAGCAAGACTCAAAGGAGATACCTAAAACATTTCCTGTTTAGCTCTCAACAGATATCCAAGTTCATGAACTTACTCCATTTTAAACTCCAGTTCCCTCCATTAATTCATCATATACGTTTAGTAGTCTGCATTGAATTAGAGTGGTGCTTTCTTTTTTACCTTAGACTCTATACTCAACTTTGGGTGAAAAGATAAATAATTTTATGCCTGTAACACCAACATCTTAAATATTGATATAATTTTTACTTTCTTTTTAATTTCAATATTTTAAAGATTTTAAATACAATGTTAATAATTTTAAACATGTTATATAAACATTACTGCATTTAAATCTGCATTGAAATAATATAATGTATTGTGGTTTACATTATAAAAATAATTTTTTTAAAATAACATTTTGAAGAAACTCCATGGTGGTAAATATAGAATGCATATACAAATAATAAATGCTATAGAAGTGTCGTGCTGTTTTTCTATTTAATATTTAACAAAATAACCTGGGGTGGGCAGCTTGGGGTTCACATGGGTTCAGGCAATCCTCTAGCTAGAATTCTGCCCAGTTTGGCAAACCCCCAAATGCCACCCCTGGCTGGCCACGCCCCCTCCCAGGAATCTCCATGCAGCCCATTCATCATGCCAGGTAAATGCATGGAGGCTTGGGGGGGAATGGGCCTGTTTCCAGTCTCTGGAGGGACTCTGGAGCCCGGGGTAAGCAGTTTTTGCCCTCCCGGAAAGCCTTCAGAGCCTGGGGAGGGCAAAAAAAAAAGGCCTATCAAAAGTTCCAGAAGTCCGGAAATGGGGCCTAGCCACCATGGTGCAGGAGACTGACTAGACCATGTCCACCATGGGCATGCCCACCCAACAACAGCAACCCCTTGCTGCACTTTTTGAAGCCCACCACTGAAAATAACATTCCAGCTAAATAATTTGCTATAAATTATTGGCTTTCAAACTTTTTTAGTGTATGACATGGTTTCCCAAACTGTGAGGTCTGCCTCCCTTTAGGAGAGATAGGCAGAGTCCACGAGAACTAATGAAGAAACTTAAGACTGTCACAAGAAATCCACTTTTTCCATGCTACCGTTTTCATTGTATTTATTTGGCATTTGGATTGTTAAGGGAGGAATATACAATAAGATTATATATAATAAGGGAGGTGTGATGGCAAAAAGTTTAGGAACTGCTGGACAATGGAACCTGATAATAATAATAATGCCAGAACACTGATCTAGTGATAGATTTCTAATGACAGAAAATTGGCTGGATCTATCCTTTCTCCCCATATAAGTGATTTACATCAATTATATGTCAATTATCATTTGTATAGTGCAATCATAGAAATTATATACATTCGATACAAATGACATTTCTTCAAAGCTATTTGTTACTATCTGAAGTACTGTCTGAAAACCAACAGCCTTTCCTCAGTTAAAGACACGCACTCTCCAGTAAATTCACCAGTAAAAATTTCACTCAATGACCATAGATATAGTACAGCTGTATATTATCATTTATCCTCATTATTTTCTTTACTCCCTCATCTTATTGGGATGATGATGATGATGATGATGATGATGATGATGATTCTGTTGCTTTACATGTACACTGAGAGCTTCTGCATAGGAGACAAATTCCTTAGGGATCTAATCACCCTTGGCCAAATAAATTATGCTGATAAATACTGCAAATATGAAACAGGCAATATGTTCAAAAAGGGGAAGTATCAGAATGTGATTCTTTATATTAGTCCCCGTTTACCAATCAAAATTGTGAAGGACAACTTAGTGGCTAACTGAAATCATGATTCTGCTTATAATTTTATTTCAGCTTTCCTTTGCTTTACACACCTGCAAAGGTCATAAATGTGAGGATTGGTTGTAAAGTTACTTTTTCATCACTGTCATAAGTGTGAATGATCAATAAAGCAAGGACTACTTATGTTTTTTCTTACAGTGTTTTCTCTATCCAATCACTCAGAAACTATTGCAAACTATTGAAAAACACATTTAAAAGTCCATCCTGTGTCAGGTCCCCCAAAATTCCCTTAGATAAAGAGGCAGAGTATCGATAACTTATCAGAATTATGGAGAAGGGTCCGCCATGACTGGTATCTATGGTATACGGTAATGCAAGAACCCACTAGCTAACTGACCCAGGTGGTTACTTTTTTTTCCTCATTCTCCACAAGAAAATCCAGAAACAGAAGGCTGGGAGATCAGGATGCTTGGGTTTGAAAAGAGGTTCCTCAGCAGTAACGGGTCTACTCAAATACAAGTCCTTACTTACAGTAACCTCTCTAACCAGTTAATCATCAGCTGCACAGTGATCCAGACTCCAAAGGAGAAAAAGTAATTCTGAGCATGTATTGGTACACATACACACTTGTTGGCACCTTCTTAAATGAGACTTTTTGAAGGGGATGTCAACAGGTGCAATCTACACACCCATACAATCTCTTAATTACCTTTCCTCTTTGGAATTTGGATCACTGTAGAGCCTTTCCAACCATTTAATGAGCAGCTGGAACCAAGAGACGATCCTGCATTCATAAACAGAAAAACCTTCAACTTCAGAATACAGGTGCTGGAGCTACATTTGTATCAGACGTTTATCTTGCTTGTCCCATTCCTGATTTTCATTTTCTGTCTGACTACACTTCTCTATGACCTGGTACCATTTACTGCTTTCCAACTGAGTCCCAGTGATTAACATGGCATAACAGAGAATGGGTAAGGGAATTAAAATAATTACAATTTCTGCTTTTTGTATTAAGATTCCTTTAGTCCAGAAGAAATGAATGATTACAGGATAGACAGTTTTTGTCTTGGAGTGATGAGAGCTATAAGAAGGGGCATGATGAAGCAAACTGAGCAGGACCATGTCACATGTATGGGCATTACAGTTGGTGAATGAAGTTAGACGTCCTTTGTAAAAGTTTACACTGCATTATTATTTTTTTCTGGTTGGAAATGGTGGATAACCAAGTTATTGATTTTTAATCAAAGGAACTTTGGAATTATATAAAAAGGGGCAAAGAAGTTATAGAACACCCACCTGTTAGCTTGATGAACATTAGCTTGTGGAATACAGGCAGAGAAAACAAGAATTTATCCAAAGGGGGGGGGGGGAGCTGTTCCCAAAATGCTCTTTATATACATATCTGAACAAAATACCTTTGCTGGCTATATTGGAAACTTTCCCAAAATCTCGAAACAAATTAGAAACCATTTTGCTATCTGTAAATAATGTGTTGATCAGCCCTGAGTGTGCTTCATTTCCCCAGACAGATAATCTCGGAATATGTACTTAATTGTTTCCACTTGTACATAGCCTTTTTCACAGTGTTCATGTTGTTCATACAATGTAATGTCAAGTTTTTACATGGTGCATAAGCAGACTCATCAAGGCTAGCTGCCAACTATCACTTCATGATCTGCCATCTCTATTATCTAAGCTGACTGGAGCTGATGGTGAAAAAAATATAAAGCATTTTTAGTTTTACAGATTTCCCAGTGGACAATACTCTCAACACTGGAAGTGAAAAAACATATTCAGAGAGTACAAGCTAATACTTCTTTAATTATCCAGTATAATTTCTAATAATTATTCTAATTATGTGCTTCTCAGGATCGGTATGCATAACAAAACAATGAAGTTCTACTTAATTAGTCAAATACAACTAGAAGCTATTTAAAGAAGTATTCTTACCAAACCTTATGCATTTTGGACTCTGGAAAACAAACTAATTTAGTTACATAAGTCAATGTAGAAAATTCAAATTTTTCATGTGTAAGATAGTAGGTACATACCTGTAATAGCGAGATTGCAAGTATGTTGAACAGACTGTCTTTGATACATGACTAGCAGATCCAAAGTCAATTACCTTAACTCGGTAAGGCTGCCGTGCTGGATCCACCAACATAATATTTTCTGGTTTGAGGTCAGCATGTATTAAACCAAGACTTTTTAATTTTTTCAGTGCAGTGGCCACCTGTTGCAGAATAGGCCGAATTACCCTTAGCTGAAGAGGGCTAAATTTGTTTTGTTTCAGAAAATCATACAAATTCTGTTCCAACATCTCAAAAACTAAGCAAGTATGGTTATGATGTTGAAAGCACTCATAGGCTTTCACAAAATTAAACTCGTCGGCATTCTCTGTACTTAATCTTCCTAATATGCTCACTTCTATTTGTCCTTGGCGTGCGTAAGATGG
Source organism: Thamnophis elegans (assembly GCF_009769535.1). NCBI lineage: Eukaryota > Metazoa > Chordata > Lepidosauria > Squamata > Natricidae > Thamnophis > Thamnophis elegans. Next base: position 91,285,762 of record NC_045541.1, read on the forward strand.
GTGGTTCTTCAGGATTTTGATTGCCACTATTTCATTTGTCCCTCTTTTCCAGCACTTTACGACTTGACCAAAAGTCCCTCGCCCAAGGAAATCAAGAACCTCATAAGTATTTTTCGCAGAACATAATACCTCATGCTGCACTAACTGATAATCTCCATCACCACTGGTACCATTTGGTTTTGAAGCTGCAGTAGTTGTCATAACTGTCATTGGGTTCCCCAAGTTTGTTTGCAACATAGCAGGCAATATAGGCAGTTCATCAACAATCTGCATTGCGCCACTCTGGTTTTCTAACTCTTCACTCTTACGCTTTAATCCACATTGCTGGGGACGGTCCAAGATGGTCAACTCACTTTCCTGTGTCCCAGACCAAGGTGCTTCCACTTGAGGTTGCTGTGCCTGCACTGCTAAGATTTTTGTAGCACCTGCAATAGTTTTTAAACCAACAGTGCTGGTCTGCAACAAAAAAGTCTCTCTTTGAGGTCTGTCAAATATATTTGTAGCTTGCAAGAAAGTACCACCCCTACTGGGAGGCTGAGTGATTCCAAAATTGTTACCATTCAAATAGAGCTGTGGGTAGGCTCTTTCATGATATACACAACTACTTGGCTCCACTTTCAGTTTCTTCACATTAGAAAAGGCACTTGGCTGAGTTTGATAAATATATGATGGATAGACCAAGACTTGTGAGGCCATACCTGAAAGAGAGAGAACATATTAAGATACTGTTGCTTCCCATCCCTCCATATATTTATCTCTAAAGTCTCTAAAAATAGTTAAATCAAAAAGCAAGCATTTTGTACATTAAATACTGAAGCTGCTACATGTTTTACATGGTTTATACATGAGTAATGGACAAATTTCCTCTGCTTTTAGAGAAAATATACCGTGTACCAAAACAGATTTTGGATGTTTACCACTCTGCTAACTTTAAGTAAAAGCAGCTTTCAAAGTTAGAGCCCAGTGCTAATATCAAATACCTTGTAACTACTATGAAACAAGTGTAATAGCAGAACCTATTTAAATCGATGCCAATAATGTGGGGAAGATTTAAGTTTTTGCCAATAACTTTCATTGTGACTAATGTACAAAAGAAACTTTGTTTTTTCAGAGTAATTCAATAATGGAAATTAATCAGCAATTAAACTACATGGCTTTATCATCATAGAAATAAACTCTTTGGTTCTTCCCAACTTATGATTCTATACAGATGGCTTAAACATGCATCATCCAACTCAAACTCTTGAAGTGGCTTCTTAAATCAAAAGAATCCTCTTTGGCCTTTGAAATTCTTTTTTCACTAGTCCCTTACGAGAATATACAGCAGAATTTAAAGCATATTCATCATTCTAAGAACTACAAAATTACATAATATTTATCTAATTTCTCAACAAAAAAGTAAAAACAGCTCCTGGCTTCATTTGTATAAGTTCAGTATAAAGTATTTAATATAAAAACAGCAGTACAAAGGAATATCTGTTTGTTCCTAACACATCACAAAAAAGGCTTTCAACCCAACACCTTCTTTATATTTCTTTGTCTGTGGCAATGTATATGAATGATACAATGGTAGGTAAGTAGCATAGTGTATTAATTGAATGGTCCTGCAAGCTTTTCTTTTTTCTTTTTTTGCAGTAAAGTGATTTTTCAAATATTAAAGTATACATTTTGTATAGTAAACTGGGAGGATTATTTCTGACTCGTAGGTACATAGCAGATCTTGTGTGTTAAACAGAGATACCAAGTGACTTCAGTGGTTGATGAAAATTACACACTTTGTTCTATTTAAAGCATATTGAGAAATGGACAGCTTTACCTTCCATAAGTGTGCACTGCTACTCAAGAGTGCCTTTTCAGAGGATAGGCTTTTTAAAGATACAGAGAAAGGGAAGAATGAAAATAAATTAGGCTAAGTTACTGTTTTATTGCAAAAGTTTAAGAGATCTAAAAGTGAACTGTACATGAATACAAACACCTGCATTTACTCCTAGGTATGCAGTTTCAAACTTCTGGGAGGAAGATGGAACAAGATTACACCTTTTAAATAACTACTATCCACACAAAAAATAGCAATGAAATGATTTTACAATCAAACTCTTCCAAATAGCTTTGGATTTTCTTTCATAATTAACCAGTTTGCTTTTGAATGAAATTCAAAGACCTGGTTGTCACCTATAAAGTCCTACACAGCCTAGAGCCTGGTGACTTGAAGTACTACCTATCTCCCATATTACCACTACTGCAAGGTTAGGGTTAGGGTGTTAACAAGCAAGTTAAAAGGTTTTTTTAAAAAACAGATCCTTTATCAATATAGGAGACAATTCATTATGATGAAGACTATCCACCTTCTCAGATATGACATTTTAAGAAAACAAATTTTGCCAAAGGGGAAAAAGTGAGATCTGAAGGAATAATAGCGAATTATTCGTAAAAATGGTTAATATAAACCATATATCTATCTTCTGATCTCATGAGTGACAACATATCCAATGTAGTTTGCCTAAAGTTCTCAAATGGAATGACATAATCTTAAGGCAGCATTTCTCAACCTTAGAAACTTTAGATTGTGTGGACTTCAAATCCCTGAATTCCCTAGCCAGCATGTCCACAAAACGTCAGGTTCCCAAGGTTGAGAAACACTGCCATAAGGCTTCAAGCTCTGTCGAAATTGATGGATGGATGGAAGAGTCAATTAATTAAATTTCTGAGTTATTTCTTTAAACTCTACATTTTCTGAGTTATTTCTTTAAACTCTATATTGACTGCAATTAAACCTAAATTAAATTTCTGAATAGGGAATATCAATTTCTAATACTAGCACAACAATATAGAAATCATTTTCAACTACAAAGCAAGAGCTGTTCCTCAAAAATGTTACTATTATGGGCAAAAGACAGCCTGGTACAACCTCCTCATATGCAAAAGCTGAAATTTATGTTAACATCACATAAGCTTTTACCACCATGGCTGAAAATAGAATATTAGCTTATGAGATGTGGAACAGCCCATGCAGCATACATAGTTCCAAGTAGTGATCATCTTGCTATTGCTATGGCTATAAATGGACATATAAAATATTTACTCATAATTCCATATCCTCCACCAAATACCTGTTCAACATATTAAGCTATTTTCCTAAGCAGTAATAGCCAAATGTGGATCAAACATGGAACTGATGACCACCTTAAGATCACTGCTTCCCTTCTCAGGCTAGAAGGGGCAATGATGCAATCATATTAACAATTAATCAGGGGTTCCTGGCCTGGCACAACTAGAGAGAAAAGGAGCTGGTTATTGCTGCTTAAATAAACCAAAACTGATAATCTGAACTATTAGAAGAAAATTAGAAAATGTAGCCCATAATTTAACTATAAATATACCAAACTGGCTATAGATAGAATATAAAAATAGTTGTGATCTTTACAAACCTCAACCTATATACTATATCTTGGAAATTCTCGTTGCTTACTCTCTAGCTGCTAAATACTAATCTAAAATCACCTTAACTTTTGCATTATTAACTTTAGACTGTCAATTTATCAGCCTTAGTTAAATTCTTAAATTAAGACAGAAGTTCCTACATGTTATAGTGAACAAGTGTGAGGGTTAAATGAAAAATAATGTACAGTATCTATCCCAATAACTTTAAATAGGAATAGTTTAATAAATGAAACAGGAAAATAATCATTGAAATTAGCATCCCCCATTCCATATTGTCAACTCTGAATCGAGCCTGGCTGAAGCCATCTTGTGCTGCTTCATAGTTATCACACACTATGGGGGGGGGGGGAGGATGAGGGGGGAATATCTAGACCCGTGATGGTGAACCTATTGCACGCATGCCATAGTTGTCACGCGGAGCCATATTTGCTGGCACACCAGCAGTTAGCTCTGGCCAACTGATTTGCGGCCTTCCGGATGGCTGGCTAGACCATTTTTGCCCTCCCCAGGCTTCAGGAAAACGACCCCAACAAGCCAACCATAAGTTCAGGAACAAATTTCTAGCACACATGCACTCAATTTTGGCACGCCATAAGAAAAAGTTTCGCCATTACTGAGCTAGACAATCTCGTAGACAAAATAAAGAGCTCTCCCATGGAACCAAGGTCATCCCAAAAGGTGGCAATAGGAGGATCAGAATGGTCGAGGGAGCCCGCCAACTGCTTTGATTGGATAATGTGACCTGTGACACACGGGGAAGAAAATGTTTGCTCTTTTAATGATATGGTAACCATGGTAACCACATGGTTTTCATTGGCTGTGCTGATATGATGTGTCCAATAAACACATTTTCTGAGGAATGTTCCAGCCTTGGAGTTCTGGTTTCTTTGGATGCATTAGTCGGAACACTGACACCTATATGTACTCCTCTATATAATCACCACCATTTGCTACCTATGCATATTCTATCAGAAATGAATAAGTGTCTTAAAGTCATCACAAACAAACTCTACACTTTACTTGTTCAACCATGTCCTGATAGGTTTTCCATCTATGCCACTTTGAAGCAATTAAGCAGAATTCAGAAGCACAAGAATGAATTGTTGCTGCAACATGAGAATGCTAGATTCACACCTCATAAACCACCCAAGATGCAATTGTGAATGTGGATCAGAGGTGGGTTGCTCCTGGTTTTGCTGCCGGTTTACTTCATGCGCCCTTTGCAAAACAATTTACAGTGAACTGCACATGTGTGCACACTACTAAACAACATATCGGCAATGGCAGTGGCGACCAGGGAACCAGTTTGGGGGTGTGGCCAGCCTGGGTTGTTGCTGGTTCTGCGACCCAGGCCAAAATACCACTACCAGTTCGGCCAAATCAGGCTGAACTGGGAGCCACCCACCTCTGATGTGGATCCCACCATCTTATTTCATCCACTAGGCAGACTTGATGCCATGTGACTTTTACTTTTTCCCCAACCTGAAGAAATACTTCCTTTCTGACTCAAAGGAAGAGGTGGAGAGGACTGTCAAGACCTGAATGAAGAGACAAAGAATGGAGCTCTTTCATGACAACTTATAAATTTGTCCATCATTAGCAAAAAAATTGAATGGTGATGATTATGTGGAGAAATAAATACAGGTAACAAAAGAGTTCATTTCAAAGATTATTTTCTTGTTTTATTCACCAAAGTATCCCAATTTAAATTAAAATTATGGTCTTTGAATCATTATTTTTAGTTCAATAGTTTACCATGTGAACCTTCAACCTTCTAAATTATGACATCTGAATTGGATTTAACACTGCTTTGAGGGCTGTGAAATATTTTGAATGTGATATGAAAGATGTGCTTCAAAATAAATGGAATGGTAAACTCAATACTATTGCAACTCTTTAGGAAGTCATGTTTGTTTCCAAGATTGCATGACTAATGTGGAAGTCATCTACTTCATATTAGTAAACTATAATTAAAAAACACTGTCTTATCATATGGATTGTACCTAAGAAAGTGTTTTGCTGGTTTCTATCTAGTGGTTGATACATATAAAATATCTGTATAAATAGATTAACCATAATATTGTTGACTAGGTCTAGAATACTGTAAACTAGAGTTTATTCAATAGATTAAAATGGCTAGATTTATACAACAGAGTAAAATCAATTACTCAAAACAATACTAGGCCATTAAGCAAGAATTAAACTTGCTTTCTTTTAATTCCCAAAGCTTCTAAAAAGCTAACTCCTAGGGAAAAAACCCACTAATGTTTAAATATTACTTATCTGCATGTTAAATAGTGACAGCAAATTCATTCAATTATACACTAATTTACAAGAGTTTTACCCTTTTTGTAGTTGCTTTACCTGAGATATGAGCTCCAAACTTATGACCCAGAGTTACTCAAGTGTTTTTTTACCTTTAAGAAGAACATTAATTTGACTGCTGCCAACTACCGGATAATTCCCACTCATAAATATAATATATTACTTTTCTTAAAGGTTAATAAGTTTTCTCTTCTTCCAAAAATAATAGTTGTTTATAACAACATAAAACTGTTCCGAATTAATGCAATTTAAGTAAAATTACTGAAGTAGTGTTGCTTCACTACTGATGTATAAAAGCTGACTGATGCTTAGTATCTTTTTATAATGATTAATTTACAATAAAGAGATGAACTTGACTAGCAATGTGAAGGACCAAAGAATTTAAATATTAAAAATTGGAGGGATGTGCTTAAATGTTTTAGGGGGGGGAAATCATAACATTTGCCTCTTTTAGTCTTCAAATTATTACTTTGGGGGGGGGGGATATCCCAAGAATATTATTTTTTCAATCTTGATACCTTTAATATATAGGTTTTTTAAAGTGAACATAAATCATATATGAACTACACAAAAACAGAATTGCCTGCAACAATTTTTTCAAGTACATGAAGTATCCTGTATCCATCATCCATATTTAACATAATAAAGTACAGGTAACATAATAGACATAATAGAGTACAGATATTCAAGCCAAGGTTTAAAAGTCTGATACAAGCTGCTGCTTTAGATATATAGGAAGCATAGTTTTTTCTTGCAACTAGAGGCGATATATATCAGAGGTGAGCAACTTTATGCAGCCAGGAGCCATACATTGTAGGGAGACATCCTTTGAGGGACATCCTTGGTTTGGCAGGAACTAAAATGCATATTAAAGAGGGGTCTTTGGGAGTTCTGGGAATACAAAATAGATAAATGATAAGACTAACATATTTTATTTTCATTGTTACTTTCATTAAAGCACAGTAAAAATCACAGTGATAAATTGTGGTTTGCTACTTATTTTTACAACATGATCTTGAGTGTCTACAGTGTAATGACAAAAGATTTAGGGGCTGCCTAATACGCTAGTCTTCTTTCTAGTTAACTAATTTTTTTACTTCTAAAGATAGTATAACACAGTGATGGCTAAACTTTTTGCCATCGAGTGCCAAAAGTCGTGTGCGCACGTGCCCACACCCATAATTCTATGCAACTGCCCTCCATGCATTGCGCCCATCCCCCGCTTTTGCTACGCGATGGAACAGTGAACCTGTTTTTCGCCCTCCCCAGATTCCAGACCCTTTCTAGGAGCCTGGGAAGGCTGAAAACAGCCTTCCCCACCCCCTGGAGTCACTCCGGAGGCCGACTTCCAGTCAAACCGGAAGGGCGATTTTTTGCTCTCCACAGGCTCCAGACCTTTTCAAGGAGCCTAGGAAGGGCAAAAACAGCCTCTCCCCCCGCCCCCCCGGAGGCTGGAAACTGCCTGTTTCCTGACTTCCTGTTTGCATGTTGGGCTATTTTTCACCCTCTGGTGCTTCGGGAAGCCTCCTGAAGCCTCTGGAGGGCGAAAAACGGCCCAACGGGCAACCCGGAAGTCTGTTCCCGAACTTCCGGATTGCGGCTTCAGGGAAGCCTCTGGAGGGAGAAAAACGGCCAAAAATGAAGCCAGAAATCAGCTGGCCAGCGTGCGCATGCAGGCTGGAGCTGACAAGGCAAAACCTTTGTGCCCTAAAAAATGGCTCTGTGTGACACCTGTAGCATGTATGCCATAGGTTAGCCATCATGGGTATAACACCTAGAGAAATTAATAGTTGAAAATATATTAAATATATCAGCTATTGGATAAAGATATTACAGACAATAAATCTAGCTACAGATAAAAATACCTTGGAGAGAAAAAGAAATGGAGGGAACTCAAAAATGCTTTTAAAAGCATTTCCTAGTTCATCGCTTTTCTAAATCACATCTTCCATGAAGTTTTGAGACTTATTCTCTGTTGAATTCCTAAAGCAAAGGCTAGCATAACAAATTACATAAGCTAATTATGTGATGTGGGAAGAAATACTTCCTTTTGTAATTAACTTCATTGCATAACCCTGCAAAAATCTTCCATATCCCCACACTATAATTCATTTTCTACATCTGCCATTTCCCCTCTCTATTTTTTTGCAAAGTGGAATGTTCTAGTCTTTTTAACTTTATAAAATGCTGTGGAGTGTTTTGAAAAACTCTATTAAGTATTTTAAATTCAGACATGATAAAGACACAGAAGGCAATTACAATACCAGCCACTTGACCTAGGTCTTTTTAAATCAACCCTGGCATTTCCAATTCTTTCAATTATATCAGCCAATATTATAACCTAGTACCTTGCAGAAAGCATCTGAAAAGTATAGATTCCTGAAGAGGGGAAAATGTTTAGGAAAAATCAAAAATTCTGAAAACTGAGATACTTGAACACAAGTTGAACACACAAAAAAACAGAAAATAAAATGGGAGGCATCCAACAAAAATATTAACGATAAACTGTAGAAGATAAGCGGATAAGCTGGGAAAGAAAAAGAACAAGCTTAAGACATGACTACAGAAAAAAATATGAGCATCAGAGAATAATCTGAATGTCTAAGGATGGCACCAGAAAAACTAAAAATCAAAATCATCAGAGGCTAGAAATGAATTCTAGATGTAACGAATGAAAGTCCTTTGAGAATATGCAGAAGGAGAGAAAAAGGAAGCAGTCAGAACACTTCCGGATTGCGGCTTCAGGGAAGCCTCTGGAGGGAGAAGGTGATCGTTTGCTGTCAGGCAACAAGAAAGAGGCTAAGTTGCTTAATTTCTATTTTGCATGTCTTTTCACAAAAGAAAAAATAGCCATATAAATTAAATAAAGCCAAAATCTGGGGGGGGGGGAATAATCTAATCTGTTGAAGTATTACTACGGGTAGAGGGAAGGTGTATAAGAGGAATACAGATTAAAAGAGGTAAGGAACTGATATAAGATCTCCTAACTGTCTTGAATAGATTTGCTGAAGTGGGCCCTGATGGATGATATCCAGAGTGCTAAAGGAACTGGCAGATGTGATTTCAGAAATGTTGTCCAAAATTTTTGAGAACACCTGAAGTACAGAGAAATGCCAGAAGACTGACGAAGAGCTAACATTGTTCTTCAATCTTTAAAAACAGGATAAAAAAACAGAAACGGAAAGCCAGACCAGTCATCCAGACATCAGTACGTAGGGGAATTCTAGAAAAGATCAACATGCAGTTAGATGGAAAGACTCAGTAAGGAAAAACATATTACTAGAAGCCAGGATGAATTTGAAAGAAACAGTTGTGCCAGACAAATCTTTTTTTTTACAAAGCAACTTACAAAACGGTGGAATATGGTCAGACCCCAGTAAATTGTTTAACAAGGTTGATCGTAATCTTCTTGATAATATGGAACAAAATAATATGGTCCCACTTCAGATGGATTTGTAGATGGTTGCGCAAGTTTAGCTAGTATTCGGTCCTTAATGCATCTATGTCAACATGGAGGAAGCTATGAGCTGGGTTACTTCAGGGTCTGTCCAGTGCTCTTTCTCACTTTCATAGTGACTTAGAGGGGATAGAAGGTTCATCAAATTTGCAGACAACCAAATGCTGGGGAAGATAGGAATTGTAACAACTCATGTTCAAAATTCAAAACAATAGGCAGACTTGAACATTGTGCCTTATCCAACAAAATGCAATTAAGTGACAAGCAATATAGGATTCTTTGTTTAGGGAGGAAAATCAGATGTGTAGGTACAAGACAGGTGGTAGACTTCAGATTAAGAATCAATCAATAGTGGTCAGGCAGGATGGGCATGCTTCAAGTCCTATTAGTTGAGGAATGCCAACTGACAGGACCCCAAAGGTGTGTCTTTTCGGTCATAGTGGCCATCCTATAGAACTGTGATGGCGAACCTATGGCACGCGTGCCATAGGTGGCACACGAAGCCATTTCTCAGGGCACGTGAAGTGTTGCCCTGTCAGCTCTGCTGGCCAGCTGATTTTCGGCCATTTTTCGCCCTCCAGAGGCTTTAGGAAAGCCTCCTAAAGCCTCCGGAGGGAGAAAAACCGTCCAACGTGCAAACTGGAACTTCAGGAACGAAATCCATTCCTGAAGTTCCGGTTTGGGCGTTACGCAGTTTTTCGGAGGCTTTCCTGAAGCCTGCAGAGGGCAAAACATGGCCCAACTAGCCTCCCAGAAGTCCGGAGGCTTCAATGAGGCCTGCGCACATGTACGGGGGGTTGTGCACGCATGCACTAGGGGGAGGGCATTGCATTATGGGTGTGGGCACGTGCATGCGCTACTCCCTTCCCCCGCTCAACCGGCTTTTGGCATGCCTCGACAAAAAGGTTAGCCATCACTGCTATAGAACATTTCCCCTCTGGAGGATGGCCCTGGCCCTGCTGGCCTTTCACAAATTTCTAAAGATCTAATTCCATGCCTAGGTTTGGGGCTCACAGTGTGCGATAGGACACATTTCCTGGTTATGAGCAGTGAATTGTGGACAGTAATACTTTCTCAGCTATTGTTTAAAAGTCAAAAATAAAATATTATCACAGTTAAGTACTAACAAGTAGAAACTTTACCGAGAGAAATCCCAAAATGAAATAAGGAACAATTTCCTGATCATGAGAGCTATGGTTCTTATGCTATTTCACCCAATTCCTTCTTTTTTCCCATTTAAAATAAAAACACTGTTGTTTTACACAAAAGTTTTGACAGCATGAGTCCCAAACTGGATCCTTTACTGACAATAACAAATTGTTCCATTAACCCCAGGATAAGTCCAAATTATTCTCTTGAGGCTATTAACTAATTTCTGCACCATTGTTTTAAACATTAGAATGCTGTATCTCTTGTAATTGTGGGTGCTTCCATCTCTGAAAATTTTCAAGCAAAAGTAGGTCTGGAATGGTATTAGGATTCCTGCCCTAGATAGCAAGTTGGTTTAGCAGATCTCAATTTATAAGGCAGATGACTCTCAAAAGTAACAAAAAAACCATCACATAACACACATTTCATTTTTACATAAAGACCCCTCATATTACATAGGACAATTCAAATTTGTGTTCGGAATGGAATAAGCCTATTGTTTCCTGGGAGCATATTTAGATATCCAATAAAAGAGAACACAGCTTTTGTTCCAAATAGTGAAGGACCACTACTATTTGAGTCAACAAGAGATATATAAATAAAAACTCTGCCTTTGTATAAGGTAACCTTAGAAACCACATATTTTTATACTCAAATATTTTTGCCTAATTGTTATTTTACATTTCTTTCTTCCAGTCAAATTCCAATAAATATTCTCTGATCTGCAAGTTTTTGACATGCTGCAATTGAAACCAAGCAAAACTGATACACAAACTGAAACTATTACATGATGACAGCATGTCCAAGTTTAAATCCAGACTACCTCAATCATTTATTAAGGCAATGGGAGGTCAGAAGAAAAGTGCCTAGTGGCAGTAGGATATACTAGAGCAGTGATGGCAAACTTTTTTGGTGCCGAGTGCCCAAACTGGAATACGTGTGCATGCCTGTTTCTCCATAGTGAGGGGGGGAGGAGTATCCAGAGTGGGTTGACCTTGTCCTCTCATGATTGGATGAGTCAGATAAGCTCTTTGGGCAACGCCCCCTGGCCAGCAGGACTTCCCATATTTGACTCATCCCACTCAATGGAAAGGATGCACCAGTCTGGACCTCCAGTATTTACAAAGGATTAAGGAAAATAAACTTGGACCAACAAATCCTGCCTCCCTACATCGCACACAGCCTCCTCCTGCAAGGACTGGACTGCCACAAGCCCCCTGGGGCGGCACGCTGCCCTGGCCACTGAGTGAGACAGAGTCACTCAGGGAGGACCCTTGCCAGGCAGGCAGGAGGAGAGGGCATATATGCTTCCTAGCGGCAGCCCTTGATGCAGAGGCTTCTCAGGAGCAGAAGCGCTCCTCCTTCATTCTTGTTTTTAACATGTGGGAAGACCCCCCCTTTTGTATTTTATTTTATTATTATTGTTGTTGTTGTTATTCTCATTATTATTATTTTACCTTTGCAGCAGGCCCTTCTTTATTGTGAGCCTTAGCTTCCCTCACTTCATCTTACATGCACTCTAGTGGCTGACCATTGAACTCCATCTGTGTTTACATTCAGAATATCTCTGCGCGAATCCTAGCCATAGAATCATAGCACCCTTATGGCCGGGGGGGAAAAGGGTCAGACAGGCCAGTCCCCATGCCAGAACCCACCACAAACTCAGAATGGGATGTCCGACTATGAGAAATCGCAGAAGCACCTCAGATAGCCTATGACCTTAGACAGCATTCGCTGAGGGCAGAACATATAGCAGGGGTGGAGAACATCAGAGCCGTCTGGCTCAGCTGGACCGAGGTGGACAATTTGGAGCGGAAGCTGCAGCCAGCAATCTTCGAGGAGCTGGCGGACTGCTTCGGAGACCCGGACGTCGACTTATTCGTCACGCCCCTCAATGCTCAGCTCCCGAGGTTCTTCTCCAGGTACCAGACACGGGGGCAGAAGGGGTGGACGCTCTGCGAAGCCCCTGGCCCAGTGGTCGTCAGTATGCCTTTCTGCCCTTACCCCTGATCCCCAGGGTCATATGGAAAACCCTTCAGGAGGGGGCGGAAGGGGTTCTGTTGGCCCCTCACTGGCCCTGGTGGCCGTGGTTGCAGATCTCCAATCACTTTCAGTGGAGAGGCCCTGGGGAACCCCCTAGGAGAGAATATCCCTCAACCAGGGGTCGCTGGAGCACCCAGACCCTCAATGGCTCCAGCTGACTGCTTAGCTCTTGAGCGGAGCATCCTGGGGAAAGACCTCTTCCCCCCCACACAGGGTGATGCAGACTATCCAGACTGCCCGCACACCCTCCACAGAGCGTATCTATGGCTCCATGTGGCGAGCCTTTGCCTCATGGTGTAACTCCCTGAGGTACAATCCTACCCAGGCCTCAGTGCCTCAGATCCTGGACTTCCCTCAGGCAGGCCGGTACAGAGGGTTAGCTTCTAACATGATTAGGAGACAGGTTTCAGCCATCTCATAAGTTCTCCTGCATGGCAGGAGACAGAGCTTGACTCACCATCCTATGGTCAGGCAATTCCTCAAGGGGGCTTTCAACCCGTTGGAGAAGTGGCACACTCTGGGCGTAAGGGGGGCTCTGTGGATTCACCGCAGGAGAACCAGGCCAAACAGGAAATCCAAAGCTTTGTTTGTCTCCTTCCAACCAGGTCCTGGGTAACGAGGTGACTTCCACCACAATAGGCAGGTGGTTGCGAACCTGCATTGCCACTGCATACCAATCGCAGGGCTTACAGACACCAATCATATCACAGCCCACTCCACGCATGGCCTGGGCCACGCAGACATCCCTGGACGAAATCTGCAGGGCAGCCACACAGGCTTTCCCCTCTCCCTTTGCTAGGAACTATAAACTGGACTCTTTTGCCTTGGCAGAAGCCTCTTTGGCCGCAGGGCATTGCAGGCAGTTCACAGGGCGGGGCCCACGCCTCAACTGGCATGAGTGGGGGACATGGGGCCTCAAGGGTCTCCCTCCCGAGGGACGTGCAGGCTTTGGTACGTCCCACTCTGGATACTCCTCCCCCCTCACTATGGAGAAAGAGCGTTGGTACTTACCTGATACGCCTATTCTCATAGTGGGGGGAGGAGTATCCAGTCCCTCCTTGACTATGTTTGTACGACTAAGTGTTATGTTCATCGTTTTATGAAGTTATATAAATATTGAGGTCGAAGACGATAAAACTAAGAACTGAATTAAGAGTCTGGAGTGAATGGTGCAATGAGTCGGATGGAGCTCTTCGTCAAATATGGGAAGTCCTGCTGGCCAGGGGGCGTTGCCCAAAGAGCTTATCTGACTCATCCAATCATGAGAGGACAAGATCAACCCACTCTGGATACTCCTCCCCCCACTATGAAAATAGGCGTATCAGGTAAGTACCAACGTCCTTTTTGGCTTGTTTTCAGGCAGTTTTTGGCTGCTTCCAGGCTGTTTTTGGCTGTTTTCAGGCTGTTTTTGGCTGTTTTCAGGCCAGTTTTGGGCCTTTTCCTGCCCCAAAACAACCAAAAAATAGCCTGAAAATGGCCTGTTTTGGGCCCTTTTTGGCTGTTTTTCAGACTATTTTTAGGCTGTTTTCTGGCACTCCGGCACCCGCAAAGACCAGCTGGTGACTGCGCATGTGCCCACCTGTGGCATCTGTGCCATAGGTTTGCCATCATGGTACTAGAGCTTCTCCCTACCAACAGCTGAAGAATTCTCCACAGTCAAATTCAGATACAGATAAACTTAAATTGGGAGAAATCCATGTGGTTTACAAGAAGTTGCAAGAAGGAGAATAACCGGGACTTGTCACCACACAGGAAATCTTTGTACTCTTATACACAGATCCCCACAGCCACATAGTTTAACATGTGATTTCAGTACATATAGGGATCTAGTGAAGCTGTATATTGTAAAACATTTCAATAGATGCATTTTCATTCAGAGTATTTCAAATGCCTGGTGGCTTAAAAACTGTTGGCAAGAGGTGTAACCACTGGCAGAGAGATGTTTGCTTCTTTCTGCCTGTTTCCTAAGAGAGAATTTTATTTTCCTTTAATCACTTCCACTTAATTATGAGCAATGAGAGGAAATATATACTGTAGAAGTAATGGAAGGGACTAAAAGGAGAACAGTCCTAATCTGGGAAGAATACCTAGATGTGTGGAACTGTTCAATATTATCTAATCTTCATCAATACTCATTTTAGTTTGTCTCCTTTTGAAGAGCCACCCTCAAAAAGCTATCAGGATGAGCCAATGTTAGATTCCCCCCCACCCCCTTAAGATCAAATCTTACCCACTGGGAAAGTCAACCAATCCTGTGCCCACCCACCGTCTCAAATGGGAGGGGAAAGTGCAGCAATCTAGAGAACAGGAACAGCAGTGTTCCTAGACAGCAAAGGACAAGGCCATAACATCATGGCTATAGATCCATCCATGTTGATGTAAGTGTAGCCATGGCAACTTTCAATAAAAAATCCCACCTACATTGGCTGTACTACAAGTAGGTTGCTATGTTTTTGTTTCCAGGCACCTTCCCCCCCCTCCCTTCCCAAGGCCTAAGTAGATATTACATGGGAGCTGAGGCTACGTGTGTGCCCAGATGGAATTAAAAGAAAAGCAGCCACAAAAGACCAGCAGTTGAAGCAGGAAAGTAGTACAAGTTGAGAAGTTGCTTAACTCTTGTCCCTCTGTTTCTTCTGTTTGATATTTTCCTACTGTTTACACAATAAAGAGAACTTGGAGGAACAATTCTAAATGGAAAAACTGAGTAAAAAAGGGTTAAATAGTCCTGCATTTTTTTTTACCAATGCCAACATGTCATATGTTGTCTATGTATTGTTTGGATAACTGTTAGATATGCCTCTGGTATAATCCTTAGTTTGGCTTTTATAGAATTCTCCAACCCAGAGAAGGATTTTGAGAAATAAGGCAAAACAGGGATCCATGTTCTGGTATATGTATGCCTGTGCTTAAACACAGCAAAGGCTTGTCTACAAAACAACCAAACCAGCACTAGCCTATTGCATGCATCCTCAGCAGATTTAGGGAGAAACTTTTTAACAGTTTATACGTATATAAGAGCTACAATCAGGCTTTTAATATATATTCAGAACCAAGCTTTCTTAAATAAACCTAATCCAAGGATGATTCAGACATGGTCTCACCTCACTGTTTTCCGTTGCAATATCCAGAAAATTTCATTACTGTGTCATTGAAATTACAAAATAGTGATGGTGTAATTTCTTACTGGTTTTCATTTTAAAATCATTGAAAAACTGCATGCAAGCCTTCATTTTTAAAAATATGCATATTACCCAAAGTAAAAGAAAACTTAAAACAACATTCAAACATCTCTTAAAATCAGGCTGTTTTACTTCCACTTTATGACATCATCCCTATGATCCCAGCCATTCTTATTCTCTCCCCCACAAGAATGTTAGAGTTGATGCTCCCAACTCCTTAACAGTTGTCTATTCTCTCTTAATCCATTAAAAGACATATTTGGAACAAAGCAAAAGATGAAGCTTATTAATAAATTTTCCCTACAGATGAGTAAGACAAACAAGATTTTTCAGAAACAACTCCAGTCTAGGCGTGCTATTCATGCCTCCACTTTTGCTTTAGGGAAAGTAGTTTAAGGCATGCTAAAGCACATAAATTCCAACCAATTCATGCAGAAGAACACGCCACCAACTCATATACCAATACACAAAAATGTCTACTACGTTGGACAAGCCAACAATCAGAAGGAAGGTATTCACATAAATGTCGTTTGTAGATTCATGAAAATAAACAAACTAGAATAGGCATGTCTAAAGTACTCTGCCATATGCACAACATTCTACTAATAATACAATTGTATAAGGCATATACTCAGGATCACATCAAATTGGATCAGATACTAATCTTTCCCCTGGGACTACTCAATTTTTAAAATTACTTTTTTAAAAGTTTAACCATTCTTCTATCAGATATTTGATTTCTTTGAAATATATTTCAACTTTCGTATTTGCATTTTTGGCACAGAACCTACACTTCTAGCAGTTCAAAACATATCTGCCTATTTTTCCCCACTTTATCTTGCCCAAAGGCATTTATTATATAGGTTGAATAATCAAACAAACAGGTACTGGTAGGATACCATTTTACAGTGCTTCTGAAGATGGGAGAAACAATTCAAGATGATCAGGTAAAACAGCACAACACAGCCAAGCTATAATACCACATTAACTGCAACATGATATAAAAGCACTGAAACACATGTGATATTTAGAGCAGAACATGTGATCCTTTGTCAAAAGGCCTACTTTCACTGCAACACACTGATACAATGCTTTCAAGCCAAAATATAGAGGTCTCTTCCATTAACTACTTACTGACTCAATGCTGATGTGACAGGATCTCAAAGATATATTTTCTCTTCCACAAACAACTCAATCTTCAGCCTTTTGACAGGTTTGTACTGAAAATTGATTTGGTAATTTTCATTATGATGAAGACAGTTTGGCAGACATGACAGTAAAGGGCTACAGATCACTGCAATTTTCAGGAAGCTCAATAACTAAAGTAAAAAGGCTGTACATTGCCTGTGATACTCTACTATATCAATTCTAATACAAAGTTAAGAAATATTTTGAGTTCAATTCAAGGTCAGACTCCTTTAATGCAGTTGATTTTATAATCTATTTTGATGATTGTGAAAAAAATATACAATAGCAATTATGCAAACTACTGCCAACAAAAATATTTTATTTCATCCCAAAAATATAAATTTATGTTTTTAACAATATTATCTAAATATAGAATCTATAAAATCAAAAACAGATTGTATAATTGTCATAGAATGTAAGTATACTTACAATAAAAAATAATAATTCTAATTCTAAAACTCAAATCTATTAATTGTCCACAAGTTCTAAAAACCAATTATTTACAAAACCAATTATTTACAAAACAAAGCTAAAGATGTGATGCTTACATCAACCAGAATCACAATGTCAAACTATTACTTGAAGAACAACATTTGGGGAAACAATTTTTTGAAAATTTTACATGATTTCTAAACTGATCCAATCATACTACTGAGGTAGTTGCAGTAATTAAAAGAAATAAAACTATTACACTAGAATAATAAAATTAATAAATTCAGCCAGTAAAAGCAGCAATATCCATAAATTAAGATACAAAGGCGTAAGATTGAACTGCCTGGATTGTCTCCTAATACCAGGAATCATCCTTACTTTAGGAGGTAGATATCCACCTTGCAGAAGAAAAGAAAATGCACATTTATGTTTTTTTTAAAGCAACACAGAACAAGCAGTGACTAAAGCATGAATATATACTCTGTATTGTTTCTTTGTAATATAAATCATAATAAGTTGAAACCATAGAGTATACTAAGCCAAAGTCAATACTTTTCTAAGTAAAGCATGAAAGGCAGCTGGGTAACTTTGGGCCAGTCAATCTCTCTCCATCCAACCACCTCAGAGGGTTGTTGAGGGAAAAATAGCAGCGGAAAGTATTGCATTTGTTTGCTGCCTTATAAAAATAATAAAAGTAGGATAAAAATGATAATAAACTAATTTCTGGCAAATAACTGTTTTGGCCATCTTGACAGATAAACCCAATGCTTATGAGAATATAATACATTTTCATATGTCTTTAAAAAGGCATAAATAAGGAATTCTACTATACCTATATGGGCTGGCCAGCAGGCTAATACATTTGGCTGTCTTGTTTACAATGTTGATTTAGCAGAATAACAGAGTTGGAAAGGATCTTGGAAATCTTCTAGTCCAACCCTCTGCTTAAGCAGGAAACACTATACCGGGGTATTAAACTCAATTTCATTGAGGTCTTTGGTTGACTTCGGTCAGGTGTGTGTGTGGGGGGGGGGTGACTAAGTGGGCATGGCCAGCTTGATGCCACTCACGGGGCATGGCTGACTGGGTGGGCATGGCCAGCTTGATATCACTCCCCAAACTGCTGGCATGTTTCCTCTTTGCACTGGGTAGACCGGGCCGAAGCCAAGCTGGCCCAATATTTCCTGTTCACATTGGGTAAACCAAGCCAAGGCCACGCTGGCCCGATGTTTCCTCTTTGCATTGGGTAGACTGGGCCGAAGCAACACAGGTAGACCAGGCTGAGGCAACACAGGCTGGCCCCTTACATTTTCCAGGACAAAATTATTAGATAATATAGATAATTTAGAGTATTTGGACAACAACTACAGTTTTGAGAAAGGAATTTTTTTGAGAAAGCACAGGGTTGAGAGGTTCCTAAATTACAAACCTGAACCTAACTCATGAAAGAACCACTAAGAAAAGAGAATTTTAAATATAAGTAATGCACTACACAACCTTTCCCGTCCTTTCTTTTTCTTCAGACTACTTAGTTTTTAAGAAATCAGAAAGGAAAGATATATGCTGTAATTTTATTTTACCCCTCTATGTGTCAGTTCTTACTTCTTTAACATGTTGATCTTTTCATCGGATATATAATCTTGTTCTGATGAAAAGAAACTACTAGACACAAACTTTTCTCTTGGTATTGCTATATATAGATACAAGATTTTCCACAAAAACATGTGATTTTCATCACTAGACAGTTGGAATAATGTCAAAAATTGAAAGTGAATGATTGCATGGTTTTGCTCTGCTTATGCCTTCTTTTAAAATGCAAGTAATAATGTAAAGTAAAATACTATTTAGCTTAGTTATTCTAAAACTCATGCTACTATCTATATATTTTGTGCCAAAATGCTTACCAAATAAAGCATTTTGTAATCTCTACTTTTATGTATATTAGCAGCCTTTGAAAAATATTGATGTACATGAATGTTTCAGATTTTCCTTGATTACATGGGCATTGTTGTTTCATATCAATTGCTATCAATGTGTTGGAGGATATATTTCATGACATAAAGTCTATAAAATACTAAAAGTATATGTGTTTTTCTCTAGAAATAATTCCTTATCCTTAATAAGCTTTAAAAATAAAAACTAGCTGCAATTAATTAATTATCCATTACTTGTAAATAAGCTCCATTAAACTCAAGAGACTTCTGATAAGATTACATTAGCAATTATCCTAAAACATCTATTCATGCCATCTGGCTAAGACAAAACTTGCCAGATTATAACTGGTTTCCAACAGCCATAATGTAGATTGTCTGCTTTGACATTTTCTGTGCATCTAGTCATTTAGTTTGTACAATATAGTTTAATGCAACATGTAGACCATTTGTTTGGCTTAAACAAAGCATAATTAAAGTGACAGATGATTTAACACAAATTCTATATGTCTTATCTATAATATAGATTATGTACAAATGCATATATACTTATATTACAAAACCTTATTATATAAGATAAAAGTTTAATAAATGAAATATTTTCTCCCATAGAATTATTAAAGAATCAAAATAATTCACAAATGAATTCTTTATAGCACTCTTCTTGGGCTTTAGGAAAATTGTGAAGGCCTACCTGTTCTGTCTTGCATAAGAGGATTTGGTGTTGTAATTGAAGGTGGGGTTCACAGTCACATGGTGTTTGTGCTTTTTGTTTTATTTTCTGCCCTTTTTATTTTTATATGCATTTGGAAAGGCTGAATCATTATTTTCATTTTTTCCTGTAAATTGACTTTATTAGCCACTCAGAGCCTTCAGGAATGGAAAGCAAAATGAGTGCGTGAATGAATAAATAAACAAAGCCATGACCTGATTACATGCTACTTAATCTATGTGCTTGATGACACATTTATTAAAATTAGCCTCTTAACAATTCTATAGTGATATCACAACTTAATTCTTTTTAAATACTATTTAATTGTAAAATGTCTCCAAGTTTTTAAATTTAGCTTTAACATGGTAACAAAACCACCATAGCAACCTTTAGAGCTAGTGAATTGTAGCAAACTATAGTTTATTCAGTTTTCTACTTGCTATACAATGGAGGAAGCTGAGCAACAGTGTTTTCAAAATTGCCTTCTAAGGTATGAGAATATAAAAAGAGTAAGTTTTAATTTATCTTTCAAATACAGTGTTCCAACAGATTACCTAAGTCACATAAAAAAACTAATAAAGGAAAAAATCCAAATAAGAAAGCTAAAATTATTATCCTTTGTTGTTTTTTAAAAATAAATATGATGTTAATGCCACTGCACAGAGTCAATGATTTCAAGTACCCTTTATATAGCACTTAGTGCGTAGTCATGGCTTAATATATAAGTGCATTTACAAAATTAGCTACGTGCATATCCAAGTATCTGGTTTCACAAGGCACATGCGAATAAGACACCAATACTGCTGGCCAAGAGAATTCAATGTTTAGCATATATGACAAAGAGAGAAAAACCTATCTATATTAAATTCAGATAAGTACGCTATATCTTTAGATGAAAAATAAGTTTAATTACCTCAGTGTAATACTTTTCCTAAAAAAAGTTACAAGTCATCAGTTAGGATGGTAACTATTTTAAAATAAAGTTGCTGTATTGCAAGCACTTTCTGACCCAGAAAATCGTAAAATAAAATCCCTGCTTCATCAAAATGACAGAAAAACAAAACTACAACACAAATAAGACTTGTTGTTTGCAGCCAGCTATTATTACACCAAACTTTATTACAATTAAAAGCCTACCACTCTAAACATTTAAACAATTCTCACAGGGGATTTTGTTGTAGTAGTTTAGTTAGAGTGAAAAAAGATTTATAAAGCAAAATGCAATCTCTAAAATTCAACATTTAAAAAAGATTCCTATGTTAAGGTGTAAAAGGTATTAATCAAAGGTAACATCGATTCTAAAGCCCAACTAGCTTTGAACGATTGCCAGTATGACGTGATTACAAGTACTCCACATACCATTCTGAGTCTGACTGTTCCCCCGGCATGAAAATAGTCATTACTTTCCCCCAAACCATTGTTGCTAGTTACCTCCGAGTCCCGAAGCGAGGAAATAATTCCTGGTAACCAGAGTAGACGGGCGACCACGCCTTCTCGCTGCTCTAACAAGTTGCAAGAGGAGCAGTCGTGTCACATTTCTTCTTCTTTCATACACACCAGCGATCCTAAAGATTAGCCCGCTCGGCCAGCGTAAAAAAAACTAAGCTAGCAAAACGACACTAAAGGGTGAGGGCGGGGGCAGAGACAGGCGCACAGCGCGAAAGGGAAATTTCTAGTTCCCAAATTAAAAGGCGGGGGGGGGGAGCCCGTACAGAAAGCGCGAACGGAAGCAAAGCGAGAAACGAGCCGAACTATTTATATAACTACACTAAGGGAGCTCTCACATACGCTGGCGGCAAGAAAGCTACTTTATATGCCAATAAATAATAATACTGTATAAATAATGTAAATAATACTAACAAAAAAGAGGGGGATTTGCCCAATCGTGGCAAAAAAAAGAAAGGCATCGATTGTACCAGAAAGAATGGAAATTTTGCAACCAAACTCTGCCAAGGCAAAGTTTTTAAAAGCACCGTTGCAAGCCAGCCCTCTTCCCGGGATCGAGGCACGGATCTTAGTTGGGACCCCGGTCCGTGCTCTAATCTCTCTCTCCTAAACTAAACCCCAGCGGCGATTAAGATCCGAGCAATCAAGTCTCCCTCCGGGGGCTAAAATCCTCCTGGCTCCTGAAGGGCTTTTTTCCCCTTCCATACCCACCTGCTTAAGGGCAGATTTTGCTCTTCTTCTGGCAAACGGCAAAAGCCAGATTCCCCCGACTTTTCTCAAACCGACTCGCCTCTTCGGGACAGCTTCATTTGGAGCGTTCTGGGCCGCGAAAACGAGGCAAAACCCAAATCCCGGGAAGAGCTAGAAGTTGAAGGCAGGGGACCGAATGGCCTCAGCACCCCTGCGCAACCCCACACTTTCCACCCCAAAGATCAGCGGTGGGTAAGGGTAAGCCCAGAGGCTTCGCCCTTCCCGCCCCCCTGGAGAAGAAAAAGCAGTCTGGCTCCTTTTCCCCCGGCTCTTACCTTCACAGATCGGGCAGCGCTGGACTCCCCGCAGCCGCCGCCGCCTCAGCCCTCGGCATGACCGGAGAGCTACTATAAGGAGGCGCCTCCCAGGCCCGACTCAACCCCGGGCTGCTGCTGTTGCTTCTGCTGCTGCCGCCGCCTCCTCAGCCGCTGCCATCTTGTCCTGGCGGCTGTGAGGAAAGCGCCCCACCTCAGCCCGCTAAGCTCCCCGGGCCTCTGCCTCATCTTCCCGGGGAGGGATTCAGCCTGCCCCTGCCGCCGCCACTTCCTTTGCTGCCACCGCCCACTCCGGCGGCTGTTCTCTTCCCGCTTCTTTGGCGACGGGGCCTGCGGGAACGAACGCAGCTGGCTCCTCCGTCGTAGCCCTGAGCCGCCCACTTCGCTCCCGGGGCTGCGAAGCCGAGGCAGCTTCCTCAACGCCGCTCCGACATGTCTCTGTTCCGTTTCCAGCCTGCGGGGTTCTCCTGGCGAGCGCAAGCGGCCCGCCCTTATTCGCAGCTGTAGCGCCCCCGGCTGGTTACCGACCGCCGCCTCCTAACTGGATTTCGCCATCCGAAACCCACCTCCTTCTCGGGATGAGCATCTTTGGCCCTCGCTAGTACGATGCGACTCTGGTAGGAGACCCCAATAAACAGGTAGTCAAGGAAGAAGAAAGAAATCGCTCTTCCTTTCAGAGCGTCGAGACAGACCTTCAGGCGGGACGACCGAAGAGCCCCAGTGCCTTTAAAGGGGATGACAGCCAAAAGCCAAGTTCACTACGTGGATTTGCAAGTAGATTTCTGAAAGGGCCCAAA
Organism: Thamnophis elegans; assembly: GCF_009769535.1. Lineage (NCBI taxonomy): Eukaryota > Metazoa > Chordata > Lepidosauria > Squamata > Natricidae > Thamnophis > Thamnophis elegans. The sequence goes on from NC_045541.1 coordinate 91,308,887, forward strand.
GCTGTTTTCATTTCAATCTGCTTCTAATAAGTAACTGGCTTCTCATTTGCTTGAGAAACATTTGTAATAATTAAACTTTAATAAACAATTTGTTTCACAACTAGAATTTCTTCTCCTTTCCACTGGAGTACCCACATGAAAATAAGCCCTTTGTCTATTTCAAGTCATGATGACCAGCTGACCAAAAGTATTGGATAAAGATGGTTCAAAAACATGTACAATGGTGTTCTGTTCTGTTCTTTTCATAAGTTGTATGTGCACAATATGTCAAACTAAAAAATTAAAAAAGAAACCCCAAAGGGAGGTTACTTTAATGTACAATACTCACTTTTTCTAGACTTTGCCTCTCATAGATGATGGCTAAATTAGATGTTTACATCTTCAATGCTTCCATTAGTAATCATTATCCTGGAAAAATCATGCATTGGGCAGGAACAAAAAATAAGCATGATTTAATAGCTACCACTTTTATTTCTCCAGAAAGCCACCATTAATAGTTGTCTAGATAATGATCACTTGATCCTGGTTTTGAACTGGAGACCTATTTGTTAATTTCTCATAAGCCTATGTTACATGCAGATTTATCTTTATGAAATATAGATGCAAAAGATGGCCAATGAGATGCAGCTCTAAGGGCCTCTTCCCAAGGATAGGGTAGCAACTAAGAACTCAGATTGTTAATATTTTTTTCTTTATCCCAAATAATGAAAAAATGTTCTCAGAGACATGACAATTTAATCTAAACATGAGCCTTAAGAATTTACTATAGACCTCCCTAGAAGCAGCCTTTTAATTTTATGTACCTGAACTCATCACAAAGTCATAAAAGCTAGGAGGGTCATAGTTGCTACATATCATAGATACAAATAAAATTTCCCTTACACCTCCTACTTGACAATATCTCTCTCTGGGGGGGGGGGGAATTAAGCCCCCTCCTAATAGCAAAAAACAGACACTGCCAAAGAAGCTTGATAGCCACTGACAAGATAAGAAAAAGCAAATAGATTCAGCTATTTTTTGGAGATCAGCTGTACCACCTTTGAATACTGTGCTGCCTAGTAACGAATGACACTTCCCAGCAGCCTCTTAGGAGACCTATTTATCTGAGCTATATATGAGTGAATGGATGAGGGCATGGGCAATTTGGTATAAGCCAAATTAATCAATCAACTTTAACTGGGGGATATCTCAAGAGGGCATAGTATACTTCGGTATTTGTTCAAAAGTCATACTGTTTGATGAGGTACTGACTCACTGTTTATTTACATTGACAAGTCAATTGAAATCCCTAACTATTGGTTTAGGGCCATTATTATTTCCATCTACAAGTAACATAAAAAATATCTGCCAGCAAATGATCAACTACTAAGCTTCCGAATTATAATTGACAACATCTATGCCAAAAATGTACTGTGACATTGTAAAATTGACCAGGAACATCATTTATCAGACAAACAGGCTGACTTCATATCAGGGGCCTGGTTTTCTATATCCTGATGGAAGTGTGTGCCTAGTCCCCAAAAGTTTATATTTGCAGCATTTTAAACTTTAAGTAGACTTTTGACTCCAGTTCCTGGGAAATACTATGTCAGAAGACAAAGGTCTCCTTGATCAATCAATGTTTGTTCACTTTCAGAATTTTATGTAAATGCCAGTCTGAAAATGAAATATAATGCAGCATGATATTTATTTATTGTATACAATTTTGGCACCATCTGACTCCAACTTGACCCTAGGTGGCTTACAATAAAAACAAGGTAGAAAGAACCATAAATAAATGAGTAAAGTCAAAAATCCAGTCAGTGTTAACCAGCTATTCAATCAACTGTTCTAATCAACAGGCTACAAACCTGTTTCTCTCATGTATAATTTAAATATTAATTATATAGTGTATGATTTAAATAAAAAGGAATATTATTTTTCAATTTCATAAATAATCACATAGCAATTATAGTATAGTATAGGGATTCTATTGAGATCTCAGCAAGATTAAAAAGAACATTAAGATTTAAATATTAATTTATAGTGGGTTATTTAAATAAAAAGGAATATTATCTTCCAATTTCATAATCACATAGCAATTATAGTATAGTATAGGAATTCTATTGGAGATCTCAGAAAGATTAAAAAAACAGTGTAACAGGATTTTTAGTGAGGACTTTTGTTAGAAATTAACTTTTTATAAAACTGAAGCTATAAACTTGGCAAACCCTCAAGAAATGGGCAAATCATCCAGTCTAAATTCATAAGGTAATTGTCTGAGGCAGCCTGATTGTCCTAAGCTTGGCATTTTGCACTGAAGCTTTTGAAAACAAAGTGAAGACTAGAGCCTGGATTATTATCTTGTACTATTAAGTACAATAAGCTTCTAGTCACAAGATTTGGCTCTTCAATTGAACAATTGGACAATCTTCTTAGGTAAAGAACATAAAAATTAAACTGTTAGTACCGATTCTCCTCTCCATTATTATTAGCTTTTAGTTACCAGGCCAGAGTTCAGATCAAGGGTGATAAACATGAAGCATCAAACCAAATAAAACAGCTTCTTTATTCTTATTTCACCAGGAATATTAACAAATGCTTTAAAAACCACAAGGTTTTTAGATCAACTTCAGATCTCCAAATTCTACAAACCTTTACGCTCTCATTTTGACGTTTTATCCTTAGCCATCCTAGAAGGCAGCCTTATAAACTAAAGCCCTGCTCTCTAGACTTGAAGTAATGGATCCTCAAGAGCCGAGGTGGCGCAGTGGGTAGAGTGTAGTACTGCAGGCCACTTCAGCTGACTGCTAGTTCAGCAGTTCAGCAGTTTAAATCTCACCGGCTCAGGGTTGGCTCAGCCTTCCATCCTTCCGAGGTGGGTAAAATGAGGACCCAGACTGTGGGGGCGATATGCTGACTCTGTAAACCGCTTAGAGAGGGCTGAAAGCCCTATGAAGCGGTATATAAGTCTAACTGCTATTGCTATTGCTATATATGGACTTTAATATATCTAAGATAAATTGATACAGCTTCATATTCTGATTTCCATGGCCAGACTAATTCATTCTAGGTTCAAGATTGCATCAGCAAATGTAGCCACATTTCAAGTAGTGCCTGAAAAATATGGCAGCAATTAAGAATAATCTCATCTCACTCCTTTCACTACCAGAATTCAATTGTATAATAAGGAGCAAAGTGCTTTTCTTAGATAACAGTGTAGGAGTGGTCAGTTGTCTTTACACTACAGTAAACAGCCACAGATAATTACTACAGACTCTGCCAATAACAATAAAGACACTAATTGTTGACATATCAATCGCTATATCAACCACTATACTTATTACCAAATGAAAGATTGCATTTCATACAGTTTGAGGATTTCTATGCATTAAAAAAGCACAATAATTCATATATTACACATTCAGACTGTTTCAAGATTCTAGATTTAATAGATGAATACCAATCAAAGTCTTATAACTAAGAAACTACAAAATAGGTACACAAAAGAGCATTTAAAAATTGGATTTGGATTGATTCTGCTGAAATCAGGTTAAGAAAATAACAGAAAATTTTCTGCATGAGATAAAAACCTTATAATCAAGTATTCTTTTCTTTTCGTTGTAACTAACAAAGTACTCTAACTCTCACCATTATGGTTCATCAGTCATATGCAAACATTGCAATTTACAAAAGAATATACACATCCATTCTGTTAGTCAAGGCTTCTTACTTTACCAAATTTGGAGCATACAATCCATTTCTGTGTTGAAATTCCTCTAAGTTATATTGCTTATATGACAGTCATGTATGCATGCATATTGTCCCATATTTTCTGTTTTAAAACCTCCCCTTCTGTGCTATGGTACCCACTGATGGGATTTTAAAGTAAACAGCCACTTCTCTACTCTTTCAATGCCTCCTTACAGATTAAGAGACTATAAGATACATTAGTTATAATAATGATACTAAAAAAATATGTGATATCTTTCCTTCTAGAAGTTTGCAAAGATAATTTGCTAACCATGCTGTCTATTCCAGAATAGCAGATTTGCTAAGCTTTTTACAGGCCCCAAGTAGAGAAAGTATAAAACAGGGAAGGTCGATCACCTTTAAGCATACCAGAAAGGATTGTGCCATCTGCACTCCTTTAAATTGCATAGTACTCCAGAAGCACAAATCCTTTTTAGAGGGAAGAGTCCATTAACTGCTGTTGAAAGCATGCATTGCATCAGCCTGCTTCTGTTATCCATAACCACTTCCTAGCACAGCTACATCTTCTTAAAAAGCATGCATACATTTTTATTCCATGAACCTTAATCTTGCCAAGTTGTTGCCCAGAAAGAGACAGAAATATTCCAGTAAACAAGTTAACCACTATAAAAATTCACATCAACTTAGACAGTTCTGAAAAAAACAGTTTTAATCTGTAAATATCCCTTTGTTGTCCACATTCAGTAAAACTACATACATAACCAGTTTTCTTCATGATTATTATGCCTTACTTTCTCAAGAAAGCTAATGAGTAACCAAGTTCATGTTTGTACATTTATAGGCTGGCAGGAAACTTGGTAAATATTCACTAAGTCAGAAAATAGCTCCTAAGGTATGTTTTTCATCCATTAAAACTGAAAATAAGCCACTGGGAGCAATTTGTTTCCTTATTTTTAAAACAAAAACAATGGGGAAAAACAAAACAATCATAGTGTAATGTTTGCTGTTTCACAAGAAATCTCTCTGAATTAACTTTCTAAAAATGTGTTTCTTTTCAGAGAGGAAAACAAAGGTTGAGTGGATACCATACCCTAGTGCTTACACTGTTGGTATTGTTATAGCCAGGCCTCGGTAGAGCCAGCCAGAACTTACAAATACCATTGTTAATTATTCCCTTTTTGAGAAGGTAAGACTGAAAAATTAATAATGAAGTTATAAAACATCACTCCTCATTTATGCCGTAACTCCTCCAGACAGAAGGAAAATATGCAAACCCTACTGGTAAATAATGTGAAATCATAATGGGTGGAATTCACATTAAGTCGAACACAAAAAGACCACCTTGTAGCTTAGCATTCCTTCTGAACCAGATCACATTATTTACATTCATTGGGTAGTAACATAGAATATTTCCTTGAAATGTAAAACTGGTGCCCCCCTCCTTATTATAATGTAATCCTGCATTTCACCAGCACAGTATGCCTTTTACAGAATCAAAACAGTTCAAAGACCACAGATTTTTCCTGTAGATTAGTTTGTAAAGTACAAGAAATATAAATGACTGTAACCGCGCGACTCTATGGACATAGAGCAAAGAGGTAAATACTTGCTCATTTCTATCACTTTTTTGCTTTAATACACCTTTGGAAAGTTCCCACAGCTGGAAAAACTACTATTTTTATTGTTCCACTGGACTTAAAACAACATCACAAGTCAAGGCACCTGAGGGTAGAACAAGAAGCAATGGGTGGCAACTAATCAAGGAGAGAAGCAACTTAGAACTGAGGAGAAATTTCCTGACAGTTAGAACAATTAATCAGTGGAACAACTTGCCTCCAGAAGTTGTGAATGCCCCAACACTGCAAGTCTTTAAGAAGATGTTGGATAGCCATTTGTCTGAAATGGTATAGGGTTTCCTGCCTAGGCAGGGGTTGGACTAAATGACCTCCAAAGTCCCTTCCAATTCTGCTACTGTATTATTGTATTATATTCTCATATACAGTATTGATATGTGAGTGTCCAATAATCTTATATACAGGTAGTCCTTGACTTACGACCACAGCTGGCACCATAATTTTCTACTGCTAAGCAGGGCGGTTGTTAAATGACTTGCACCTGATTCTATAAGCTTTTTTGCCACGATTTTTAAGCAAATCACTGCAGTTGTTAAGTGAATCATGTTGTCATTAAGTGAATCTGGCACCCCCATTGGCTTTGTTTGTCAGAGGCCAAATGGGAAGGTCAAAAATGGTAATCAAATGACCCCAGGATTTATTATTTATATGCTCATAAATACATGCCAGTTGCAAAGCGCTCAAATTTTGATCACATGACCATGGGAGCTCTGGTAGCGCAGTAATTAAAGTGCAGTATTGCAGGCAAACGCTGCCCACAGTCTCCCTAGAGTTTCATCCTGATGGGCTTAAGGTTGACTCAGCTTTCCATCTATCAAATTATTGGAGGAAATATATAAACCACCCAGAGAGTGCTTTAAAACAGGGATCTCCAACCCCCAATCCACTGCCCGGTGCTGTGTCACAGCCCATTGGAAACTGGGCCATACAAGTAGCAGAAAAATGCACCAAATTGCATTTGTGCAAGCATTATGTGCACCAGTAATGGTTTCCTCTTATTTTCGTTACCAGTTTGAAACCGTAAGTGCGCACGGGGCTTCTGCGCCTGGGCAGAACCTTCATGAAGCAGAGCGTCCATGATGACGTCTGGGTGGGTGGGCGGAGGCTCCCGCCGCCACCGCTACCAGTTCCCCCGAACCGGGGCAAACTGGAAGAATACCACTTCTAGCGTACAAATGCAAAACTAGCCCCTCTCCTCCACCACTGCTGGTCAACAGAGATGGAAAGATTGAGGGCCACTGCTTTAAAGCACTATGGAGCAGGATATAAATCTTAGTGCTTTTGTAACAGTCAGGTGGAGGACTGGTGGTAAGTCACTTTTTTTACTTTTCACTTCTCAAATGGTCACTAACAGAATGGCTGTAAGTTGAGGGCCACCTGTATTGGACACTTGTATGCTAATATCTAAGAATATGGTCAGGGTGCTTACAGAACAATATATAAAATTCAGACTAGAGGATTCCTTGATCACCGGGGAAAGGAGAAAAGAATCCCCCAGAATCAATTGTTTTCCAGCAATTCATATCTTCATTATTACATTTCATCTTTAGCAGGTAGGAGCAGAAATAGACAACTGTTCAAACAGCGGAAATATAATATATCAACCTGCTTTAATAAACCTTACATTTAACAATAAAACTTAGCTAGAACTTATATAGGACTTGAATCCATTGCTGAAATACTGAATGTGATGTAACTTAAAATAAGTTGAAGGCTTGCCTCATAGAATGATTTTCATAACACATTAAATTGCTTTAAAAATACCAAGTCACATGAATAATTTTGGAATAAAAACAGAAATGCAGTTTGCTAAATAATATTGACTTATGACGCAAAGTGAATAACTATTACCAAAAAGGACCCATACAATTTCAGTGGAGCTAATTTACCAATACAAACTTTTAGAGAATAACAAGCTCTGCTATGTAGAAGTGCTAGTTTGCTTAAAGAACTAGCATAACGCAATTCATTAGCACAACACAAATGTGCAATTTACATATCTCCAGTATAGATGTGTCACTAATTTCACAATGTCAGAATAAGTTATTAGTCCTTTCAGAAGAAAGCACTGGTAATCTGTGTGTGGTAAGACAGAGTTAGAAGAGCAGTGAATTGAAGTATAGGGCTGTTGTTGTTTTTCACAGGAAAAGTTCTTTAATCTTGACTCTGGTGTAATGGGGCCATAATTATAGAAGTAAATAAATTAATAGTCAACTGCAAAGGGGAAATTAGTGAAGCTTAAAGGTTATTATTTCTTACTTAGACTCCTTCCAAAGTGCTAATTGTTGGGGTAGAAAGTATGACAGTCAAGATGGAAAAGTGTGGAAACAGCAATTAATATGTGGAAATGAAGAAATGGCTCTCCTTCTATATTTTCTCCCTGAACATTCTATAATAAGAACACAAAACACCTGATCTAACAGGCTGACGGTCTTTGTTTTGCATTTTAATTTTTATCCTATCAAAATTCAGTCTCTAACCATTGTATCTAGTAATCTGATATGGAAAGAACAGATGGAAGATTCTTCTCAATGTAAAATGTATCTCACATTTGTCTCCTGACCTGTCTCCTTCTCTCCCCACCTGCTTATCTTTCTCAAGTCTTTATATATAGATTGGAGTTTACTGAATAAAGAAAAGTGGAAAAAAAATCTGTCTCTTTTAGTGTTGTTTATAGAATGTCTCACTGTGTTAAGTAGGGCATATTTCCAGATAAACATATACAGTATTGTAGATTGTAGATAGAATCCTGCATGCTCTATGTTCACCCATAAGTACATTTCAATAAATAAAACTTACTTTGTAATAAGTGTATTAAAAACTGCACTCCTAATCTTCTCTGTGTTGTTTGTTACATGGATGAATGAACCAATGTTTGTTTATGGTAAGCCATTTTGTCATTTTTGACTCCTAGCAACCACATAGATTTTCTCCATGACAACCTATCCCTAACCTGTTCTTTCAAGTCTGCCAATGGTGCACTATCCTGCTTCTTTAAAGTTTAACTTTTTCTTCTATAGAGTGTCATGAGGAATATCATAGCTTCCACAATTCCGATCTTTGTAAGTATAGAGACATCAAAGCATCTGAGTGTCTCTTCTAAGTCCTTCAGAGTTGCTCTACCAAGTGCTAATGTTTCTAGATTGTTTGATCCTTTTAGTTGATCCTAAAAAAAAATTATGCGCAGTAATACAGGGAGCAACCCACCCCTGCGTGATACCATGTTTTACACCTGTGACCTAAAGCCTCTTGCGGAAGTAGCCTGCAAGTGTCTTCTTCAGGATTGCTAGCATCCCACAAACCAAGTGAACACCTTCTAGGTTCAACTTATCACACATACCTCAACCACAAAAATCAAGAGAGATTTAGATCAAATGGCAGAAGTTTTGAGACAGAGTAGCATCCTTACTTCCTCAAAACATAGTAGCTGAAAGGAGTTGCAGATAATACAATTAGACTTTGCCCCAATCACCACATCAAAATCTGCCCAGGAAGAGCCAAGACCTTTTCAAACCTGAATGGCCTGGTACCAGCCCAATGCAAAATGGACACAGTAATGAGGTAGGAGAACTACCTGTTCATCCCTTCCTAATAGGGAATTTGCCATCCTCAGTAAGACTGCTGACAGTTCACTGATGCAATAAGGGAGAAGTACTGACACATTGCCTCCCCCATTGCTATAGTGTCAGCGCAAACATGAGCTTGTACTTGTATGCAAGCCAAAGACATCTGCAGATTCCAAGGTCTTTAATAGAGTAATGAAATATACACTGTGACGTAATGATGAAAATATAATACATACTTGTGAGTGATATTGTGAATACGTATAACACGTACTTGTGAGTGATATCACAACACATGTACAAAAGGAACAAGTATTATCACAGTGTCATGATGCATTTTTTCTTTCTCCCCCACCCTCTGGACATCTATGATTTGAAAAAGTTCTTTTGTTTTACTTCTTCCACCAATGTGTCATTTCTGCTTCTTCAGTTTCTGGAGCTCTTCAGGTAAAGTGATTAATGTGAATAAAAAGGCTGCTTGAGAGCAATTTTGTCAAAGTCTGGATCTCCTTCTTTTGTCAGAGGTTATATATGCAATTTACAGAATTGGTGACAGACCACACTGACATATTTGGAATGACCCGGTGATCACTTAACACAGAGACACTGTAACAGCCAGAGCTCCAAGGATTGGTCATAAGTCCTCCTTGTTTAGAACCACTGTAATTTTGAACAATTGCTGAATCAGTTGTTGTAACCTGAGGACTGCCTCTAACAAGTTTGGGATAATAAGTCTGTTTAAAACTATAGTTAATATACAGTCCAATTATGTATGTCTACTTAGAAGTAAATGTTATTATTCTCATTGTGATTTCAAATAAGTATGCATAGCATGTTTTTAGAAACAAGGAAATTACTTAGCAAATACCTCAAAGAAAAACATTGCTATTTATAAACATGATAAATATTTTGCTGTAGTTTTTATTATGAATACTGAGTACTTTTAAACAAAATAGTATGAGAAATCCCCATCTGATGAATTTGGTTATGTCCACTAGCAATTATGCCTGTATTCTAAACCTAAATTATCTAAATATTATTCTAAGGGGAAACGAAACTGTCAGGAGATTAATATTTTTCATAAAATAAAAAACCATTATCTCCATTGTTAATAGTGATCTTATTAGAAAACATTATATTACAAAACTAATAGCAGTACATCAGTAGAATGGTATACAAAATGCTTGATGATTTTTATGCAGTCTTCTATTGAATATTAGAGATTTTGATACACATTTTAGCTAATTTAAATAGGTAGATTGTGTTCGTATATAAGTCTGTGTATAATCTACTAATATGGTTTTTAAAATAAAAAATAGATTCATATATTAATTGGCATTAGAGTTATTTTATTTATCCCTTAATACAGTAGATTATTAAAATATTTGTAATTTCAAAAATTATCATAATCAGTAATTCCAAGTAATCAGGGGTGGGCTTCAAAAATTTCAGCAACGAGTTCTCTGTTCAGTTGCTGGGTGGGTGTAGCCATGGTGGGGGTGGCCTAGTAAATCTCCTGCACTAGGGCGGTGGAGGGGAACGTTTTTGCCTTCCCCAAGCTCCGGAGTATTTCCTCAAGCCTCTGGGAGGGCGAAAACTGCCTCCTCTGGGCTCTGGAGGCCTTCCAGGAGGCCCATTTTCCCCCTTCCTGAGCCTCCGCATAGGCCCTGCACTTACATTGCATCCAAAGCGGGCCACATGGAGACTCCTGGGAGGGGCATGGTGGGATGGGGTGGCATGGTGGGTGGAGCCAGTCAGGGGTGGGATTTGGAGGTTCTCTGAACCAGCCATAATGTTAACTATGGATTCTCCCAAATCAGGGCGAACTTGTAGCAGCCCACCCTGCAAGTAATTATCCTTATTGTAATTACTATGCTAATTTTGAAAGAGTTGCACTTTTTGGAAGTATTTTATCATCTACTAAAAATCTGAGTTCAGGTGAAATTAAGCACCAAAGCAAACAGTGCTAAAATGCAAACTTTCACTTAATATCCAGACTTCAAAAAACAAAAAAAAAAGGTTGGACTTTTAATACATCAGTTGAACTTTAAAAATAAATTACCGCAGGTGAAATATGGCAGATTACAACTAATTGGAAGATGATTCAGTGTTGTGGCACATATAAAAATTGCTTTTTTGATCCAATTATTTATTCTTAACAAGGGGTAATACTTAGCCAACCTTGACTGATCTGGAAAAATGAATCAGAGTCTGAGTTGGTTAGCACTTGGATATGAGACCAACAGGAGGCCCTTAGCTATAGCATAGACTGATTATTATTCAAAGCAGCACAAAACCTTCTTACAAAATAATAAGGAAACCATTTTAAATAAAATTACCAATACTCCCAAAGGACATTAAAATGCAAATATGGTATTAAAATATGATTTAATTTATCTCTGTTAACATTAAGATTTTGTTTCAATATATTCATAGTAATATTTATCTTTTTATTGCATTACTAAAAACATAGTAACATAAAATGATTCCATGCATTTTCATCAATAGAAACTGATGTTCATCAATTTCAAGATCTTACTGATGGTTATAAATATTTCTAAATTACTTTTCTAAGTTAGTTTTATTATTTTGATAACACTAAGTATAAACAGAAATTAATTTTTGAATCTGAACCTCTTGCTGCTATTCTGCCTGGCCCCAAGACTGTAACACCTAGAAATACTGAGATCCACTGACATGAGAGGCATATAAAATATTGGGATCAAAGCAAGCAATTCAAACAAGTCCTTGATAGAATTCTCATTTATCTACCTCAAGATCCTAAAATCATGGCATTTAAGTACCAAGATCTAGAGCTGAGCTAAAAATTGGAAATTATGTAGAGAATATGTCTAATGCAATGCATCTTGCAAACTCTCCTCCTTGCTATTGCACAGGAAAAAATATTTTGCACTTTTTTGCAGACTTATGCAATACAAACATTTTGTAAGTAAGGTCTGAAAGGGAGAAGGAGAATGAAAAGCAGAGCAGCCTGGGCAGAAATAAACACATTCTGAGAACATGTCCTGGCTATGTAGGCCTTTATCAGAAGATTAATATTCTAACAATAATAGAATTTAGTGCTTAAGTATCATGTGGTTTTCATCATGGCCAATAATGTTATAATGCCAGACATAACAAAAATTGTTTTTGCTTCCAAAGATATTTTAATCTAAACTAAGCCTACATTGTTGCCATTTCTTTTGAAATCATTGATAGAGAATGAGGAACAGAAAAATGAATATTAAACAGAGATGGTTTTAAATTGATGTCTGTATAAAGGGGTGTGTGTGTATAGGGAGAATGGAAAAACAAAGTTTAACTGATTTCATAATCATCTTAACATTTCAGACTGTGTATTTAAAATGTTAGAATGACAGTAATTTTCTCTTGTAGCAAAATTTTCCATAACATGCTGAAATAACATGAGCTACCACAGAAAGAATGTGACCCTTTTGAAACAACTATTTTCACTATACAACTGTGTCACAGTTTTTAAAAAAAGATGGAAACAAGAAGTAACCACCTAGACCAAATTAGGCAACACAACTGAGAAATAAATGTATTAAGTATCCTTTTAAATGAATTTTCTCCAAAGAGTTCCCAAGAGAAAGGGTACGGCTAAATCTTAGTTTGGCAATTAAATAAAGGATTGCACTCCTCTAATATTTTATTGATCAAATTTTTCCAAGAAATCCAAGCATACTTCAGTCAAAGAATGAAGAAATTCAAACGATCATTTTACATGTTTAGAGAACATATGTGAGAGTTATAATGTTATGTTATATAACCCTGTCACTGAAATACTGAATAGCCTTGGCTACTCACCTATTCCCTCAGGGACCGTATAGAGGCAAAAGAAGCATCTCTGTCCAGATTTTGTCCTCATGCAGAAGTTTTGTCAGCCCATGATCCTTCACAAAGATATGAACTAAGTTTAGGAGCAGTTCAATTGATCCATGTATTTTAAATGCATTATGCTGTCTATCAGATACATGAAAAGGCACTATTTTTACAACACAATTGCAACATGAGGAGCTAGGGATTGATTAAGGATGGTGAGGCAATATCTAAATCCATCCAATACAGGGTTTTACATTTAATCACAGATCCAGTCTTATTTGAACTAAACTGATTCACACCAGTTAATTAACTCTTATTATGTCATCCAACCACTCTGACCTTTTCTGTTTTCATTTCTTCCCCACGACTACATGAGAGGATGTAAAGAAGCAGGAACAGATGGGAATGCGTTCAGCATCTTCAGCCATGATGTATGTCCATAGCAGTGCTCACCCCAACAGTGCCATTATGAATATTCACCCTTTCAGACACAGGCAGGAAAATGACAGCTTTTCAACCATCTTTTCAGTGACTGGAAGGAATAAAAATGTATCTGTCAGTTAATCAATTTGAGATCAAATGATCAGGAACAATAACTAGATTCGCTATGTCATACAAACAGGCTCAATTTAAAATGTACACCAAAAAGCACAGGGGGGGGGGGGAACTCTGCAGTCATTACCAAATTTAATTTGCTTTCCTTTACCTAAGAGATAGGTAACAAACAACTCTATTTATTACTGTCATGGTTATACTGAGATCAAGGGCTTTTTTGAGTTAAAGCAAGAGAGATCCCTTGCTAAAATGATGTTGCTAGACTGACAGTATTAATGAATAATCCCATTGCATAGTTCACATTTTATTGCTTGCCATTATAAGAGGCATTAAACATTAACGGTACATGGACACTTATTTTGTTTTCATTTCTTTTTCCTATCCATTTTCCTTTCGGTTGCATTATTTGGATTGCAGGTCTAAAAGTAGAGGTTTTTTAAATTTTCCATAAATATGTCAAGAAATCTTCCAGGCTGAAGAACAGGGTATAAATGGTTGTAAATGATACTGCCTTCAGTAGTAGAAATTGCTGCTTTTAATATCTTGAATCTAAGTATGTATGTTGAAATGACAGACATCTACACCCAGTTTGTAAACTCAGTTGCTGATCCATAAATAGTATCAATGTCTAGAAGCTTGGCTCAGTATACATAAGCTTTGCTGCTTTAAGAGATGAACATTTATTTCAAATGCTTCTTATAACAAGCAGAAAATATGAAGGAGTCCTACAAATAGTTAAGAAAATACAAAATATTTTTCCCATGAATGGGAAACAGGTATAACAAAACTGAGATGAGTACTATTATAGCAGTTTCCATTAATATAATATATATAGGAAAGTCAGTATATTAAATAAACTGAATTCCCATAGATATGTTTTGTGTTTCTTTGAGATACAATTGAGTACTGCTGACCATTTCCCACTTAAGTAAGCTGGAAATAAGACAGAGGGAGCATCAGAACTCAAGAGTAGCATACAGATTCAATTCCTAGCAATTCCAGATTTTTTTTTAAAAAAAAAACCTTGCCTGAATCCTAGAAGACAATTAGTAACTAGTACTGTATTTGCAGCATTTCTCAAACTTGGCAATTTGAGGAGGTGTGTACTTCAACCCTCAGAATTCCCCAGGCTTTCTGGCTTAAGATAATCTATACTTATAGTTTATAAGTCTATCTTTACATAGTATATGCTTTTACACTCCTGTATACAGTCACACTGGAACAGATGAGCCAAAGTCCAACCTGATATATGACACTAAATCATTATATTCAGCTCAATCCTTGAATACAAGAAAGCTGCGTAGAGAAATGGCATAGATTATAGTGTTTTTTCCAAAATGGCTCCCTACTCACCTGAGCCTACATTAACAAAATATGTCAGTAAATCTCCTTTCATTTAAGGAATAAGCTAAAAAGCAAGTTAGAACTTTATCGATCATCACAAATATACAATATGTGACTTAAGCAAGAAACAATGCAAGGAAGAAGGAGAAGGAAAAGAGAATAGATTAGAAAATGAGGAAGTTTGAAAATGAAGTAATTGGGCATGAGAATTAAGAGAATGTGAAGATTCCCGGCTAATGAGCCTTCAAATTTATTACTATACATTCACATATTTAAGCAGCTGAGTGAGGAAAATTCAATGTGATCATAAGCACATCTTTCTCAACAAGTCTGTTGTATATGCAAATTATTATATAATATTTATTTTAACTGTTTAATACACAGCATACAAAGAATATACTTTCAAATGCTGCTACAGAATAGTTTGGCAAATTTGAAAAATGCATTGTTAACTCTAGTTGTAAATAATGCATGTCAATTCCTTATATAGAAAAGATCTGTTAAACAAATTTTGCCTCTTTGTACCAGATGACCTGATACTG
The DNA here is from genome assembly GCF_009769535.1 of Thamnophis elegans. Classification (NCBI taxonomy): domain Eukaryota; kingdom Metazoa; phylum Chordata; class Lepidosauria; order Squamata; family Natricidae; genus Thamnophis; species Thamnophis elegans. The sequence continues at coordinate 91,324,061 of NC_045541.1, forward strand.
CATATGTATATAGGTAGTCCTCATTTAGCAACCACAATTGGGATTGACAACTTAAGCAAACTAGCTGCTAAATGAATGGTGACTTTGGTTATAATCTTACCTCAGGTTTCCTTTGCTTTACAGCAAGGATTGGTTGTAAATTTATTTTCTGGCACTGTCATGACTGCAAACAGTCACAAAATGAGGTTGTTCCTAAACAAGGGACATCCTATAATGACACAGAGGAGCCCTCAGTTTCGAAGGATGCAGCCTTCTAACAAATGGAGCAAATTATCATTGCAAATAAACAGTGGAATGTCTCTTGTATCCTAGGTTACCATCCTATAATACTGGTATGTTGTTTTTAGAATCAAGCTTTTAAATAATTGTATGGATCTGCTATTTTGGTTTACTCAATATTGACTTTATTTTCAGGGTATAGTTAAATTACACTAAATAGATACTTTTCTATCACGGCATCAGTGCATGTCAATGTGCCTACTAATATCTTTCTCAGTAACTGTCTTGCTTCCTGATCTTCCTCATATTTTTCTTTTTTACTAGGCACCTGGTCTGCTGCAAAGCAAAGTACCAGCTTCTAACACCATGTTTAATTACAAAAATACCTCTGGGAGTCCACAGATGTATGGCCTTGTTTCTGTAGTTAAGTGCCTTGCAAAGAAGGAAGGAAGAAAAATATGGAAGAGAAAGTAAGAAACCTGGTTTGCCATTGGATAAACCAGTATTTTGTGACTGCTGTTGCTCAACAGAACAGTTATTTTAAGAACCAAAAAATCCCTCTCATGGCAGCCATTTTGAGGCAGCACCTGCAGGATATTCCCCCAGTATTCCCATGTGGCCACTCAACCCAAAGGTCTGCCTGTTCTTAGTCCAGATGTCATTAATTATTATTTATTGATTTTAGATTATTATGAACCAATAAAGAACTGTGAACATAGCAGTCCCTCTTTCATTTGTTTAATGAATACCACCCAATAATTCTGCCAAGGAATTATTGAGTCTGTCATGTGTACCTCGATAACTGTCTGGTTTGGCTCTGCAACCAATCAAGACAAACACAGACTTCAATGGATAATTAGATCTGCAGAAAAAAACAATTGCTACTAATCTGCCTTCCATTGAGGACCTGTATACTGCATGACAAGAAAGAGGGCTATGAAAATATCTACAGACCCCCACATCCTGGACATAAACTGTTTCAATTTCTACCCTCAAAACAATGCTATAGCCAGCGATGGCAAACCTTTTTTGGCTTGCATGCCAAAAGCAGGGGGAGTGCAAGGGGGTCACACGCGGGCGTGCCACACATGTGCATGCTTCCCCCCTCTGTGTGCCTGCACATGTGACCAGCCCCTCCTTCACTGTTGGCACTCTTTTTTTTACCCTCCCCAGGCTCCAGAGGCTTTCTAGGAGCCTGGGGAGGGTGAAAACAGCCTCCCCACCCCCCGAGGCCCTCCCTGAAGCCTCCAGAGTGTGAAAAACCGGCCTTCTGGGCAAACTGGAAGTTTGGGAACAGACTTTTGGTTTGCTCATATGGCCATTTTTTGCCCTCCGGAGCCTTCAGAAGGCTTCCCTGAAGGCTCTGGAGGACAAAAAACAGACTTACGGCCAAACCAGAAGTCACTCCTGTTTGCTCGGAAAGCTTCGGAGGGCGAAAACAGCCCTACGGACAAACTGGAAATGATTTCCGGTTTGGCCTTAGGGCTGTTTTTCACCATCCAGAGCCTTCAAGGAAGCCTCTTGAAGGCTCCAGAGGGCGAAAAATAGTCCTACAAGCAAACAGGAAGTCACTTGCCAGTAGGGCCGGTTTTTCGTGCTCCGGAGGCTTCAGGGAAGTTAGGGAGCATGAAAAATTGCCTCAAAAGAAGGCCAAAGTCAACTTGTAGATTGTAGATTATAGAAGTTTATTTATATGCCGCCCTTTTCCCTGGGGGGACTCAGGGCGGCTCACAACCCAAAGGGGAGGGGGAGACAAACTTTTAACATATAAGACAATACATAATTAAAAACACAACATTCATACCATTCGGGCGGGTTACAGTCTTAGCCCCAGGCCTGACGGGATAGCCAGATTCTGAGGGCTGTGCGGAAGGTCTGGCCTGACTAATGGTCTGGCCTGACTAATGGCTCCGTGTGCTACCTGTGGCACATGTGCCATAGGTTCGCCATCATGGCTATAGGCCCTGCACCTCAGAACAACTAGACCTGGGATGGCGAACTTATGGTACACGTGCCACAGGTGGCATGCAGAGCCATTTGTCAGGGCATGTGAGGCGTTGCCACGTTCAGCCTTTTTTAAAGTCATTTTTGCCCTCCCCAGGCTCCAGAGGATTTATAGGAGCCTGGGGAGGGTGAAAACAGCCTCCCCCGTTCCCAATGGAGGTCCTCTGGAGGCTTTAGGAGCTTCCCCGAAGCCTCTGGAATGCAAAAAACAGGCCCTAGGGCCAAACTGGAAGTTTGGGAACGGACTTCCAGTTTTCTTGTAGAGCCAGTTTAAACCTTCCGTAGCCTTCAGGAGCCTTACAGAGGCTTCCCTGAAGGCTCTGGAAGATTAAAAACGACCCGACAAACCAGAAGTGACCGGAAGCCTCCTGAAGGTCCCTGAAGGCTCAATGAGCAAACCGGAAGTTACTTTCGTGAAGCTTCTGAAGCCTCCGGAGAGTGGGGGAGGCTGTTCTCGCCCTCCCCAGGCTCCTATAAAGCCTCTGGAGCCTGGGGATGGTGAAAAAAGCATGCAAAAAATGGGGGTCGCACCTGTCATGCGCACATGCGCACTGTAGGGGTCATGCATTGCATTATGGGTGTGGTACACCCACACATGACTCTCCTGAACTCCCCCCGTTTATGTCACACAAGCCAAAAAAGGTTTGCCATCGCTGAACTAGACACAAGGACAGTTTTCTCCCCCATGCCCTCACTCTGCTAAGTAATGAATTCTCACAACACTATCCAACTATCTAAAAAAAACAATATTACCATCATTATTCCCTATTTCCTATCTCTTTATCTTCTTATAAATTTGTTGCTTGTATCTTATGATTTATATAGTTTACTTAGTATCCAGTATGATTTATGTTGATTGCTTATTTAGTATTCATGATTATCAAAGTGTTGTATCTAATGATTTATGATGAATGTATTTTTACAATGATTATGATAATAATCTATCACTATTCTGGTATGTACACTGAGAGCTTATGCACCAGATAAAAATTCCTTGTGTGTATAATCACATTTGGCCAATAAAGAATATTATTCTGTTCTGTTGTATTCTAATGGAATGTATAGCTGATCTTGGGAAAAGAATGGAAGAGATGCTGCTAGAAAACAATCAATGGCTTAATAGGCAGAGAAAGAAACTTAGGAAGTACTCACCCTAATGGATAAAGTAGTTAAAAGTGGCAGCAGGAAGTTTGTTTATACAAAGTCAAATGTGTAAAAAATGTAAAAAGAAATTAAGCAACTTGTTAAAGCAACCATATGTTAATGCAACTCATTAAAGCAGCTATTTTTTCATAGTCTGGGTTTAGAGTGATGCTGTTTGCATTTTTCTCTGCTCTAAAATGCGTGTTCCAAATAATGTTCAAAGCCTGTTCAACTTTATCCCTGTTTAATGTAGTAAATTATTCTTTCTCTCTCCCCAATCCCAGAAACAGATATACCATATCTTATTTGAACCTTCCTTATTTATTTGAACCTTCCTGAGGCTGGTGATTGGAGCTGTTTTCTACAAGGGGGGATTCAGAGAGACAAAGGTAGGGGCCCTTTAATTCCATTTCATTTGAACTTTCCTGAGGCTGGTGATTGGAGCTGCTGGCTACGGGGGGGGGGGGGAGAGTCAGAGAGGCAAAGAGGACTAGGTAGTGGCCCACACAGCTAACGGCGCACAAATCATATATCTATAAACCAAAATAGCAATAATACATTCTGGATTAGTGCGCTTGAGTTTGTGATTTTATTTTATTTCAAAATGATTGGCTTAGTTCAATGTAATAGCTGTTTTGCACCTGTCTTTCGCAGTACTCTTTTGAAATTTGGATACTGTCCCCTTTGTAAAGAAATTACTAGTCTACATAGACAGATTACTTCTCTAGAATCTGTAATCTGTGCTCTCCAAGCAGAAATTAGGTACCCAATTCGGCCATTCCACTCTATGGAGAAGCCACGCTATCAGACCCCTCTACCGCAAAGATCCTGCAGGAGAAGAGCAGTCTGGACAACCGTGGGATCTAGCAGGATGAGAGCTGTGAACCATAAACACAAAGCTTTTGCTGTGACCCAGCATAACAGATATAGCCCCTTTGCTGACCTTAATGGGGACACTAAAGATACAGGTCAAGGTAGTTGTGATAATGATGACTCAAATAAGCAGGGGATCATGGTCCAAAATGAAGAACTTTCTTCGGAAAGGCGAAATGGGGACCCAGGTATCACACATCAGTCGCATAAGAAGATCAAGGTATGCAAAAAGAGAAGTCACCTTCTGGTTGGTGATTCAATCGTAAGGGATGTAAATTTAGGAAAGGATATGGAGGTTTTAAAAGAGGCCAGTTGTCTGCCTGGTGCTACTGCCGGCAGAGACAAGAGGAGTATTCTTAAGATAGTCAAGGATGCAAGTAAGGACTGTGACGTTGATGCTATTATACATCTTGGCACAAATGATCTGTCCCAAAAAGATGTACCTTCTGTGAAGAATGATTTCCACAGCTTGGGGTATGAACTTAGTAGTGTAGGCTTATCTTTTCAGAAGTTTTACCAGTATACAAGGAACAAAAAGGGAAGGTCCAGCGTGTAGCAGAGTTTAATGTGTGGCTAAAGGAGTGGTGTAAAAGGGAAGGCTTTGGTTTTATTAGTCATGATGCCTGCAGCTGGTCCAATGAAAAACTGTACAAAAGAGATGCTTTGCACCCATCCAAGAAAGGGACTGAGTTACTTGGCATTACATTCACAGATTTTCTAGATAAACATTTAAACTGAACAGCGGGGACAGAGAATTAATTGATACAGAACATTTCTGTCCCCAGAAATCTAAAACTCATAGAGTTATCAGTGCATGTAACATAGATGTTTGTGTGAGTAAGATTATCACGCCTGCTATCAAGCAAAACCAAGCATTTAATAGTGAGTGCCATACAAGTGGCAAGAAAATATAGATAGTCAGGCATAACACAGATTATGTAGACAGTAAACACAGGGTCCATCAAAATGGATTCAAATGTCTATACATCAATGCACAGAGTATGAAGAATAAACAGGGTGAATTAGAAATTCAAGTAAATGAGGGAAGATATGATATTGTTGCCATTACAGAAACTGGATGGGATGAAACCCACAAATGGAACATACAGCTAGAAGGATTTAAATTATTTAAAAGAAATAAACCAAATAAAAGAGGAGGTGGAGTTGCACTATATAAGAAATAATTACATCTCTAGAGAAATAGAGCACATCAATGATGAGAACTATCTTGAATGCATTTGGGTCAATATTAAAGGTTGGAGGGGGAGATGACATTGCTATAGGTCTATACTACAGGCCACCCAACCAAGCAGAGGAAGTATATGAACTTTTTGCTAGTCAGCTAACTAAGATATGTAGGAAGCACACCACAATAGTAATAGGAGATTTTAACTACCCTGACATCAACTGGGAAACAAACTCTGCACCAAGTAGAAGATCCAACAGGTTCCTAACGAACCTAGCAGACAAGTTTGTTTCCCAAAAAATAGAGAAGGGAACAAGGGGATCAGCCATATTGGACTTAATTCTCACTAACAGAGAGGAAATGATAGAAGGTGTTGAAGCCATAGGAACCCTGGGGGCAAGTGACCATGCAATATTGGAATTCAACATTATGCAAACACAAGTAGTACAACAAAGTCAAACTAGAGACTTGGACTTTAAGAGAGCTAATTTCAATAAACTTAGAGAGATCTTGGGAAGAATTCCATGGATGAGAATCCTCAAGGGGAAAGCAACTCAAGAAGCTTGGGAAATTTTGAAAAATGAGATTACAAAAGCCCAGTCTAGCACGATACCAATGAAGAAGAAAAATAACAGCTCCCAAAAGAAACTAGCATGGCTGCATAAAGAACTCTCTGATAAATTAAAGGACAAAATAGATAAGTATAAAAAGTGGAAAGAGGGAGACATAACTAAAGCAGAATATCAGCAAATAGCACGAGCCTGTAAAAATGAAGTAAGGAAAGCTAAGGCTCACAATGAAGAAAGGCTTGCCACAAAAGTAAAAAATAACAAAAAAAGCTTCTTCCAACATGTTAAAAACAAGAAAAAAGTTAAGGAAACAATTGGTCCATTGTTGGGAGAAAGTGGCATGAAGGTGACAAGCAACAGGGAGAAAGCAGAACTATTTAACTTATTTTTTGCATCTGTCTTTACACAAAGGGATAAAACAGTCCAACCTATCAAAAATAGCACCACAAAAATCAGATTAGGAACACAAATTGAACTAGGGAAGAAAATGGTAAATGAGCACCTGTCTACCCTAGACGAGTTCAAATCACCAGGACTGGATGGATTACAGCCCAGGGTTCTGAAGGAACTGGCAGATGAGATCTCAGAACCACTGAACTATATCTTTCAGAGATCCTGGAGCACCAGGGAACTGCCAGAGGACTGGAAAAGAGCCGATGTGGTTCCCATTTTCTAAAAAGGAAAAAAAATAGATCCAGAAAACTATAGACCTATCAGCCTGGCCTCAATACCAGGGAAGATTCTGGAAAAGGTAATCAAGCAATGAATTAGTGAACACCTAGAAGTAAACAAAGTAATAGCCAAAAGCCAACATGGGTTTGTCAAAACAGATCATGCCCAACTAATCTTATTGCATTCTTTGACAAAGTGACAAAATCAGTAGACCAGAGGAATGCTGTTGATATAGTTTACTTGGACTTCAGTAAGGCAATTGATAAGGTAGACCATAACCTTCTACTAGATAAAGTAGAAGAATGTGGGTTAGACAGCATCACCACCAGATGGATTCGTAACTGGCTGACCAACCGCACTCAACATGTAGTCCTCAATGGAACTGCATCTACATGGAGGGAAGTATGCAGTGGAGTACCCCAGGGCTCTGTTTTAGGCCCAGTACTCTTCAATACCTTCATCAATGATTTGGATGAGGGGATAAATGGGGAACTCATCAAATTTGCAGATGACACCAAGCTGGCAGGAATAGCCAAGACTCCAGAAGACAGGCTTAAGATACAGAATGATCTTGACAAACTTGAATATTGGGCACTATCTAATAAAATGAAATTCAATGGTGAAAAGAGTAAGGTTCTACATTTAGGCAAGAAAAACGAAATGCACAGGTACAGTATAGGTGGTACCTTGCTCAATAGTAGTAACTGTGAGAGAGATCTTGGAGTCCTAGTAGACAACCATTTACATATGAGCCAGCAGTGTGCAGCAGCTGCCAAAAAAGCCAACACAGTTCTAGGCTACATAAACAGAGGGATAAAATCAAGATCACATGAAGTGTTAATACCACTTTATAATGCCTTGGTAAGACCACACTTGGAATACTGCATTCAGTTTTGGTCGTCACGATGTAGAAAAGATGTGGAAACTATAGAAAAAGTGCAGAAAAGAGCAACAAAGAAGATTAGGGGACTGGAGACTAAAACATATGAAGAACGGTTCCAGAAACTGGGTATGTCTAGTTTAATGAAAAGAAGGACTGGGGGAGAAATGATAGCAGTGTTTTAATATCTCAGGGGTTGTCACAAAGAAGAGGGAGTCAAACTATTCTCCAAGGCACCTGAGCGTAGAACAAGAAGAAATGGGTGGAAACTAATCAAGGAGAGAAACAACTTAGAACTGAGGAGAAATTTCCTGACAGTTAGAACAATTAATCAGTGGAACAGCTTGCTTCCAGAAGTTGTGAATGCCCCAACACTGGAAGTCTTTAAGAAAATGTTGGATAGCCATTTGTCTGAAATGGTATAGGGTTTTCTGCCTAGGCAGGGGTTGGACTAGAAGACCTTCAAGGTCCCTTCCAACTCTGTTATTGTATTGTATTGTATTATACAAACTTCAATTAAACTTATTTGTTTGCCCATGTAGAAGAGCCTGCATTGCTAGTGCAATCATATTAAAATAAAATGAAGTTTTCCATAAGCACATCTAGACTATACAGTGTAAGAGATATTTATTTTTGTACTCTTTGCTCTTTTTTCAGCAACACTATCAAATGTCAGCACCTGTAAGTGGAAAAGTGATGAAAGCAATGCACTGGGAAAACATTCCCAAGATTTTGTTTTGTAAAAATATATTTAGATGGCTTCTAAGAAGCAATTACTCTATTTTATTTTTATTCTAAAAAGAGGCAGAGAAAATCATTGTTTAAGGAACCCACATTTCAAGTATCCAAAAGAAAAGCAGCAGCAGCTGACAGTTGCATATAGTTTTACAGTCTAAGTAAAGCCAACCTGCAAAGAGTTTAAAAAAAATAATAGATTAAGTGTTTTACAAGCTATTGCTTGCCTACGCTGGCCAGCTGAAGGCTTTAAATAATTTAATCCCTAGAGCAACTGCCAGCCCCAACTGGAATACTGAAAGAAGGACTGAATTCAGTTAGGATCCAAACAGGTGCTGCCTCACAATTGTTCTTTAATCTAGACTCTGATAGGATTCTTACGACAGCCTCTTCCAGCTCGGTGGCTTCCTGTAACTCTTATAATTCCCATCCAGGGTCCATTAAAGGAATGAGAAGGAAAATACAATTAATGCATTCTCAAATCAGCAAGGAACAAATCCAAATTCCAGATTAATAAAGCACCAGACTAGAAACTAGGAGACTGTTAGTTCTAGTCCCACTTTAGGCATGAAAGCTGACTAGGTGACTTTGGGCCCATCACTCTCAGCCCAACTCATCTCACAGGGTTGTTATTGTGGTTCACCGACAAATGCGCGCTCGACAAAAGCACGCCGACAAAACCGTGGTGAGAAAACCGCGAGGTTGAAATCACGCCCACAGAACCGCACCGACAAATGCGCGCCGACGAAAGCGCGCCATCAAAAAACAATGAAAACAATGTATAACCCTAACCCTAACCTTAACCCTAATCGCGCTTTTGTGGGCGTGGTTTTGTCGGCGCTCTTTTGTGGGAGCGCTTTCGACGTTGCGGGTTTCTCACGGCGGTTTTGTTGGCGCGCTTTTGTCGGGCACGCTTTTGTCGGGCGCGCATTTGACGGGTCACAGTTATGTTGAGATAAAAAAGGAGAAAGGAATATTGAATATGTTCATCACCTTGATTTATTTACAAAAGTAATAAAGGCAAAATTAAAAAAAAATGTGTGCATCTCAGCATGAAAAAATCCCTTCCAAAATCTGAATACAATTCTTTCCATCTTCCCTCTGTTCTTTCCCTTCTCTTTTTCTCTGTCTACATATTGTTGTCAAATTTCTCACTAACTGCCTGGATTAGAAGTGGCTAATCCCAAGAACAACTGATCACTGATTAGTAGGTTTATTATGAAGTAGGTTAAAGCAGCAACAAAAAAAATCTAATGCCAATTCTATTTTTAGATGAGAAGAAAGAAAGAAAGAAAGAAAGAAAGAAAGAAAGAAAGAAAGAAAGAAAGAAAGAAAGAAAGACTGTAAATGAAACTTGTCATTTATTTATTTTTGATAAGATTAACTTGCTTCTATTTGGAGACTGTTTACAAATAATTATTAGCCTCCTTGTCAATTTGACAACCAGCTCTTATAACCATGCTTCTATAACTTGAAGACAGCCTCTAATTTTCCTTCTGGGCAACTCCTTCTTACTGAAATAACCAATTATTTTTTTTATAAAGAACCTTTGATCAGCAAAGATTTTTTTTAGGATTGGCACTAGCTTCTCAAAAATGGTGAATATCCTCTAGGGGACCAAACTGACCACAAGAATTTGTAATGCTTATAAAACTACTCACAAGCTCACAGGATGCTGAGTTAACTAAGCAATTTTTTTCTCATTTAATTTTCATTTCCCTTAATGTAGAGAGTAAGGGAGATAACACTGACAGATAATCAGAAACACTTACTGAGACAAAAGGAATGGCCTGTTTTTAAGGTCTTCAGTAGGATAAAATTATGAAGTAGCTCAGGCAGATACCTCTCTAATTCACTGAAATATGAGGATGGGGTACAACATAATCAGATCTGCAAGGTTCTATTATTATACCCAATTTCAATAAAAAGTAATTTTAGCCTTCACGTGAGGTTATTTTTCTGGTCTAGACTGCCTAGTGGGACTAACATTTACTTTGGTAAATCACAGAATAAGGAGATTGATGTTTTATATTGTTAGTCAAAATATTTTCAATGTCCTTGCTCCAATCACTATTCTGTACTAAGAAATCTTTGTCTCAATTCCTAGTCTCTTCCCCTAAATACTCCCATCTGATGTATGCCTTCTCCATGAAAACCCCTACTCTATGGAGCACTCTGCCCCGATGTTCAGCAGGCTTCCACTCTATTAGCTTTCCATAAGGCTTTGAAGACCTCGCTTTTCCCACAAGCACTGGGAGAAGACCAACACTTTAGAACTTTGATTTGGCACCATTTTTTTTTCTTGTTTTAATTGGTTTGGTTTTATAGTGTTAATGTGATTTTACATGTTTTAGGTCTTTGGAAGCTACCCAGAGTTGGATGAAAGATGGGCAGCTACAAAAATATTTTAAATAAAATAAATAAATCCCACCTTTCATAACTGACAACCCTATAGGCCAGAAAGGAATCCATGCTCAGCAACAGCAGAACCCATATGTCTGGGCTTAGATCAGTGGTTCCCAACTTTTTTTGGCCATGCCCCACCTAAGCATCTCTAAAATCCTGATGCCCCCCGTGACATATAGTTCTTACTTTACTCAAAAAGTGAACTCTACTCATGCGGAGGAAACCTAAAAGGCCATTAACTTGGTTTAAACAAGGTTCAAATTGTCCCCATTAAAAATCAAATTTCCCCCCCCTGTGGGGCATGGCCCCCACATTGGGAACCACTGGTTTAGATTAATGACCCTCAAGGAGCCTTCTGCCTTCCCTTTCTTCTGGAATAGGGAAAACTGTACCCACAGCCACCAGTTATATGTCCTTTTTTGCTTAGGGGAAAAAGTGTTGCAGCTCTGCCATAACAGTCGTCAACTAGACATGCTGGTATACTTAAAATGACTTATTTCATCCACCCAAACCACTTTGGGTGGTTTTTCAAAAGAGCAGATGTCAGATCTGAGTTTTTTTTCACAGCAGCATTTGTCATTGTGCCAAGCCTTCAGACCACCAACCATCTGTTCCATCCTCTCTAGTACCCAAAGAGGCTTCTGGATACAGTTTCCTTGGGCTTTAAACAGAAGTGCCCTATATCCAAGACTTGAATGCCATTCTGTGAAAGTCGATTTCTTCTCTAAAATGTGTCTTTTTATTCGTTCTTGTGAAGCTCTCTTCTCTCTCCCAAAACAGCTTTTTTTGAAATTTCTGACAGAAGCCGACAGTTCACAGCATGTTTTGGGGAAGCTCAGTTTCAACTGTGGGATGTAAACCTCTATCTATCACCTGCTTACTTTCCATATTCAGATAGGGAAACAAAGAGGAGAAATGACACCTTAAAGCAATTCCTTCACTGCTAAATAAGCTACCGGCAAGACACATAACCTTGTTTCTGACTATGACTGAATTTGCTTATAATAGGTTCGTGTCACAAGTCAGGTGTCAACATTTCAGGCCATCATCACCTTCATTCATGGCTGCTGCCAAATGCTTTTCAGCGTTTCCCTATTCCATGGACCTCCAGATATTCCAAGATATTGCATACTCTCTTCTCAAGGATGAACAGGATTGCATTATGGCCTCCTACAAACACACTGCTGACCATGCTCATAGTGTTTGAGTTCATGTATGGCTCCCTACCAGATTTCTCCACTTTGTAGAACTGGATGCTAACATTTTGGCTCATTTTGTTATGTGGGAATAGAGAGGCTTATAGTGCGTTTCAACTGCCAAATGTCACCATATGACCCTTCCAATTATTAATTAATTTAGAAGGATAGGAGAAGCAACCTAGAATCCTAATTTCCATTGCAGCAGGTTGAAAGCTGAACTATGGAGTAAACATATGTTGACCTATAATTTATTGCCAAGCCTGTACGTGAATTCTGACACAATTGTACTCTCACTTTATTTTTACAAATAACAAAAGATTTTCAAATACACTGTCTTACAAAATTGGCAAAATAATACAGAAGGCAATTAAAGCTTTATCTGTGCTAGGGCTTAGTTCTAGACTCTTTAGTTAACAACACAACTGTATCTTAGAATTTATTGAACACCACAAGCCATGTACAGAATAAAAAATTTTTTTATCACTAAGGCTTAAATCCTAACTCTAATCCTTTTAGCTCCTTGAATGAACATTAATTGGAAATACCTGGACAATTCCAATAAGCTCTGAATTTTTCTTTCTGACATGGTGCGCTCGTATTTTCTTTTTATACAGATAGTTTCCCTGAACATCCTCTTTGAAAACATGCAACATCATGTTTTATTTTAGATTACTGATAAAACTTCAATATTTTTTCCAATCTGATCCTTTGGTCTTTCATTATTGACAGCAATCTGGTCCAATTCATAGAAAAAAAGCCCCAATCCCACTTCCCAAGGTATGGAAAATCAATTTAAACTGCTGGAAAATGATATTGTCTAATAATATCCACATTTATACTTGCTATTCTTTCTAAGATCATGGTTTATTATGGTGGGGACTAACTTCCTATGATATTTTGGTCTATCCATTTAATGTGACCTGTTGTACTATAAACAACTCTTTTATTTCTGTTGAAACTCAGGAATTTTAATAATAATGCTTAATAAATATTTTAGACTATCCAGCTTCTGTTTTACTAGTCCTGGCAACTATACCTACAGTTAATAAGCTTTATCAATAGGAAGATTTTACATCCAGTAATCCACCAATCTGTTTTTCAATTGACATGAAATAATAGAAGGAGAAAGTCTACTGCATTTAACAACAATGTGGATCATAAGATATGACCAAGGCTCTCACACTGCACTAGACTAATTTAGTACAATATGTTTCATCACAAAGCTGTAGCTCTGCCAATTGCATAATTTACCTCTGCCCTACCTCAGACTCTTCAGCAACTGAATAAATATGACTTTGGGAATGGATGACCTACTATAGAAAAGTAAGGTCAGTAGCAAGATAACATATAATACACACTTGCAGGCGACTAATCCCATTCTGGGGTTATTGGGAACAAGTTCTATTTAATATGAGGTTGGCCTCATTTTTCCATTAGGTGCTTCATGTTACACATGTAATAATCTTTGCTAAAAGCCATGTCTTCTGGCTTTATCATTTGGAAAGCATTCTCCAAGCACTCACAGAAAATGTGAGCTCTCACAGATCTAGGTACTGTAGGAATGAATTATTAGAGTACAAAGTGTAACCTGGAAAGAATCCAAGATCGGTGATGTAGTTTTGCAGGCTTGTTTACAAAAACCAAGGCTCAGGTTTGAGGATTCTGAACAGAGGCATAAAAGTTATTTGAGTACTGAATTTGAAACCCAAAGAATGTGGGCCATTTTTGGCAGCAGGAAACAAGTAGGCCAGAGGCACCAGCACTGGAAAGTATACTGAATGGGAAAGGGCATATATTTAAAAATAAATAATTACTATTTTTTTTACAGTTAGGAAGGAAAAAGAAATCAGGAAACCTGGACAAGAGAACACATAAATTGAAAACAAACATTTTCCACTGGGAAATAAGTTCCTGAGTGCAATAGTAAAATAGCTTTACTTTGAAAAAGTCATCACTGCCAGGATGATGGCAATTTGTTTATTTATTAATCACATTTGTAGAGCACTGCGATCCCAAAGAACTCGCAGTGGTTCACAAGATTGTGAAAGGGTTGTGATAGGGTTGGCATGTTCCAGATACCAACTCTCAAATGGTATCAACTGGAGATGTATCTTCTCTGTTGCTATACTTGCTGTATGAAATCCAACCCCTAGATCTCATTAGATTCCCAGGTAGAATAAATGTGAATTCATGTAAGCTACCATAGGTAGTCATTCTGCAGAGTGATAAAGAACATTCACCCTAAGAACAAGCTTCCTCCCTCAAACAAGTAAAAACAAGCAGCTTTACCTGAAAGAGTTTTCCTTGTTCTAGCAGTTCCACAAAGATCACAGTCTAATCATGTCTTTTAGTGGGAGCAATTCCTTCATTTTTCTGTCCCACAACCATCTCAGCGGGGCCTACTCCAGCACTGCCAACACATATCTCCTCTCTACAAGGTAATCACATGCTAAAATCCGAGGTCATTTTTTTCTAAAAAGCCTTTGAAACAGCCCTTTAGTGCTAGACCCTAACTAGACTTAAGATGGTGTTATCTAAAGTAATTACATATTTTTCCATTTATTCCTGCTTCAATTCCTCTCTCTTTCATCAGCTTTCCTTGCGTCTATATTTAGACTGCAAGCCTCTTGAATAAGAACCTATCAAGCCTGTTATTTGTAAAGCACATCATACAGATGAGTAAAGTACATAGTTGGTGCTTGAACGCCACACTTCTTACCTTATTGGTGCCACTACAGCCTCACCTCAGCATCACTACTTCGTTGAAATGGGACAACCGTGATCTTCAGTTACACTAATTACCATTCTGGAAAACCAATTAACATAAAAAAATATTATAATGCCAGCAAGGAATGAATCCGCTGAGATACTATTATACCCAAATAAAAACAAATTAGTTTAGATCACACACAAAATCAAAGCATTTATCCTTCCCCCAAATATATCCTTATAGCTACCAGGAGCCAGGATTAACTCTAAGCCTAAGGTGACTTTCTTACAAATCATGTAAATATCCAACTCATAGAATAAAACCATAATTGAGTGTCTGAAACAATTGTGCACAATATATAAAGCTGGAAAAATCTATGAAAATAGCTTAATAGAAATGCACTGCTCTCACTTGGGAGTCTGCAGTTGAAGGTCAAAGTAATACCTACAGTAGCATTTTTTTCAATTGAAAGTTATTGCTGAAGGGGCTACAGTATTAAGATTCCCCTTCCTGATCTATTGCAAGTCATACTTACTTATCTAATGTGTTCTTCATATTGCAAATATGTATTTTATTTTTGCTCATAAGACCACCAAAAAAGAGAACAAGAAGAGAGAAATTAAATGTAAAAGTAGCTCTTCTTCCCATCATTTTTTGCAATTTTCTTCAAATTACCTTTAGACATGTTAGATTGGCTGGCTAGATAAACTAGCCAGCTACTTTTTAGCCTAGTATGTTTTGCAGGCCCAAACAGTTTGATTTGTTCATTATCCAATGAGTGTATGAAGTTTTGTGTTAAAGAAAGAAAAAATTCAAAATTGCATGTAATGGGCACACAGCTCAAAGAAACGTTTTCATACTTACCAAGAAAACAGGTATTACACTATGGTATTTCCCATAGTCATTATTTTTGTCTTTGAAGATGCAAACAAATAAGGCTTCCAGAGTTTGCAGTTGCTTCCAAAGTTGTTACTTAGACAAATCTTCCATGTACAGCACACTGAATGCCTCGTATTACCGTAGTTGCCTATTAAGCTACTCACTAAACTGGTAGCTTCTCAATTCAGCACCTTATTAATCTTTTTCCAGGCTCATTATAAAATTAGCAAAGACATATTTTTGAATTAGTCTTCTAACTTGAGTGTTAGCTCCAATGACTCATTTGAAAATACTATAAGTAGGACAAAAGGAATCTTAGGCACTTCACCGTAAATAGTAATTTTAGAGGGGGTTACAAAGAATAGCCTGTCTCTTTTCAGCAGCAAAGAAAGACACCTCTGTGTACATGTTCAGATTTAAAAATAAAAAGACACAAGACTCCAGCCAGAGTGACTGGGATGTCTTTTCATCATTCAAGGAAGCCAGTTATGTTTAATAGTGTATCTCAGCAATCAGGACTGACAGACAGCTGATTATATTTCTACTCTCTAACCAAGCTTGTGGGGAATATATATGGTATATATCCATCCAAGACATCCACTCAGTTTCTGGGAAGCTTAAAGTTCCTTTAAATCCTTGTCTGGAAAACTAACATTCTGACTCCCCTTTAGATGTTGAAATGAATCGGTTTGCTCATACCTTTCAAGATAAAGCATCTTATGAGTCAAGATCAATTCTTGTTATTTTCTTGGCAACTATATGGAAGGGGTTTGCCACTGCTTTGTTCCAGGATATTTTTTCAATTTCTCAATCAGATAGTTTAATTGATGTCCCCGTCTTTCCTCTACATCTTAATCAGGATCTATATTTCTTGGCTTCTTCAAATCAGCCAAAGCCACTTAATTGAGGAAACATGCCATGACAAAGGAACACTATATCTTTGAATGTAAAATAAGAGCAGGCAAACTTGCTGGCCCACAGCAGGCATGCTTTGTTTCCCCTGACTTCAAAAGCCTTCTGGAAGACACATTGGCTGAGCTACAATCTATTTTTCCCTTGATATCTATAGGGTCAAGAGGAAAAAAAAAAGCTGACAGAAAGGAAGAGAAAACTCTGTTCCTTGGGTAACAATACTACTCCTTTACTGCTCTGACAATTATATAGGTTTTTAACAGAAAGATTGTCCCAATTAAGGCCAACTCAAAATGCAGAAAATACACACAAATGTTATACTGTAAAATGTGCAGTCTTCAGGAGACTAGACATTAAAGTTGTGCAAAACATTACAAGTTCAGAATAGATTGCTTTGAATTCGAAATACTTCTGGAATAGTCAGAAATCAAAATGACTTTTTTGAACTGTTTTCAGTTATATTTCTAGCCATGGATAATTTGGAGTGGTCAGAAGTTGGAGGAGCATTTTGTGGCAGCTTGGGTTACATCAATGAGTCATCTTTCCATACAAACATTGGCTCCTTTTAGACTACAAATTTAGAGTACTTTACTGAACACATGCAGACTTAAAATTCTTTGCAAGAATGAAAAGAAACTTCTGGAATTACTCAAAGCACTTAAAGGGCCAGGCTTATGTGATTAGATATTTTAGATAATCACACTCTGTTAATAAAAATAAGACATTTTAAATACAGACTAGTTTTTGATAAGTAAAGCTCAGATTCAGAGCCAGAGTTTTATATTTTCACAAACATACCATACAAGCCTTCTGAAAATAACAAGACACACCCTTCTATATTTCATGGCTCACACCACAATATATAGCATTTCTGAAAAGTGCCTAAATATAAAGCCGGATGAAAGAAAATTAGCTGCTAAGGTTTAAATAGCAGCTGTTTTTTGTACAAATGTAAGTGGACATCTTTAAGAATCAGCTCAAGGCACTTACAGTACAAGTTTCAATAGCTCAAAATATTTTTACATCCAATGGTTGAATCATTTGACTTGGACCAAGGATTAGCAATTGGTATCATTTAGATGTTTTAAATTGCAACTCCTATAATTCCTTTCCACTGATTATGACGTCTGGGTTGATGGGACCTGAAGCCAGAACAATTGGATAGCAACAGATTCATGGAGGATATATGACTGAAATATAGTAAATGACTATCAATACCGGATTTGAAAACTACATCAGCTGTGCCAGAAGCAGCAGTACAGACAGCAAGAAGTCTCTGACCATATTAAGATTGTCTCTGAAGCAACCTTTTCAGCCCAATAAATGTGACTCTGAAGCCACAAATAATTATCCCCAAGTATGCTAAATTACAAAGTACACATATCTATTCTGTTGTTTCTGTTTTGCCCCTCATCTCCCATATCTTTTCATTTTGAAATGAGGGGTTCTTGTCTGCAATTGTTATGTGTGTCTTTACCTTGAAAAAAACTCTTGAGAAAAAGCAGAAATTGCTGTTGACCAAACTTGCATAGCATTATCTGTGAAAGTGGAGATTATTATTTGTTGTACAAGATAAGTGAAGAATTTGATTACTGACATCTAAAAATTAAGCTACCTAAACTAATTAAATTTTGAGTACACAGGTAGAGTTGTTACCCTATGGCTTCATAAAAGATAAAAACTACATATTTTTCAATGGTGACAAGAACTCAAATTACATATTCCCAGGAGACCTCTAACAGTTTTTGCACATTATATAACCACACACTAATATGGGAGTTTCTGCTTGGAATCTTTTAATTGCCTAATAATGTCTCTGTCTCAAACTAATACTGACAGGTATGGAGCAAATCCTTGTGTTTAGGAGTGGTATACATAGGGAGAGGGGAAAAGTCCCTAAGGATTCTAGTTGATTTAAATAAAAATGCAGATTGAATTATTAGAAAACTAAGAATTGATAGATAAAAGAACCTTATGCTCCTCTATAGAAGAGAGAACTATCCTGAATTTGGGTCAATCTGCCATCTAGTGGTACAGCCACTATACAAAGTCTTAACTAAAAAAGTTACACAATGCGCCCAAAGTCAGTAAGAATTTTTGTTTTATGTTTTGACAATCCCCAAATTCTTATCAGTTTCTATAGCATTTGTTTTAACTGACTTTGATATATCAGTTAACCTTCTGTTTTTGTGTAAGGAAATCATTTCTTGCGCAGACCCCAGCATGACTTTGGTAGCCTTGATTACTAATATCTTTACATGATTTAGGATTTCTTAATATGATGAAGGAAAACAACCATGTTCCAATGTTAACTATGTGGATGGCTCAGCGTAAATTACTCCATTGCTAGTCACCTATAACCACACAGACTGCCACCAAAAGACTTTTTGGAAGACAGATTTTTAAAAGCAACATGAAACAACCCTTATTGTGGCACAATTAAGGATGAAATCTATCAGAATCTTTAGTTTCCTTACCTCTAAGAATAGGATAAACCTCAATTTAGGACTGGTCACTTAGAGACCATTTGAAGTTAGGATATGCCTATGTGCGGGCTACCTATGACACAGATTCGGAGTTTCAATGATTGGTTCCTATGGTTACATGATCAAAGAAATACAATTGGGGCTAGTTTACTTCCAGTTTTCAGCAAAACCATGCCCATGGTTTGCTCAATGACTGCAGTGTTCACTTAATGACTATTTCAAAAAGGTCATAAAAATGAGTTGATCACGTGACTTACCTGACTTACAACCATGATGGTCATAAGCCAAGGACCAACTGTATAATGTAGAAAAAAAAGCAAGAGGAAATGCGGTACTAGCTAGTTTTAACTTACAACCAATAACTTAACAATCATTTGAAGTTAGGACACAATGAAAATAAAGTTACTTTCAACCCAAATCCTAGACGTTAAGATTGCTGTATCACCCTTTGATCACATGGTTGCATTTTAGGTGCTTGTCAACTGGCACTCATTTTCAACCAGATGCAGAATCCTGCAGTCATATGAACATTTTTTCTTTTTTACCACTTTCTGGCCAAAAAACACCCATTCGATAAGCTGGATTCAGATTTATGACTGCATGAATCTCTTAACATGGCCTTGGTTTAAGACCATGATATCTCACTTAATGACCATCATAAAAATTACTGTAAAATTGAATCCAGTCACATGGAGACTCAACTTACAACTGCTATGACTTTGCTATGAACCAAAATTCCTTCTAGAACTAAATTAGATAACATTGTTTTTCACATAACAGAATAAAGAGTGAAAAGGCCAGGTGACGCCTACTATAAATACTGTATGTATGTATTGCCTGTTTGAAAGGTAGAAAGAACCCGTTGACTGCTTATATTGAAAGATCTTCCTAATGTTTTCTCCGGATTAAGTAGGAATTAAATTCAGAACTTTAAAATCTGTATTTCATGTATATTCTGTGTATTTGTGTGTCTATCTTACTAGCACAGGTTAGGTGGATAGGAAGGAATAATACATACAATATATAGGATACAACAAATTCATAAAAATAAAGGAAATTATGAACTGCAGGGAACACTCAGATAGAAAAAAATAGGTTTGGATACTGCTGTGCATTTGAGAATACCTCCCAATATAACAAAGCTAACCTCGGAAGTTCAGCCCCGCCCCCCCCATTTTTGCTTTTCCCAAATATGCCTAAGAAACCACAGCAGTGAAATAATCTTTTAGCAAACTTGCATAAGAACGGTTTGCACAAGGTTCAAATTTCCATGAAAGATACAAGGCTCTACAATTTCTGTTCCTCTTCCGATTGCCCCAGAAGCCTGTATATGCCTTCAGTTATGAAGCAAAATTTATCTGAGTCTCTGCTTCACTCAGCTCAGCTGGAATGCTATCTCCTATCTTAAGTCAACAGAAAACTACACAAGCATGACATTTCTTGCTTCCCCCACTGATTCTTATCTCTACCATCTCTGTTTGGAGTCATTGAAGTTATCTAACTACTCTCCAAGGTAACAGGTGACAAAGCCCAACAGATTTTATACACTTTGAGGCTGCCTTGGATGGTGTAAGAAAAAGGGGAAAATACTATTTTAACAGATACAGATAACGATGACTTAAGGCTGACTCAGTCATGGGCTAAGGACAAGAAATCCCTGAGGATTTTAACTCCCTAAAAGTTTCCGACATAGGAGATGCTGTTCATCTCCATTTCAAGGCCATTGAATCAGCACTGTCCGAAAGCATTTTCGCAGTCATGTGGCCAGCATGACATCATGGAAGGCTGTTACCTTCCCACTGAAGTTTTATCTACTTGCATTTGCATGCTTTTGAACCGCTAGGTTGGCAGCAACTGGGATAAGGATGGGAGCCTTAGCAACTGACTTGCATGATGGTTTCAATGTCCCAGGGTCATGTGATCACCTTTTGTGATCTTCTGACAAACAAAGTCAACAGGAAGCCTCTCTTAATAACCATGCCACTAATTTAACAAGTGCAGTGATTTACTTAGCAACTGTGGCAAGAAAGGTGGTAAAATGGGGCAAAACTCACTTAACAATTTTCTTGCTTAGCCATGGAAATTTTGGGCTCAATTGTGATCATAAGTCAAGGACTATCTATATATCCAAAATATACCACTTTATCTATTTCATTAGATAACGGAGTTCACCCAGGCCTTTAGAAAGGATCACCGACTCTCCTTTCTTCCTTTCTATTCCCCTCTGGGTTTATTTTTTATTCTTTGTCATTATTGATCTTTTGTTTTGTACTATTTTTGTGTTTTTGTATTGTTGTTTATTTTGAAACATTTCAACAACTGTAAATCACCCAGAATTGCTGGGGGTTGTGTTGTGTTTATATTTCATAAATTATTATTATTATTCATGGGTAACTGTTCTGACCCCCACCTTGTCCGTTCAAAAACGAAAGCCAAACAGAACGTTCAAAGGAATGTTTTTATCAGTCCCGGCTCTTGCCCAAAATAAGCAGAAATGAATGCTCTGGCAAAAGTCCTAACTCATAAACTGTTACAAAACAGGATTATATAAATCAAGTCACTTATCCAAGTGCTTTTCTCGATGGAAAACAGGATTATATAAATCAAGTCACTTATCTAAGTGCTTTTCTTGATGGTTGCACACGAATGGAGAATGTTGACTAGACCAGAAACGGAACATTGACTTCTGCAACCAGGGTGTGGCACCATCAGTCTTTTATCCGCAGGAGATCCTAACGAACCACAGCTGCTCGTTATCATCTCCTGTGAGTCCTCAATTGTTCCTTACGTTGGTCAGCCCTTCTTCTGTGTGCATCCCGAAACAACTCACAGGAGGTTTCTGTGTCAGCCTCTCTCACTAATCCAAGGCTCAGTCATTACCTAGGGACCAACTAGTCTCTCTGAGCCCTGCTCGGAGTCAGAACCCTGTCCAGGGCCCTCTGCCTCATCCAGGCCTGACTCATAGGGCCCCTCACTGTCAGAGTCTGATAGAAGCTCCAAAGGCTCCTGCTGAGCCACAACAGGTAACTATACCAAGAACAATTCCATAGACTGAAGTACCACCAGTGTTTTCACTCGTCAGAAATGTACCTCAGTAGTGGGATTCAATTTTTTTTTTACTATCTGTTCTGTGGGCGTGGCTTGGTGGGCATGGCAGGGGAAGGTTACTGCAAAATCCCCATTTCCTCCTGATCAGCTGGAACTCAGGAGGCAGAGAATAGATGGGGGTGGGGCCAGTGAGAGGTGGTATTTGTCAGTTCTCCAAACTACTCAAAATTTCCGCTACCGGTTATCCAGAACTGGTCAGACTCTGCTAAATACCACCTCTGATGTACACTCATATTATCCTACTTCGGACATTTTTAAAAGTGAAGATCCAGCTTTCCAGAAAATGCTGTACTGCTGGGAAAGGTGGGTTATGGTGAGGATAGGTGCACCATTGAGAGACTTGAAAGAAGAGGTCAGGGTAGATCATCCTGAAAAAACAAATCTATGTGTGGTCGCTAGAAGTCGAAAACGATTTGATGGTATATGTGGTAATGAACAAACAAACGCTGCTAACCAAGCCCCACCTTCCCAGGACAGCTGCAGGGGGTGCCTAAGCCATAACTGGGGCAGCAGGACCCTAATCCGATTTACACAATAAGCAAGAAAATCAGAAGCTTCTTTAGACGTCGGGGAGCAAACCACATTACAGCTGATTACCCCCCAGGCATGCATAATAGAGCATCTCATTCTGGGCGATGTCGCCCCACGGTTGCATATGAATAATAGACAAGAGGCTGTTACTATGGTGGTGATTGTCGAGATCGCCTTACGTTACATTGGCTACGAGCCCAGAGCACACAACGAGTAAGAAATTCTGGAGCAGAGAGGGGAGAAAAAAGAGAGCAGAGATCAATTAATAATCCCATTATACAGAAGCCTCTGTTGTCTCATGGGCACGTGACTTATCCACGTGCCACAGCAAACAGCCTCTGCGTTAAAACCTTTCCGACAGAGCATTTACCCGCCAAATCAAAACGCGCCGTTTGCTTTTCTTTCCACGCATGCGCGCGCGCGCGTGTGTGTGTATACAGCTTTGCTTAGTCTCCTTCGTTCCCGGCATTCTTTTCGCGCTGCTACATTCTCCGTTCGTAGCTCGCGTTCTGTTTCCTTAACCCCTCGCGCGCCGCTCCCTGCTTCGACCTTCCATTTTTATTTTCCCCCACTATTCCTTGCGCGCTCGTACTTTCTCCGTTCCGCCCCGCCCCCTTCCTTTACTGAGGAAGGCGAGAGTTGGGGGGCGGTTGGACCGCCATTTTGTTCCTCGGGCGAGTGGAAGCCGCACGCAGCGTCCATTAGTTCACTTAGGAGCTGCCCGGGGGATTTTGCGAGGGAAGAGAACGGGGGAGGTAAGCGGGTGGGTAGGAGGGTTAAGAAATAGGCATATCTACATATCGGACCCTGCTTCTTTGCTCCCCCCGCTACTTCCGGGGACCGTTTTAACACGCCATGTCTGGAGAAGCTCCCGCCGGCGACCAGGTGAGCGACCACAGGGCCTTCCGAGTTCCATGAAGCAATTGGCGGGGAATGCCTTCTCGAGAAGGGGTGTGACTGGGCTCGGCTGACAGGCGTCTGAGGCTTTGGGAAGTGAAAATGGCGGTTTCTAGAATAATGAGGAATAGGCCTTATTAACGTGCGCGTCTTTGTGTTGGGGGAGTCTGTACCTCTTTCTTCCGTTTTCGCCCCCGCTCATCTCAGTTTATAAATGGTGTGTGGATCTGCTATATGCGCTTTACTTTCTGTTCCACGATCCTAGTTGCTTTAAGTATTTCCAGTCGGCATATTCTCCAATGAATTACATAGACACCACCCCGCTGACTTTTTCTCTCCTGCAAGTTGTTCTTGAGTAACTCGATGGTCACTTCGATTTAATTCAAGGAAGTTTACCATAAATACCTATAGAACATGCACGCTTAGTGACTTGGTTTAATCAGAGGCTGAAGTAAAATGTCTCTTTTTAAATATTATAAGAAATTAGGGAAACAGATGTGTGCTAAACTCAAAAAATAAAGCAACCTAGAGGTTATACATTATGTTTTCGTAAAAATATAGTAAGAGATTTGAAAAATGTTTCAAAATGTAAATTCTGAGCCTTGTGTACTAAGTTTTGTTTAATAAAATTGAGGTGGATATTTTTAGAAATTGATGTTACAGCGTTGCTAATAAATGCATTAATGTTACATAAATGTGTCCTTTTTTAAAGTATGTTCTGTATAGGGATGTACATATAAGGAAATTATACGTAAAAGCTATTAGGGTTCAAACTCATTGGACTCCTGATGACAATTAGTTTTTATATACATCCCTCAGTTGCTTTCAAAGCTACCTATTAAAAATGTAGCTTCTGTTTTTGAAATATTTTTTACTTAATTGTAGGCAGATTAGATGTGCAAATTTAAATATCACTCTTTTAAAATCAACATTTTATGTTACCACTACCAAAGCAACAACCCAATTTCCCACAAGAGAAGCTGTGTAAGGACTTTATTTAAACATACCACAGCAAACCAGAAAAGAAAATGGAGCACTTATACAACACATTCCAACAAAATAGATACACACAAAACTTTATCAAAAAGTCTGACCGCCAATCCAATACATAAACTCTAAAAAGAATTAAACTGCCATATATCAAGAATATCTCAGAAATTAACAGACTACTACAACCATATGGAATCAGGGTATCACACAAGCCAACTAAAGTCGTACAAAACATCCTACGCAAACCAAAAGATCCAGCAACCCCAGAAGAAAAACGAGTCATCTACAATATAGATTGTAAGAACTGCAACAACCACTATGTAGGACAAATGGGGAGAAGACTGGCAGAACACATCCATGAATACCAACCAACTGGCTGTCAGATGATGAACATTTTATAATTTTGCAACATATAGGCAGATTTAACCATAGTTTCAGTTGGGAAAATGTGACAAACATAGACCAGACCAAGTCCAAAAATGCCAGGTAATTTCTAGAAGCCTGGCACTCTTGACAAATCAGCCATCAAATAGACATAGACATTAACAACATCTATAGGCTATGCAAAAGACACAATCAATCAGCCCAAGAGAACAAAAAACCTCCAGCACCTCTCCATCAGTAGTCAGCATCCAGATCAGCATAGGTTAACTTCTAGGTTAACTTCAGCCCAACAATAAGTAAATCAGACCCCAGTCAAGAAATAGCCAAAGAGCCATCAGTACACAGCCAAATCAAAGAATCTCTTAAGACCATCCCTACAGATAGGCAAGTCACCAGAATATAAACTGACAGCAAACAGCACTCCTTTACTAGCACTGATGATGTTATCTAGTTAGGGTAATGAAAAGTCTGCAAGAAAACAAGCAAGCTCAGAGGACCAGGTGCTTCTCATTTCAATCCTGACCTACAGATATTTTCCTTTATTCAAACATTTTACAGTTTCTGTGGAAACAATGTTAGGGATGGCCACCTCTATCCGGATGCTTTGTATAATTAGTTTTGAAAGACTTACATATTTAAAAAGACATTGTAAAAGCATATTTGCTTTCTCAGATTTCTGGGAGATGGATGGATAGATAGATAGCTTTTTGTTTTGTTTGTTTTAGGAAAAAGATATAGAGTGGGGGAGGGCATACTCTACCATACATAGCAAACAATATACAACCTGATTTCTGATTTTTTTTCTGTTTGAAGTTAGATTCTTTGATCTATATGCAAAAAAAAAACCCAGAGTACTAGATAGATATAGCATGTTTTATTTCAGTTTTAGGGGTAGATCCTCTGGGTGGCAGACTTGCACTGTATTCTAAAAGGAATGGTCATGTTGTTCTAGTCCAACTTCTTGTTTTCCACTGGAGCCAGTTAGATGTCTTCAGAAGTTCACAGCAGAGCCTAATGTTCTAGCAACTGATATTTACTGATATTCTTCCCTCACTTTTACTAGTTACTAAAACATCAGCATTCAGAATAATTTAGGAAATTATTTTTAGGGTACTATTTTTGCATCTAGTTTGAAACTATTAAAGCCAATATCTGCTGCCCTTCTTGCTGCGGAATATTATGTGTAAGTTTGGCCTGATTCTTCCAGCAACACAATAATTTGAGATGTCATGTTATGCAGACAGTTTTAAGCTGCAGTTGCTTCATTCATTGCATATTGAAGAAGATCTAGGCATCTAAGGAACAAAGGACTCAACAATTGGGTCAAATAATGCTTTGAATATTTTCCTAACAGAAGTACATACAGTTGGATATACAGAAACAGATTACTTAGCCTTATGCTTATTTCAGTTTAGAGATGATATTACCAAAACCAGGAGATTTTTTAAAATATTGTGAAAATAATCCATTTTATAATCCATTCGAGTTCTTTTCTCCTGAGAGAGGTTCTTAGCTTCTCTCCATTATACATATGTGTGTGCATCCATTTGTAGGATGGGCAGAAAACATAGTGAAAGGTAAAAAGCTAAAGTAGTGTTTCTCAATGTTGGCCACTTTAAGATGCTAGCTGGGGAATTCTGTGAATTGTCCATGCTTCTGCTATGATTGAGCTATTTTAGAGTAAATTATAATGGATAAAAAGGGAGTTTTAATAGGAATTTCTTTTGTATCCATGAATATGGAAACAACATTACAGACATCATCTTCATATTTAATTCTGTAGTCCAGTCATTTTTTAAAGAAAGTCATTTAATGTATTTAAATGTATTTTGAACAAAACAGCAATTTATTAACTACATCTATCTACTGCTGGAGAAGTATTAGTATTGTATTCCTGGCTTCACATAATATGTGATTGAATGAACAACTGAGAAACGTGGAAATTATATATCTACTTAATTAGCTTAATTGTTTAATGACTAAACTTTCTTAATATGTATTTGTTTATCACTTACCATGGTAAGTTTAATAATGGCTAATTTTTTACATAGTATTTATAAAAAGTTAAATGTGTCATTGAAATAGTCACAATTTCTGGTTAGTATAAACCAAAACACTTAAAATCAAGCAGAAATTATTGTTGCTTCAGATTTTTAAGAGATACATTGCTCCATGATACAGTTCTTTAAACTAGTCAGAATGGTTTAGTACAATGATGGCTAACCTTTTTGTCGTCATGTGCCAAAAGTGTGTGCGTGACAGTGCACATGTGCACCTGCACCCATAACACACACACACACGTGTGCCCCCTCCCTGAGCATGTGTATGCGACCCCCCGCAGTGGCCATTTTGGGCCTAGTAGACCTGCAGCCTCCTGGGAGCAAAAACGGGCTGTGGAGGTGTGTGAGGCGTGCCCCATGTGCAACCCTGCAGACGTGCAACAAATCCCATACATGTGCACACATTTTTCGTATGTGCTCTGCGTATGCACGGCAGAGACCCAAAAATCAGCTGGCTGGCGGGAGGCTCATGCGCAGTGGAGCTGAGTTTGGCAACAGCTTGCATGCCTGCAGAGAGGGCTACGTATGCCACTTGTGTGTGTGCCATAGGTTCGCTATCACAGGTTTAGTGCACAGTTTCTTAAACTATTCTTACTCTTAAGAATAGTATAGAAAATATTGGAATTGGTTCAAAGATCCAAGAGAAAATTTTAAATATTTTTTTGGTTCTATTCTATTGCAAAAGAAATGGGAATTTTTGTAGCTCTGGGTTGAAATGAGGAGTCCTTGGGGTTTTCTGTGTTTAGTTGTCTTCTTGTAAACATTCCATTACCCAAACTAGGTAACATCATCAGTGCTAGTAAGAAATACTACTCTCAATTTATATTCTAGTGGCTTGCCTGTCAAAATTGATGGGAGTGGTCTTGAAGGTTCTTTTGTTGGCCTGTTTCCTGTTAGTTGTTTGGCATTCCTTGATTGGGGATTAGCAGTGATGGCAAACTAGAAACACATGTGTACCGAAAAACCACCCATACCAATCAAGTGCTCCACAACCAAAACAACCCAATCTCCTACAAGAGAAGCTGTGCAAGAATATTATTTAGAAGAGTACGAACACACTGCAGTAACCCTGAAAAGCAGAAAAAGGAAACAGCATCTATACAATATCTTTCAACAAAATGGATACCCACACTTCATCAAAAAGTTTCTGACCCAATATACTACAGCCAGCACAAGCTATAAAAAGAATAACACTGCCATCCATCAAAAATATCTCAGAAACCACTGAATATTACAACTACACAGAATCAGCATAAAACACAAGTCAACTTAACACCCTAAGTAAACTAAAAAATCCAGCAACTCCAGAAGAAAAAAAACAAGTCTTCTACAACACACAATGTAATGACTGCAATAGTCACGATGTAGGACAAACAGAAGACCGGCCAAATGCATCCATGAGCACCAACTAGCCATCAGAAGACATGATGAAAGCTCTTTACTTTCACAGAATATAGATAGATTTAACCACAATTTCAATTGGAAACTCTGACCATGCTAGACCAAGCCAAGTCCAAAAATGCATTTCAAAATGCAAGTCCAAAAAGGTATTTCTAGAAGACTGGCACTCTGACAAATTAGCCATCAATGACACACACACACAAACTACATAAAAGTAGTCCTTGACTTGCAACCACAATTGAGCCCAGAATTAATGTTACTAAGTGAGATTTGCCCCATTTTATGACTTTTCTTGTCACATTTGTTAAGTGAATCACTGCAGTTGTTAACACACTTGTTAAATGAATCTGGCTTTCCCATTCACTTTGCTTGTCAGAAGGTCGCAAAAGGCGATCACATGACCTAACCATCATAAATATGAGTCAGTTTCCAAGTGTCTGAATTATGATTTCATGATAGTGGCAACAATCATAAGTGTGAAAATTGTCATAACTCACTTTTTTCAGTGTTGCTGTAACTTCAAACAGTACCTAAAACCGTGATTGTGAATCTATGGCACGCGTGCCACAGGTGGCACGCAGAACCATTTGTCAGGGCATGTGACTTGATTCCTTGTCAGCTGGCCAGCTCACTTCGACCTTCTTTTGAGGCCGTTTTTCACCTCCGGAGGTGAATGGACTTCCGGTTTGCTTCTAGGGTCGGTTTTTGCCCTCCAGAGCCTTCAGGGAAGCCTCCTGAAGGCTCCGGAGCTCAAAAATTGGCCCTATGGGGAACCCAGTTTGGGAATGGTGAGTTCCGGTTTGTGCATAGGTCTGTTTTTCCCCCTCCAGAGACTTCAGAAAAGCCTCCTGAAGGCTTGGGAGGTTGAAAATTGGTCCTACAGACAAACCAGAACTCATCATTCCTGAATTTCCAGGTTCCCTGTAGGTCCGTTTTGTGCCCTCCTGAAGCTTCAGGGAAGCACCTGAGGCCTCTGGAGGGCGTGCGGGACTGGGAGGCTGTTTTTGCCCTCCCCAGGCTCCTAGAAAGCCCCTCGAGCCTGGGGAAGGCGAAAAAAACGTGGCAAAAGGGAGGGGTCAGTGATCCCGCGCATGCACTCACACTGGGGGGGGCAGCGCATATCATGGGTGTGGCACACCTGTGCTCCCCCCCCGCTTTTGGCCGTGACCCGTCAAAACCGCGGAGGACAAAATCGCGCTCGACTAAAGCGCACATTTGACGTCATCAGAGCACGACGAAAAAAATTAAAAATTGAAATAAAATTAAAATTAAAGCAAGCCGATTCACATAAAGTTAAGGGTTAGGTTAAGGGTTGGGGTTAGGTTTAGAGCGTTAGGGTTACGTTTAGCGTTAGGGTTACGTTTAGCGTTAGGGTTAGCGTTAGGTTAAGGGTTACGTTTAGGGTTAGATTTAGGGTTAGGTTAAGGGTTAGGTTTGGGGGGGTTAGGGTAAGGTTTTCGCTTTATTTTTACATTTTTCGATCACAGCGCGATATTTTCATCGCGCTGCGATGACGTCAAATGCGCGCTTTCGTCGAGCGCGATTTTGTCCTCTGCAGTTTTGTGGTGGAACCGCTTTTGGCATGGCAGGAACTGCCAAACAAGCTAACAGCCAACCAAAGACTCTCCAAGACCACTTCCACCAACACTGATAGGGCAATCCATTAGAATATAAACTGAGAGCAAACCCCACTCCTTACTAGCACTGATCTGTTACCTAGTTTGAGTAATGAATCCTTGCAAACAAACAAGCCCAGAGCACCAAGGACCCCTCAAGAAACCTTTCTTTCATGAATGAAAAGGAATGGCAGATTTGTCCTCAGGTATCAAATTGAAACAACTAGGGAAATAATTTTAGATGAAATTCATAGAAAATGTAAGATTTTTAACATATTTTTGTGAAAATGTAATTCAGTATAATAAGACCATATATTAAATTAGATCAAACACTGACTAAGATTTTCAGGGACTCCAGACCAGAAAAAGGATGAAATTATCATTTATAAGTTTTGTACATTTCATTAAGGTTTCTAATAATATATCAAAAGAATTGTTTATTTTTTGACTCCTTTTGTAGTTTTTATTAAAATATGGGGCTTAATATGTAAACAAATATTACATATTGTAACCTAGTTGATACTGAATTGAAAATACACATTCCAAAAGACAGTTTATATAGGCATCCAAACTGTTCAGTGACCTTTCTTGTATTGCCCATATTTTTTCATGGACATATATGTTTCAGTTCTGTACCAATTAAAATATCTATTTGCATACAGTACAGTAACATGTTATTTGAGAATTAGATGCTTTTACAGTTTTAATTATATATGCTCATAAATCTTGTCAGTCCCAAGCCCAAATAAGACCGTGAAATCCATTTGAGTCCAATCCTTTATTTGCTTAGAACTAATAGAATCTAGCCAAGTTCAAGCTAGATGTAATCTGAAAGATTCTGTTTGCCCCTTCCCCATCCACTTTGGACTACACCGTCTCTTAATCTGGACCTCTCAAAATAATGTTCTGTGTCGCCAAAGCTCCCTCCTCACATTGTTCCTCCAAATGCGCATTGGAGGATTGACTTGAAGCATATTAAAGAGGAACTGAAGTCTTCTTGACTGTATGTTCTTTCAGCCATCTTGCAGTTTTTGTTGTCCTAATTCTGTTTTGTTGACCTACAGAATATGATTTCTCCAATTTTTCAGGTAATATACTGTTGGAGGAGAAGCACATCATTCACCAACCAATATTGTTCCATAATTTGATAGACACAATATAATTAATCTAAAGCTTCAATTTATGCTTGACTTGAAATAAATCATGTTGAAATTATAATTCTGAGTAAATTTGTATGAAATTATTGCATCCTGTTATAGCAATCAAAGCTGGAATTCTAATCTACAAGAGTTTTAGAACTGTAGTTTGTCTAGAAGAAATGTTCAAAAGCCTAGCTATTCCTGAGTTTTACTAGGATTAGGCTTTGCTATATCACAAACCTTGTAATCAGTGCTATTCTTAGACTGTAATGTTGAAATAAATCAAGCTTGACTATAATCAGAATCTGTTTTATGATGCTTTTTAGGAGATATCTTTAAAAGATGATTGATTTACTGAAATCAAATACTATGCTTAATAGCTAAAATAGACTAACGTGAAAATTACTTTAATATTCAAATGAAATATAAAATATTACTATAAAATTTAATATATAACTTTGTCAGAATAGTTATTTTAGTTCAGGATATTGTTTTGATTTTCAAATGCAGAATTTTTTTAAATAATAACATGATTATACTTTGTTAGCTCATATCAAGTGAGTTACTTGGTAGATTAGATTTTAGTAGTTATCATTGCTGGAAAAAATAGTCAATGTCTATAATTGCCTATCAGCACTTCTAGCTTTCTGAAAGGGGAGGAAGATGGAAATGCTGTATAACAAGAGAGGAAAATCTATGCACATGGATTAATAATATGGTACACGGTGGATGATAGACTGTACTCTAAAAAAAATTGGTAGAGTGGTGTTCTTTCAGGTCTGTCAGCAGCTTTTTGATTCTATCAACCATGGTAACCTTCTAGACTCTAATAGTTTCAGTGCATCCTGTTGTCCATCCTCCAAAGAGTGGTAGTATTGTACTTACAGTTTCTGGAGTCTAGACCAGTGGTAGTCAACCTAGTCCCTACCGCCCACTAGTGGGCGTTCTAACTTTCATGGTGAGGGGTAGGGGTTTGCTGTAACTCTGCTTTATAAATTTTATAAAATAAAGTTACTTCCCTACTTTATAAATCACCATTACTGTGGAACCGGTGGGCGGTTGGAAAATTTGTACTACTAACAGAGATACAAAGGTGGGCGGTAGGTATAAAAAGGTTGACTACCCCTGGTCGAGACCATTGACAAAAGGATTCCCACAGAATTCCATTCTTTATTCCATTGAACATTGGCATAAAACTTTTTAGGGAAGATATGCTAATGATACTCAGGAAGCAATTGATATTGAAACTTCTTAATTTGGGTTAAATGGGAAAGAGAAGTTAAAAGTTAAATCAAAACAAAATAGAAAATTAGATTTAGTGATGGATATTCTATATTAATTGATTTAAACCCCTGAAACAGTTTTGCAGCCTAATATATTCCTTGGTCTTCAGTTGTCACTAATTTTATAAAACACATTTCTATGATTGTGGCTAACCTTTAGAAATGTTTGGTATTTTCAATTAGTGCAAAACAAAGCAACTAACTTTGTTTTAACTGCTATCTCTCTCCTCCTCTTTCTCTCCTTTCCATCCCAGGCAAGGACTGGAATTTTGTTCATGTAACTGGGGCTGGAATTTTGGACACAAGTCATAAGTTATTTAATTCAGCACTGTTGTAATTTCAAACTGTTACTGATTAAATGGCTATAAGTGGAGGACTACCAGTATCGTCAATTTCATAATTGGTTCATGTACTTCCAGTTACCATTTCAAGTGCAAAATAATCTCTACCATCTTGGTTACATTTTTTGTAGGCTATATGTGGTTATTAGCAGCAGGCTTGGCGTGAAGAATTAGCCTATGAATAAGAGACATTCTTCTAGATCAATGATGGTGAACCTTTTTCTCCTTGGGTGCCAAAGGCACACGCGTGTATGCGTGTCCACCTGATAATTTAATCCCCCGCGCACCTACATGCACATGCACATGTGACACACACCCTTGCTGCCCCGTGCATGCACACATGGCTTTCTTGGAGCCTGGGGAGGGCGAAACAGCTTCCCCCACCCCCCGAGGCTGGAAATGGCTTGTTTTCTGACTTTTGGTGGGCCCAGTAGGTCCGTTTTCTGGCCCTCCCCAGGTTCCAGAGCCTTTCTAGGAGCCTGGGGAAGGCAAAAAACTGCCCAACACACAAACCGGAAGTTCGGGAACAGACTTCTGGGTTGGCCATTAGGCCATTTTCTCCCTCCGGAGGCTTCAGGAAGCTTCCCTAAAGCCTCCGAAGGACGAAAAACAGCCCAAAGCGCAAACCAGAAGTCCATTCCCAAACTTCTGGTTTGCGTGTTGGATGGTTTTTCATGAGAAAAAAGGCTTCCGGATAGTGAAAAACGGCCTCAAATCAGCTGGCCAATGCCCGTGCCATATATTTGCCATCATGGTTCTAGATGAAGATTTTGATAGAAGTCTCCCCTTTGCTTTGCCACATACTTTTTCCCCGTTTGGCACACTATTTGCCCTTATGTACCATGTTTTATATTTATACTTGATATGAATGGGTCTTTAGCAGGAGGTCTCAAACCAGGCATTCCACATATGCTTTGTATTCAGATTCCTTTGTGCCTGTGAGAAGCATTTAGATACATTCCCTCAACTTTGCCAAACTAGAATGAATATTCTAAATTGATAGCTCTCCATTGTTTTCTTTTGTTTTTCATAATGAACATTTTCCAAATTAAAAACCCAGTTAACCTTTCCTATCTAGCATTAGCTTGCAGAGTTTACAGACAGCCCATTATTGCATATTCACAGTTCATTAGTTCCTTAAAGATCATCTCCTAATTGCTCACATGTATACAAATTCATGTATACACACTTTATTATTGTGTGGACCTACAGATTTTCTAATTCTTTCTCCTTGGTTCCTGTATTTCTTATCAAGTTAGTTTCCCTGTAGTTTCTTTTTTCATTCTCGATCATTCTGACTCCTAACTCCTATTTTTTCTTTTATGCTAGGTAACTTTTAGGTCCCCATGACTTTTGAGAAGTTTAATGTACTTAAATAAAATTAATTGCATTTATCTTAAGTTGGTTCAACTGTTAGAGACTACACAGATAAGTTTTCCTCAGGTGAATCTATACTCTGCCTGATCCTTAAGCTATCTTACATTTTCAAGTCTTTCTTTTCTCAAAATTGCATTTTCTTTCTGCTCTTCATTAATGGCCAAAAGGCAAGAGACCTATTTTAATTTGACATCTTAATAGCTGTATAGGTAGTCCTCAACTTATGACTGGTTTGCTTAGCAACCAGTGAAAGTTATGATGGACCTACCCGGGGACTACTTGTCATCTGGTTTCAAAGTCACAACTGTTGAGGGGGCTCTGATCATGTGACCAAACCTCAGGTGTTTGGAACCAGTCTGCATTTACTAATGTTTGCAGTGTTTCGTGGTCAAGTGACCATGCTTTACAATGGTTTTACAGTTTTACAATGGTTTTCAATAAAACTGCACCTGTAGCAAAACATTTATTACTACCTGGTTTGCTTAATGACTGGATAAAAAATATTAAAATTGGGTCGGACATATGACCAACCTATTTATGATAGTCATGACTTAAGATGGTAATGGGAAAACTTCATTATCGTAAATTGAAGAATACCTCTACGTTTTCTTGCTTTTTAAGTAACTAGATAAGATAATCAGTATGATACAAATTACATATTCTACCATATTTGATATAGCAAATTCTAAGTTTATAGGAATTTTAAATTTCTTTCTGCTGTTTCAAGAAATGGAGAAGACCTATACATAATTGAATGAAATGTTTGTATCAGCATGAAGAGCAGGCTACTTAAAATTCCTTGAAATGGAATTGCACCCTTCCTTCCTTCTTTGTTTTGCCTTTAATTTGAAGCTCACCCTAACATACTTACTCATTCTATTAAGAAGTGGGCTTCACATAATTTTACCACTGGTTCACCACACACTGAAAATGCTTTGCTTGCGTGCGCAACTTGCCCACATGCGTGCAGCTTAGAAAACATTGCTAAATAGGATGGCGTAGCGCCAGGTTGCCATTACTGGTTCACCCGAACTAGCTGAATACCACCACTGATTCCATTGGATGGAAGGTTGGGGAAAGGGAGAGGCAGAGACAGTATCCTTTTCAGTAGAAGAACAGGGCAGAGAAAATAACACTTTTATAAAGGAAACTGATGGTAAATTCTGTAAAGTATTGAGGAGATCCATCCCAAACAGAACAACATCCACTTGCATTCACATTAGCTTTAAGTCCTGCGCTTAACAGCTAAAACTGGCTTCTTGTTGTTACTTAACATTGAATCACCTTGGATTATGGTTATGTTGGTTAGAATAGTTATAATGATTTATGTAGAACATGATAACATTTCTGTTCTGTGGCCTTTTATATTTCATGTGCAAAGAAACTTCAGCTAAGTGTGAACTATACTGTGGTATAGTAGAAAATTGGTATTCAACTATTTTCTTCTAGATTCAGCAAATATGATGAAAAACATAGTTGTTAGGCCTATAAAATTATGCTTGGGTATATTATCTGAAGTATTGCATTTTTCAGGGTTTTTTTCAATTTCTGAAATACAGTATTTTTCAGACTATAAGACACACCTTTTTGTCTCTCAAACGTGGGTAAAAATGTCTATGCATCTTATAGACCAAATATTGCCAAAGGCCTGCCCACCTGCTAGCCATTTTTTGCCTCTGCACACCCCATTTTCAGGCCTTTTTTCGGCTTGTTTTCGGGGCTTTTTTGCCCCGTTTTTGAGGCCTTTTTTGGCCTGTTTTTAAATCTTTTTTGACCTTTTTTTAAATGGTCCAAAAACAGCCTCTAAAACGGCCTGAAAAATGCCTAGGAAAGGCCAAAAAAGTCTTGAAAATGGGCTGAAAAAAGCCTTGAAAATGGGCTGAAAAAGCCTCTATAATGGGTAGAAAAAAGGGCGGAAAATGCAGCGCGCAGAGGCCAAAACCCTTTTTTTTTTACTCTTCTAAATTTAGGTGTGTCTTATAGTCAGGTGCGTTTATACCACTAGTTAATATACCACTAGTTAATTATAACTAGGATTATATAAATATGAAAGTTACAGATTGTGGGTAGCATTGGATTTATCATGTTATTTGTTGGCTCTTAACTTTCTGCTCTATGTTTTCTAGGCTGCTGAATATGTCCCAGAAAAAGTAAAGAAAGCTGAAAAGAAACTAGAAGAGAATCCATATGACCTTGACGCTTGGAGCATTCTCATTCGAGAGGCACAGGTTTAGTGAAATAGGATTACATTTCCTTATCAGTGGGTCCACTCACAATGCTTGGTTCTCAAGTAAATGTGAATACATTTTACATCATAAATATTGTAAATATTATTG
Organism: Thamnophis elegans; assembly: GCF_009769535.1. Lineage (NCBI taxonomy): Eukaryota > Metazoa > Chordata > Lepidosauria > Squamata > Natricidae > Thamnophis > Thamnophis elegans. The sequence goes on from NC_045541.1 coordinate 91,360,397, forward strand.
GTTTTTAATTTTTAGAATCAACCTATAGACAAAGCACGGAAGACCTATGAACGCCTTGTTGCCCAGTTCCCCAGTTCTGGCAGATTCTGGAAACTGTACATTGAAGCTGAGGTTAATATTTTCATATTTTTTTCTTAATCATATAAGAATTTAAGTAGGGTTGAAAAATGATTTCTTAGGTGCATACACAAATTCAGGTAAAAGAGGAGCTGAACATTTCATAATTTATGTAAAATAGGAGAAAAGGGTAATTAAAGTGAATCCAAATATTTGGGTCTATATGATCTGGTGATTGTTGCATTGTGGACTTGCAACAACATTAAAACAGTTTCAATGGTATTGGAGTGCTTTAGCCTTTTATTTACTTGTCGTGTCAATTTATTGCCTCCTGTGTCATTTATTTAGAGCTCCTTTTTGTGCATGTAAGTTAACAAATGGTTTTATGACCTTTTGGGCTCTAATAGTATTTCCGAACCTGATTTTAATAGCTGAAAATATTTTTTCTGGGGTGGGGGGATGGATATGCAGGCAATTTTTATTTGACAAACAATGACATATGTGCAGATTTATCCAGAACCAAGTGTACATACATCAAGAAATTCCATAATCAGAGCAGGCAAGCATTTTATCCTGTTTTGTTAAAAGCCTAGAAAGACTTAAGTTTTCTGGGAAAAAAAATTTTTTTTTAATTCTTTCTTTGGATTTTTAGGCCTTTCACTCGTGTGCAAAGATTACATTTATAAAACAGGTTTCTAAAAATTGTAGATAATAGCTTTTCTGTAGAATAACATTACATAACTTTATGTAGTCAGGATTGAAGATCTTCTGCATTATGTCATATATGGCATAAAATGAATAGGTTACTATAAGATTTTTTTAAAAAAATGAGCAGAATATAGAGTACAGGATATACATTTATGTTAAATGCCTTTCAGAGATTACATAAAAAACTATGGTTGACATTGTTGGAATAAGTATATAACTTACATTCAAATATAGAAATACTCTCTTACATGTTATGCTTTGAAGGGATACATACCCCCACCCACTCAGCAACATATATGTCATTCCAATTAAGGCAATACTTTGTGATTAACATGCACTGATGTTAAAATGTCTTTTTAGGACAGTTTTATATTTATGATAAGCTGTCCATCCAGGAATATTTAACCTAAATGCATATAATTGTGGTATCCAGCATTTTTGTTCATTTTTGTTGGATACTATCCTATATTTTTTTTCATTTGTGCATATACATATGTATGTTTATCACAAGTTTAGATAAAAAAACATGCTGTCAGACTGACACACGCTAGTTCTTCTGTTTGTTTTTAGGAGACCTGAAGAGCTGCTTACTTTTTGGTGGAGGTCTCAATGGAGCATGATGTAGTACAGGGGTGTCAAACTCACGTCGTCATGTGACATATCGTGACTTTTCCCCTTTGCTAAACCGGGCATGGGGATGGCTAGTGTGTGATGCATCTGGCCTGGCGGACATGAGTTTGACAGCCCTGATGTAGTAGATTTAAATCTTGATTACAATAGTACATTTGTCTTCTTAATATTGTTTTTTTTCCTTAGTGGAAATATTGGGACATCTGTACAAGTAAGCAGCTAAACTAAATCAACATTATATGCCTTTCTTTTTCCCATTAATAACATTAATACATTCTTGGGAATTTTATATAATAAGCAGGCTTATTATGATAGCCTACTCCAGTGCCTTGAAATTAATTTGGTATTAGAAATTAAGATAAAGATTTTTGCCTGAGCATTTTTCCTCTATGCTAAGAAAAAGTTGATTTGCTTTTAATGTAAATTAGATTTTTTTAAAAAAGAATCAGATATTGATAACTTTAATTAAAGTTATGAGTAAATGATGAATAGGTTGTAATAAAAATAGAACCTTTTAGTAGTTTATCTTCATCCTAATACAGCATTTGAGCAAAGTCCAGAATCCAAATACTGTCTATCATGGTCATCATACTGCCAGCTCTCCTGATCGTATTCTGTGATGCAAAAAATATATCCCAACTCATTACAAAGCAGCACTTACAACATATGAAGGGGAAGTTGGGTTTTCTCCCTCCTATTTCCATGCTTATAAGCAAATTCTTTGTACACAAACATGTCTGTACATCTCAGGTTCTCAGCCAGTTAGGATACATATAGGGCAAATTACCAATCCATAATTGAGTTTATATTTTATATCTTCCTTGCCTAATTTAAGGCTTGCCAGATTTGTGGAACTGAAACTAAAAATTATTGACCAACTAAAAGTTGTCTATGCTGGCTAGAAATTTTTTGAGCTATAGTCCTGCACATTTTGAATGAGAGGATATGTATTTCTTTCTACAATTGGAAATAGAATTAATACAAACTGTAAAGTCTTTATGTATAATCTAGATTTTTGTCTTTATAATTATTATATGTCACCAAGTAGTTTATTGAGTTTGCTGAACTCTTAAGCATAGCAGAAACATTTTTTTCCTTTGCTGCAGATTTCTTGAATTTTACACATAGTAACTTAAAAACCTCATTTGACACATTGAAATCTTTGTTGCTTTTAATAAATGCTTTAAACAATTATTATTTGGAAACGGTTTTGAGTTATCAGGACTCTTAAAAATGGGGGAGGGGGACCAATGCAGCAGATTGCAAGAAATAATATTTCAAAGTGATATTTAAGGAAGAATAATTTTGCAAATAAGACCTGAATTCCAATTGTAGACCAGTTCTTGTAACATAATGATAATAATAACAATAACAATAATAATAATAATAATAATAATAATAATTCTTTATTGTCAGTGCACAACATATGTACAATGAGATTGGTTCTAGTTTTAAACTGCTTCCATGATACGTGTGAAATATTTTTGCACACCAATCCTTAATAATTACTATACCTTTCCACTTATAAAAAGACAGATGATGTCAGTTGGAACAAAACTTCTGTAAATGATAGAAAAAGTGATGCCGTCACTATTTTTGTTACACTGGGCAGAACATCAATTCTTCCTTAACAGCTATTATACCTTTATTGCAATATTGCATTCAGTGATCAGATGCTGTACTTGAAAAGTTCATTTCCTTCATGCTGAATACCATATTCTTAGTAATTTTTCCTTTATTTGTGCAATTAAAAAAACTAGATTATGTGTTATAAGTTCCCTAATGTTCATTGGCATCTTGTCAAGGAAGGAATGGAATTATGACATTTTTGTTTGTTTCTTCTTTTCCACCCATACCTATAATACCAAATGTGTGTGGATATGTTGAAAGAGAAAGACTTGCTTCACTGAAAGAAAATGAATGAAATAATGTTCTTGGAATTCTCTTCTGTTCTGTACAACTCATTTCCAGGAGTTTCTTACTTGTATATAATCTTAAAATATTCTAGACATTAAGTTTTGAAGAGATAACTCTTACATTTATAAGCTGTATCATTTAACTCCATCCCTAACAGCTTAATTCTATCCCTAGCTTTAAACAAAGTTATTACTTGGTGAGATTTGAGGACATGAACAAGAATAGCTTGTGAGTACTTTGGATAAAGTTTTGTATTAAGAGACTAAACCTTGTTGGGAATGTCAGTAAGAGAAATGCATGTGTAAGTTACTAATATTGGTAAAGGTTATTTATGTGAATAAGAAACAACAGTGTTATATTTTGCTTGAATATCTTTTTGCCCAAGTGAATACAATCCAAATAGAAGCAACAATAATTGAAGTAATAATGACAGAGGTCATAATTACAGCCAATGGGGAAGTTTATTATACAGTGTTACCTTGGTACTTGTTGGTAATTTGATCTGGAAGAATACTAAAACTGATGGGTACTGAGAAAACTGTGTGGCTCGCTATTTTCGCCAGAAGAAATAGCAAATCATGAGGCAGCTGACATCAGCAAGTTCTTCCTTGCACGTTGACTATTGGGAAACAGACAAGTGCCAGGACACGATTTCTGCTTCAAAATACGTTGAATACCGAAATCGATGAGTTTTGAAGCAGTCAAAAGTAGAGGTATGACTGTATTAAGTATTTCTAATAGAAAATGGAAAACCCCTTTTTTCTCTATATTATATAAAATTGCATTTTGATTAGGATATATCATGAACACCATGAGCCCTCCATGCCAATATACACCCATTATAAATAAGAAATTTCTGAGCATGTCTAAAATAATCTGCACTGTACAAGCAACTGTTTGTACCAAATCACACAGTCCAGTACTTTAAATACTCTCTGGTAGTAAGCCTTGGGTTTAAGACAGAGGCTTTTCTACCCTTACTTGGAGATACCAAAAATTGAATCATACATGTTTTGCATATGAAGGAGATTCTTGCCTATATGATAGCATGTGGTAATAAAATAGGTGATAGATAGGTGATATAATAAGAGAGATTATTTTAGCTCTTGCTAAACAATGTTAATCATAAAAAGAATAGGGATTAAAATATCTTGTCTTTCAGAATATCACTTCTTCGGTTTTAGTTTATGCTGTCTTCAAAAATATTTTGCATTGTATCCATAGAGATTGATATTTTTAAGTTTCTTATATTTGTCTGTCCAAAAATACTATCTTGACTCGTTTTAAATTATAGTTGTTCAAGGAACAAATTAATATCATTGCAAAATCAGTCTATCTTCCTCTCTTTTTCATCTTCTTAATCATCTATGCTGGCTAGGAAGACTGCATGGTGAGCTAATTCTCATTCATATTACGGAAAAGCAGTAGACCCAAAAGCAGTAGACTCTTTCCAGCACAAGGGGGAGAATCACTTACTGATATATTTTTATTTGTTTGTAGAAATGAATAAAGCAATACAGATTATAATGGGAATAAACACACACATTATCAACACGTTTTTGTGAACTAGGCTAAATCATTTTATTGCCTGCTCTGAAGAAAGGAATAAATGGGGGGGGGTCAGGTGTGGGAAGACCGCTTGCTATTTTGCGTTTTTGGGTTGGTAATCCATATGTTGTCTAAAATAAGTGTGCCTTTTGTTTTGGAGATGCTGACTATATTAGAAGTGACAGATTACATTTGGAGTTCCTGAATAAAGCTTTGTTGAATCAGGCTCTTACTTGGCTTAGGGAAATTAAAGAAACTGGTATTTTCTTTTTTCTTTAACATCTGTGAACACAACTTCATAAAGCAATCAAATATTCTTCGATAAATTTCAAAATCTTCAACATTCTTTGCTCCATTTTTTTTGCATTGGTTTATTTTTTTATGCAAACTGCATACACTCGGCTGTTGCCCATGTGATTGGCATTTGGAATAGATTGAAGAATTTATCCCACCTATAAAGGGTTTTAAATGGTAAATTCTGTTCATTTTTATAATTTTTGCAGAACATGAGAAAGGATCTAATTATATAAACCTATTTTTAGAGACCAACAAGCATTTATATATATTCTGATCTAAAACTTAAGCTTTAAACTAAGAAAATGTAGGGGGGGTTGTACTTAGTAATTATTAGAGCAGCAATAGGGAAATCTAACTAAATTATAAGAATGTGCAAATAATTTTCAGTTTCAGATTAATTTTAGTTGCACTATTTTTATATCTGAAAATGAGAATTTTTGATAAATTGAACAGACCTATTAACAAATAGTAACATAATTTTATTTAAGTGTAATAACTAAAAATGAACTCTTAAAAAGTGCTGCTTACACATTATACACAAATCACAATACTTTCAGCTTAAAGGAATATACTGAGCATTTCGTGTATCTCCTTGGGACACATGGATGGATGGACTTTCTTTTACTTTCTCTTGTCATATTGTTTCACTTGTGGTAAGTTTAATTGAAATTACTCAACCAGAAGATTTGTTCTGGAAGATTTCTTACCTACCTCACAGGGTTGTTGTGAGGCTTAGTTAAATGTTTCAGCTACTTTATTAATTATAATTTTTTTCATTTATTTGTGGGATGTATTTCCTAAGGGCAATAATATGCTAAATTGCAAATGCTATTTGTTTGGCTTAATTTTTTAGAATGGATAGTTGAATGATTATGGTGAAATGCTAAACATACATGCTAAACATATTAGGTAAAATTACTTATATTTGGCAAACAAGTTTCAGTAAATATTCCAGGTTTTTTTTTCCCTTCTCCCCCCCCTCCCCAGTCTAGGAAGAAATTGGTTAAATCTGAAACCTATGTTTTATTTACTAAATTGAGTTTGATATTATATAACATTTTGGTTAAACCTTTACAGCTGAACATGTTATCTTCTGAACTTTGTAGATTTGTGAAAATGAAAGACTTTTTGATTCATTCACAAAACAAAATTATGATTTCATAAACACACACACACACAAATACACACACACAAAATCAGTCAAAAGTATGTAATGGCAATAAAATGAATCAAATTACTTAGATGAATATTTAGTTAAAATCTTGACATTCTCTCATAACTCGTACAATTATATTTAAGTTGAAATAAACTTTCAGTTTTTCATTCCACATTTGTTAAATATAATCTGCCTTCTATAAGTATCAACTTTTGTTGAAGAAAATGATTTTATACTCTAGAGATTTAAATCTGATTACCTATCAGTTTCAAACTAGTAATTCAGATTTTAATACCATTTACACTTGAGAATATCAGTAACCAACATTTAGATTAAATTGAATATCGGCATATATTGGCAGATAATTTCACAGTGAAGGGTAGGCACTAGTCCTAAAATTTAGGACTTTGAAGTTATTTTTATTTTTTCTTATTTTTCCTTAATCTCTTTTCATATGAAAATATTAAGAAAAAGTGTGAAAAATACATGATTTAGATTTGTTGTAAAATATTTTCCCACTGCTACAAGTCCTATGAACTTGTAGCATTAATATGCTCTGTAAATTATATTTGCCTTTTTTAAATTGTATGGATTCTCTGTACAAAGTAATTTACTTTTCTCAGATCTTTGAAGTATTCCTTCCCTAAAAATTATCTTTTAAAAATTGCACTTGTCCATTTTTTCTCTATTTGTTAATAAACATTACATTTTGTCTGTTGTAGTTTTGCATCAGAAATCAAATCTGATTTGGTTTGTAATTGGCCCAGGTTTTTAAATTGCTTATTTGCTTTATGACAACATGCAGATTTTTTTACTTCTAAAACCTACATTACAAATTAATTTGTCATATGATTTAGGATTATTTAATGTAATCTAATATTTGAGGTAATATTTTCTTCATAAAAATGAAAAATATAGAAGTAGAAATAATTACATTTTTTTTAAAAAATCAGTTTTATATCATGAAAATGTGATCACAATATTTTTTAATATGTCATTTTTTTAAATTAACAATAAATTAACAAATTTGTTTCTAAAAAGCAGTCATACCATTGACCTTGAAAAAAATGAATTCTGAATTACAGAACTGTTAGATTATCTGGGTCTTCGTTTTCACATATTATCCTGATTCTGTTTTGGGATTGTTGGCTCCTCTGTAGCAACTCTTATTTAAATTATTCAAATATTTAGTTTGTCTATCTAAAGGAGACTATTACATCTAAATATATTTCAGATTTCTAAAGTAGGTATTAGAATATTTTAATTGCTAAATGTAAAATAACCCATCATAAAGTAATAATGCCATCGTGTATATATTTCTTTATTGTTTGCAAAAGAATTCCTATTGCATAAAACAGTTTTATGTAAGAAAGTTCAGAGCAATATGCAAGTTGGAGCCACATGTTCAGTGATAGAAAATGGATATTAAATTATTTCTTTTATATTCTCAGAACTATACAACCCACTTCACAGCCTAAATTATTTATATGTAGTAAATTTGCCAAATACATAATTTTTAAAATATTTTAATTTAGCAGTTCTGGTATATAGTCTGCTTATGTAATTTATCATTTTCTGTATATACTCTGCTTCAAGGAACTGCAAATGTTTAAGTCCTTGCCAATGGTTAGCTTTGTCTTCTGAATATTTATTCAGCATTTACACATTACAAAAATAGAATGTTCAAAAATGGACAGATTAAAGAATCAGAATGATAAATGTAGTGATGTTAGAAAGTTCTGTAATGTTCAAGTATAGATTAGTAATCCTAGAAAATATACTGTAATAGCATTTCATTATCATAAAAAACAATTTTTAAGAAATGAAGCTTTTCAAATCCTGTGATGGAATTGTGCTACTTTTAAAAAGAATCAGTTTGTACATTTCAGTTTCAGTTTTACTTTTAAGAATTGGAGTTGCCAACAATATTTTTTTTAAAAATGACAACCAACAGATTTAATTACTGAAATGTGAAGTCCTTAAAACAGGAAAGCTTCAACTGTTTTGAATATGAAAATATTTTTTAAAAATGCCTTTTATATGTATTCTTAGTGCATGAAATTAAGATAAAATAAAGCAATGATTGAGTGATTTCTAAAAATTGACTACCTTTACTAATGCTTAAATTACAGAATAATATCAGAAGATTCTCTCTCTTTCATTTACAAAGCAAATTTTAAGCTTTGTGAAATCTTCACGCTCTAGATTTTACCTGTTCAGATCAAATCTGGTCTTACTGTAGAATAAAGAATAAATAAATAATAAAGGCTAAAGAAAAAATAAAGAATTATTGCAGAATAATAAATTATATTTTGGAAATCAATGGTGGAAGAACATTTATATTGAATTAAATATAAACTGATGAGTTGGATACTTGAGGTTTTAACGGTGCAAATTGAAAAGGCATTTTGAGTCATGGTCAAAAATACAAAATGGCCAAGGCATAGAAAAATTATTTCCTGCATAGCAGCTGATAGCTGCCCTTATTTATGTAATGCAGATTGTCTCCATTTAAAGAGTTAATTTTGTCCCTTGGTTTCAGTATATTGTAATCCTCAATATATATTGCAGTTTTGATACTATTAATTACCTATAACTATGATATGCTAAAAGGCTCATCATAGTTGTATGAATTTCATAGCATCTAGTTTTCCATCAACGGAAACAAAATGCTGATCAAAATCATTCTGATTTAGCAAGAAAGTTATTGCACTTTACATTCAATATGTAGACTCGACCATTGTGTATGATTAATAATACATTCTGTTTCCTGTCCTGTTTTTGGCAATATACATATTTTATCCCAAAATTTTCATCTCGGCAATTTGTTTTAGTGTTACAGAAATTATGGTTCCTTTAAATAAGCCTTATTTAATTGTATTAATTATACATAGTGTTATGAATGTGATTGTTTTTCCCCTCAAAGAATAAAGAGACATTAAAAAGAGTACTTATTCTTTTGTATCTACTGTACCTAAATTATTTTACGGTAGTTTGATCATCTCAGCATGAAATAGGTCTCAGTAATATGAAATCCTGCATTTTCACAAATACCTTCCATTTGTTAATGCATATTCCGCCATTTGTTAGTTAAGCTTTCTTAGAAAACCCCTACAATTAATATTCTACATACATAAATACACACGTATGTATGTATGTAGAATATTAATTCTATGTATAGCTTATGGGTTCAAAGAAACAGAAGAAAAATTTATGCAGGGCCGTAAAGGTAGTCCTCGACTTATGACTACAACTGATCCCAAATTTATGTTGTTTAAGTGAGACGGTTGTTGAGTGATTTTTGCCCCATTTAACTTTCTTGCCACAGTTAAGTGAATCACTAATTACTAATTAAATTAGTAACAGAGTGACTCTGGTTTTCTATTAGGTTTGCTTGTCAGAAGGCCGCAAAAGGTGATTATATGACACTAGGACACTGCAACTGTCATAAATATGAACCCGTTGCCAAGTGTCTGAATTTTGATTGCATAACCAGGGGGATCCTGCAGTGATCATAAGTGTGAAAAACAGTCAGAAGTCAGTTTTTCCAGTACCATTGTAACTGCAACCGGTCAGTAAACAAATAATTGTAAATTGAGGATTATCTTTAGTACACTGAACGTATGCAATATATTTTCACTGAAGGTGGAAAGTTTTTGCAAATATGAGACATCTAGTCCAATGGAGTAATATCTGCCTAGTTAAAAGAACAAGGTCATTGGTATTCTCACCTGTACAGTTAAAAAAAGTTATTGGAATATGAGAACATTTCCTTTACAGGAAGGCAGTGTATTGTGTATTTCAGGTAGTTTTCTAGGGAAGAATTGTGTGTGTGTGTGTGTGTGTGTGAATATTTTCCTGATAACTTGGATTTTTTATACATCTGCAAGTGAACATTCTATTCAAGACAAATGACAACACCTTCAGCCTGATTATATACATTTTGTACTTTTAATATAAACTGTTCTCAATCTGGTCTCTATTCTTATCCCTAAATACCATTTTACATTTGTGATCACATGATCCTTTCCAGAAAGGAACATGAAATTTCACAATGATCTACGATCTAATGTTCTATCTTTACAACACAGTACTTGACAGGTTGATTTCTTCAGTATAGCATTGGAATGTTATAAAGTACCTTTATGATATATGTTTGAAATATGGCTATAATTAGGAATACTTTATTTCTTGAAATGTGTGAATAGAATCTTGCAAATTCTTCATAAATTATGCCTAAACATTTGCTATTCATATTCTTCTGCCTACTCAAGTTTTTATTTTATATAGTTTTAGGTAGTGATGTGCAACTTGAGGTTTTGAAGTAAAGTCAAAACAGTATAGGTTTTCTGCATAGATTTGTTTCTTAGCAGACTTGAAGCAGAATGTTAGAATCAAGCAGAGCAAAACAACTTTTATATACTACACTCAACCCCAAATAAAAGTATTTCTAAGTAGAATAGAGGGTGATAATTACTAGAAAATAAAATGGTTCTTAGTTCCTTTCTGTAACAGTGGAATCCAGTGGAAAGAGGTTGAATCTCAATGTGATTTTCCTTCATGCTTCATGCCTTTCCCCATGCCCTTTGAAAGTTGTGACTGTATTCCAGTTTCTTTTTTACCCAACATTCCTTTACACTTTCAATTTTAAACTTGCACCAAGTGTTTGCCTCTTTTAGATTCTTAAATTACTGTCTGGACTCAACTATGACCAATATCCTATGTGTCAGGAATTTATCTTGTTCCTATTTAGGTATTTAAAATTACTTCAACTTGCATGCATGTAGACTTGTATTGCTAGGAAGGCCCAATTATGTAATCTATTCACCTAGGCTTTAACAAGATCATTTTGTTTAAAGCTGGTGGGTACAGGATTATCCAAATTATATGGGCCATTATATCTAGCATCACTATAGCATTTTGCCTACAGTGTTTTCAAACTAAGCTTCCAGGCTTAAAATACTGTTGCAGTTCTGAACAGAAACATAAGAATGTATACATCTACTATTTCAAATAAGTTATGCCAAGGTTGTTGTTCCATTTTATCCCCATCTCTTCATTTTTGTCAGGTGTTTCTCAATATATTACCGATCCCCAGTTTTGTAATCAACATTGTGAAACTATTCTGTTTAGGGGGCATGGATAAACATTCTACTTGCTTCATCCTTGTAAAATACAACAGATCAGATTTTCCTCTTTACTATGTGTTAACATTCTGTTCTTAAAAGTTGGATAGTAGCAGTGTCAATGGGATTGAAAGGACCAACTAAACCTCTTCACTTCCTGAGGCTCAAAGGAGACCATTCTAATTCTGTTAATGTTCCTGGAAGGAGCTTGGATGAATTAAAGATGGAAGTAAAAGGAAAAGTGCTATAATTGCATCCATTAAACCCTCCTCCCCGAAATGTATAAAACTGCCAGAGAGTGACTACAAATAGCCATTTTGCTTCCATATAATGGAGGAGTGGATAGTTTGTTGTGTGGGCAAATATTAATATAGAATATCTTTGAATGTTAAATTTGGTAAATATGCTGTACATTTATTACATACATTTTCCAATAAATGAGAATGAAAAGCATTTTTGTTAAAAGATTTATAATTAAAACCAGAGTTTCTCAAGGTTTGAAAGCATACACTTTATATATCAAACAATATGATGCTGTTCTTTTAATATTCATTAAATAGTTAAATATGATAGGATTTGCTGTATGGTAGAAAATGTATTAATGAAATCTGGAGTAAATTCAAGGTTTTGGAGAAACCATATTCAATGCCAGCGATTCTTCCGAGTTTCTTGAAAAAGAGATGATTAGTTATTTAAATGCCTTTAATACTCTATATATTAGTAAGTTGTTCATTAGTTATTTATTTCAATTTGATTTTCAGTGTTAATATATGAGTATTTTATTTGTATGAACATGTCTAAATAATTTATATGAAAATGCAGACTAGATATTAGATACAGTTTTTACAACAGTAATTTTACAGTGTTATTTATAAGTTAACTATAGTGTTTTTGAAGCAGTTAATATAACTAATCTTTTCCTGATTAAATTAATTGATAAAGACAACCAAATAGAATTGGATTTTTGTTTTGACTTCTGCCACCTGCATTGGTGTTATATGGAATAATATGGCAAAGCTTTAACTATCCCATATTATTTCTACATTGTAGATATAATAGTATTTTACTTTTTGAAATCTTACTATAGGCATTTATTTGCTAAATAGAAACATGAACAAAGATGACATATACGAAATCATATAGATTTAAAGCATCAAGCCCCAATATGTAAAGAATTTTTATACACCACTTCTGTTTTATATTGCACTAATAAATAAGATTATTTTTTCTAGCACATAGATGCAATGATGCATAGCCAGATTTCATAGCATGCACTTGTAATATTTTATATACTGTATTTTTTGGAGTATAAGATGCATCGGAGTATAAGACGCACCAAGGTTTTGAAGAGGCAATTTTTTTTAAAAAAAAAAAAGTAGGTAGGGAGATAGAGAGAGAGAAATACAATAGGTAACTAGAGAGAGAGAGAGATTAGGTAAGTAGGGAGAGAGAGAGAGAGAGAGAGAGAGAGAGAAATACAGTAGGGAGGGAGGGAGTAGGTAGGTAGGTAGAGAGAGAGAGAGAGAGAAATGCAGGAGGGAGAGAGTAGGTAGGTAGGTAGATGTTTCCAGGTGTATTTATCCATGTGCTGGAGAAGGAAATCGCTGACAACCTACAGCACCTGTTTCTGCTGGCACAGCACTTGATCAATGTAATTCACTCAATCACTAACTAAGGAGCTTTCCGAAAGGGGGAAAAAGTTTTTGCACTCTGCAAACCTCCCCAAAACGGCCTGTTTTTTTTTTCAAATAAAAGGCATGAATAGCCTTGGTGGGGGGGGCTTGCAGAGTGTTCCTAAGGGATGGGGTGGGAGGCAAAAAAGAGCAAAAAACAGCCCGTTTTTCACAAAATGGGCCTGTTTTTTGTCAAAGAAATTGCATCCATAGCCTTATGGAGGCTTATAGAGTGTTGCTGGGGGGGGGCACACTTTTTGCTCATTTCTGCCCTCCCCAGCCCCCAGGAGTTCTCTGAAAACCTCCAAAAGGCTAGGCATGGCCATTTTGGTGAAGAGGGCGGCGCTTCGGGAGGCAAAAAAAATGCTGTATTTGATATATAAGACACACCCAGATTTTCCGCCTCTTTTTTGAGGAAAAAAGGTGCGTCTTATACTCCGCAAAATATGGTATTTTCTGAAAATCAAATGGACTGGCTCAGATTACCCCCAAAAGTTTTATAAGCATGCACACAAGCTGTCACACTCCTGATGTGACTTTTAGTGTTATTTTACTACCTCTACTTTGACATAATAATTTTTGTTCAAATCCTAGTCTTATGACGTGTCAAACTCAATTTCATAAAGGGCTGCAACAGGGTTGTGTTTGATCTGAGGGGAGTAGGGTGGATGTAGTCAGGGTGGGCGTGGCCAGCTCGACATAACTCATGTCAGCTCCTGTGATTTCCTGAGCACTCTGCCAGCAAAAACAGCATTTCCGAGCTCCATTTTCACTAGCAGGAGCACCGCAGGCCGGTCCTTTGCTATTTCCAGGTCAGTGCTCACAGGCCAGATGCAAGGACTCTGCGGGCCTTGAGTTTGACACCGCTGCCTTTGGATATTTATCCATGTTTATGTAAATGTCCTAAAAGTTTTCCGGTATGACTAAAGGTGGTGGTAGTACTGAATTTGGGGGTGCTGGGAAGAAAGTGTGAAGTAATAGGCCTTTCACATGGAAAAGAAATATTCTGCCAGGATATTCTATAAGAGAATAAGATACTATGTACTGTAATCCCTTTATCTCATCTCCATATATAGTAACCGATACACTTCACATTAAAAAAGGTAAATAATACCAAGCTGATAAACATGAATTAGAGTCAAGAGGTAATGTAAATCCATACACAAGTGAGCTAAAGCCAACTTACAAACTTACTTTTTTTTCCAGAAATGGTCTTGAGGTTTCAGACAATTTCCTTGCCATCAAGTTTAGACTATTGTTATGCTATCTATTCCAAATACCAGTATAAAACTTTTCTGCTCAAAAAATGTTTAGTTTTACTTTCATTCTGTTTATAATAAAATTATATTGTATCCAATGGCATGTGTGAAAGTAATAACATTTCAATCTCATATTCTGCAATGCACAATATTTGAATTTCACATGAATATGAAAAAAGATAGTATATGTTGTAAATGTAACAATTTTGTCCATTTTTTTACAAAATTTCAATCTTAATTTTCTTTAGTTATTTTAATATGCAGAATTAGTTTTGTGAAAATGTGTAGAACATAAATTATTTCATTCTTTGTGGCTTTATCTTTGAATTAATATTTTAATCAGCCCAAATATCATTTGATTAACATTTTCTATATTAAATTTCAGCTTATATTTTTGTCTATTAAACATTTCCAAACAGATTTTTTTTAGCTAATATATTCTGTGTAACTACTGTAGCAATAAGGCTTTTCCATACTTTTGGGAGATACATACATTACTGTACCTTCAACATCTGTGGTTACAGCATACATGTAAGTCTTGTTATTTTCTGAAAAGCAAGTCTCCATTTCAAATTAAAGACTGGTTTGAAAATCACAGTTGAAAATTATCTGTCATGCAACAAGCAAGCTGCTGTTCAAGAAGCACAAGTTTTTATTTTACTTCATTACATTTCTGCAGTTCCATTCAGGATATATTGCTTTCCTGAACAAATACTACTCTGACTGCAAAGGATGATTGTGTGTGGGAGAAAAACATGTTTTTTTTAAAAAAAATGAGCTTCTACTCTAGTCATGTAAGAAAAATAATTGGTTTTTATTCATATGTAAATTGAATTTGAATTACATTTATTGCTGTGTGAAAATAATAAAGGCTAAAGGAAACAGAAAAAAAATATTCTACCAAATAATACATAAATTACTTGTTGAAATTAATTTTGAAAAATGATACAAATTATTTTAAGGAGAGGAATATTTTGGTAAATTTACAGTGTCCTCAGTTTACAAATAAGACAAGATTAGATTTAATCATTTTATACTGTGACAGTTTAGGATTGGAGTAAATAAATAATAATAAATGATGTTAAATTAGTCTGTCTAGAGCAGGGGTAGTCAACCTTTTTATACCTACCGCCCACTTTTGTATCTCTGTTAGTAGTAAAATTTTCTAACCGCCCACCGGTTCCATATTAATGGTGATTTATAAAGTAGGGAAGTAACTTTACTTTATAAAATTTATAAAGCAGAGTTATAGCAAATCCCCCACCGCCCACCATGAAAGCTGGAACGCCCACTAGTGGGCAGTAGGGACCAGGTTGATTACCATTGGTCTAGAGGGTCATACCAATTGAATTGTGGATTAACAGTCACACTAATTTAGTATATTCTTGGCTATTTTTATGTCAAGATAACATGAGCATCTTATATATGAAAAGAGTTTTCTAAGCCTTATGTAGCCTAAAACACTTAAAACAGTGAAATGTGAGTAGTTTTTTACTTGGTATGTAAGTCCCACAAAAAGTAGAGAGGTAGGAACACTTAAAAATAGTGCTATAGATTGTGTATGTTATTTTCCTGCAACATTCCCTCATTTTGATTCAGTACTTAATGAACTATACTGAAATATATTATGTCTATTATGCCTTTTAGTATATTTATTTTGTTAGTATTAAAATGTAAATAATTTAAGTGCAAGTCTTTCCTGCACTGTTCATACAAGTCTATCTTATACATTTATAATATTCAAGGTAAATTTTTTTCGTATTACTATACACATATGCAGTCATAATTGTAAAATGCATTTTAAAATAGAAATGTAGCTGCTATGAAAAAAAAAACCCATTAATGTTTTTCAATTTAATATGAGCAGCAATTTTTACTGTGTCAAGACTTGGACTGATATCCCAAAAGTGCTTTTTCAGGAGAGTCGTTGAGGCCACCTGTAGGTTTATATATGCAGTATTTATTATTGCATATAAACCTCCACATGGCCTCAACAACTCTAAAATAATGCAAATGACCAGCTGTCTGCAAGGAGTATACATCCTTCCATTCCCCTCCTTCCAGTAAGAGCTGAAGAAGCTTGGATGAGAAGCGAAACTTCTAAGAAAAACAAGAAAATCCAGTTGCCTCTTGAAAATGCACTTTTGGGACAACTATGAGTTGGATGACTGAGAATCACCATAGACATTTAGCCTAATATGTAGTGTAAATATCATGCTGTTATACTAAAGATTTTAAATAAAATATTTAATTTGAATATGAGACTTATCCTCTTGGACATTGATTTTCAAAAGCCCCAGAGCCTTAAAATTCATAAATCCATAGTAGTCAGTTTAAAATCCCAGAAACACGGTTCATCATCAACATAAGTACAGACTAGAACATTAAAGAGAATGCTGTTGAAACATTTCATTTACACACATAAATACCATAAAATTATACCTTGTTTTCAAGAGTGAATAGTAGGCCAAACAAAATTCTGGAACAGATACAGATATTCAGAATCAATAAATGTTTTGTCTAATATATCTAAAATTATTATCTCTTTCTCTCCTTTGCTGCGTCTTCTATCATTCTAGATTAAGGATTTTTTTCATACTGTTTTTATACATCTTCATTTAAGTTGTTAGAAATGGGGACAATTTTCTTATTACTGTACATGAGTACTCTTGATTTACATACATTGGGCTCCTTGCATTTCATGAACTGTAACATATTGTCAAATCAAATTTAAATATTTGTGTGATAAATCTAAAATTTTTAAGTTCTCTCTCAATATTTTTTTAAAATTTGGGCACAATTTATGTATCAATATATCAAATTCCATCAATTTGATGGAAACACTTGAGTATAAGTTCTATTTTGCAAACTAAAATAAAAGAACAAACGTGTGAATAAAAGCTCCATAGCTTTTATATATACCTAATTCTATGTAATTCTACATTATAGAATTAACCAAACTTCAATGCTGTAAATAATTATTTGTTTTTAAATTTTTGATAATAAACATAATTCTCTCCCATATTTTAGTGTTTCTCAAAATTTGTTTGCAGCAATATTTGTGCTTTGGTGCCACACTAATTTAAATGTAGGAAATACAAAAGTAGTTATGACAAATTGTGACATGAGCATTGATTCTTCACATTTCAATCATTTAAAAAATATGGATGGTTCTTCCCATTTCAACTTCAATAGTAATTTTGCTCATGCAAAAGTATGACTTGTAATAAATGTGTTGTGTTGATGAATGGCAGTAGAATCATTTGCATATTACATTGATTTCAGGTATAGTATTTTCACTAACCTCTTTCATTTGCCATACACATTTGGCATTACTTGGGCAATTTAATAAGGGATCTCTCTGTTTATCATCCATATCCATTGTGAATATTTATCTTGTTTAGGCCAAGATTATTGTTCTAATTATAGTTCTTCTAAATTCTTTTTAAATTATCAGCTATTATCAATTATGTTCATAATTGTTTTTTTCTTTTGCTATACAAGATTAAGTGCTTTTTCTGCATTTATAGAAGAGGGATTGACAGGTTGTTTTTGATACAGTTTTTTTTAACACTGGGAGCAATTCAGCAGTAGAACTAACTAGGGAGGTGGTAAGCTTCCCTTCAGAAAGGACATTATGTCAGTATGAAAAAAATATTTTTAATTTAGATTCTTGAATTGAGTAGAAAGTTGGTCTTGGCCTAAATAACCCCTTCCTACTCTGTATTGTAGATAAAAATAAACCAACTATTGGAAACATATTTAGTGTTCTATTCCACTTCCTCTGTTCATTAGTCCTAATTCTTAAAAAAAAATATTACAGAACACTAGTTGGGAACCATAACTTTTTAAAATAATTTTTCATATCTGTTGTATGAGAGAAAGGTAAGAAGTTCATACGACAAAAAAGATAATATATAATATTTAATTCCCTTTCACAGCGTCATTGGAAGGAGAAAAGCCACCTTCTCCATTTCAGATTATTTTCTACTGCTAGTTTCAAAGAGAGCCTCCAAAGCTGAGCAGGTTCACCAAGAGTCAGGAGAGAGCATTTTCCCATTTCTCTTGAGAAACGTGCTGCAGACTATTGAATTGCTATTGCCTGACATCACCAATGGATAGCAACATTAGGCAGATGACCACTATTTCCACATATTGTAAAAATGTAGACTGTAGAACAGTACAAATTGGAAAGTGCATATTGGCAGTTACGTTGTAAAAGTAAAATACGATTATAATGAAACTTTATAGTGGCAGGATAACGAGTTTATACACAAACCTGATACCTTCCGTACATGCTACACAACTCAAGAAGCTTCAGTTATTTTTATTCTTCCTAACTAACAAAGTCCAGCGAACCTTTAGAGTATTGTTCAAGATACATATGATAATTGAGATACATGAATAGAGCACATCAAGTGTACTTTATACTTCTTTAGCAAGTCTGAACAAAGATGGAATAGTCATTTTCTATTAGTGGCTTGGAATAAATATTGAAAAAAATGTGGAAGATACTTCCCATTAAAGGAATTGGTCACTCTCTTTGACTATAGAAATGATCAAGTGCTGAGTAAGTTTTCTTCTGCAAGTTAGACTAACTTACTCTGCTACTTCTGAGTAAGTTTTCTTTTGGAGAGTAACTTCTGCAAATTCAATGTTTTTGAAAACAAAAATCTTTAAAACGCAGCTCTGAATTTTATTTATAGCCAATGTTAGAATGTTTGAAAATAGTATAATGAACTTTTCATGTAAAATGGTCTGATGTCAAAGATAATGACCATCACTTTCGGATAGTATCAGGGATAAATTTCCTATATTCAACCATTTATCCTAATTCTTACGAATAAACTTATTGCTGAGGATGGTCATTTCCTTGTTAACATTTCTGTCTTTCAAAATATAATTGTTATTTAGGTCTTTATTGCTCACTGAAATTCTACTTTTAAATGTATTTATAGATCAATTGTCCATGCAATATAGTTTATGACTTCACAGATAGTTTATAAAGTACTACTTCATTGTATTAGGTTAGAATTTATAGCAAGCAGATGGTTATATTTGAAAATGTATCTTGGAAAAAAGGTTGCGATGTTCAACATTGCAAAATAAAGAAAAGACAAAGAATATTAAAATGGTCTGCCTCAATAACATCTGTCAAAAATGAAAACCGTTAGGATAATTTAATTTTTGTTACAGCTACCTTCACTCTGCCCCTTCTTTCCAGAATCTCAAACTGTAGCAATGAGTATATTTTGTAACTATTCTGCTATAAAATAAATAACCCAAGAGAAAAACTCAAAAAATGTAGAAAGGAAACCTAACAACAGAAGGAGTAATGTATATTGTGTTTATAGTAATCTGGAGTACTATGCTATAACTGGAGAGATAACAGAAGTATGTTCTAAATAGATAAAAGAAGGAAAATAATTAAAAATAACCTGGGCAGGAGAGCATAGTCAAGCTTGTGAGTGGGTTAGGTCTAAATAATGCTAATATCTAACTGGGATCTACTTCTATAACATTTTAGTAATATGAAAAAACCAAAATGATGTGGAAGCTTTGAACATCCAGTTGCCCTTGTGTCATGCTAATTAAACTTGCCTCATGTTACTTGACTGTTTATAGTAATAATATATAATCACCTAGACGACTAGCTGTATTTTCCATATATTTTTCTAGTCCTGTTTCAAAATCATCCCAAATATACATACAATGGCTACAAACCCCATATTTTTACTCATATTGAAAATTCAGCATTTTAGTTCTATTGTAGGAATGGAAGAAAATATATTTCATATGATAGATTACTTACGATTATAACTGCTGAGTATCTTTCTGGTTTCTAGAAATCAACTTTACATCAGATAAGAATAGTTACAGAACAATAGTCTTACTGCCCCTCCAGATTTCCTAGGCTATAACAAATCATTATCTTTAATGTGCTCAAGTAGAAATCTGGTTTAGATATTAGACTCTTCTATAACATGCTACTGATTATTTCCTTTTAAGTCAGAAAGCAGGTAATGATATATGATTCTTGCTAATAGGTTACAAATCTATTAGAAGAGACTTACGTTGTGTTATAACTATCACTAAAATTAAACTATAAGAACTATTGCGGAATAAGGAAGAAAACTTGCTACTAAATTTACTAGTAATTCAATCTGAGTATTCAGGAATAGCACCCAAGTCTTTGGGTTAGAGCATCGTGGTTCCCATCCATAATAAGTGCTTAAATTCTCTTAGGTCAGGGGTGTCAAACTTCTGGGCCGGATGTGTCATACACTGGCCACGCCCACCCCTATTTTAATAAAGGGAAAAAGTCACAATACGTCACATAATGTGATGATGCAACGGTTTGTGTCCTAGTTTGTAAGAATTGTTTAGTATTTCAGTTCAATTACTTTAAACATAGTTGTTTACAGATACAAGCAGCATGCTCTTTCCATACATAAGCAACTTTAAGTTTTATCTGTATGCAGTTCCAAAATCATAAATACTGAAGAGGTTATAGACCTCATAGGAAGTATGTTCCTCGAATAACAAATAGTTGCAACTTGCTTGATTCTTCTTAAAGGAAATCTGTCAAAGCTTATTATCTTGTAATCAACACCCAAATTCGATCAATTCATGGTGATTAGAAAAAACTGATACATGGTGAAATAGAGTGTAGCCAAGAATCTATATGCAGAAAATGATAGATAACTATACATCATTTTCAACAAAAGGATTAATCTCCCATAATTGACTTCCATTATGGTTCAGAGCTTGATTTTGTACTGTCAAGCATAAGAACGACCATTTTATTCGTGATAAAAGAATAAAGATGCCAGCCATTAGATTAGTGTTGCTATTAAAGCATTCTCATTCCCATGTCTTTGTCATATATTAAAATAGATGGTTGTTTAACTGCAAAGAAGGCTTCAGATTTATTATTGTTACAAGAGGTTAAAATAATCTCATAGAATTGTCATAGTTTCATTAGTCTATTCATCACTCCAAACAACTAAGTTCATTGTACAGATGCAGTAACAATTAGTATTTAGTAACCATGCTTATAATAAGTTCTTTAAAGCATGTAGAACTTTGTAATCTTTGGTGTGATTTATTAAGAATAATCTTTTCTTAGTTAAAATTCAGCTTATTTTTATGGCTATAATTAGTTAATGGTGTGGAAGAGGCAGCAACTGTGATAATTGTCTTAAGACAATCTTATTTCATTAGTCCAGCAGACTCTTAGCTGAAGTTGGTTCATACCTCTCCAGTTTCTTTGTAATCTTATTTAGCTTCATGAGTGTCCAGAGACTGAATCCTAATAACATAAGAATCTTTTAATTAAATTCGTTAAACGTTATTTCAGGTGTAAGGTTTTCTTAGGTAGTAGCCAATAAGCAGGTGGGCAATCTAGAACATGTGTGAAGTAGTGGAAAAGCAGTGAGACATAGGATACAGTGGGTAAATTAATGATGGGGAAACTATGGGATGGGCCAATTAACTAATCATTAATAATCACAGCTTCCTTTCAGAATCCCCAAGTTATCTTTGTACATCAGGGAACAAGTTACCTAAGGGTATAGGTGTCTAGATTCCCTTTAGATCTGACTGGACAATGGCTTTGAATCCCCAGGACAATTATAGACACTTAGATTCTTTTATTTTGAAAGAGATAGAAATATCTTACTTATTGTTGGAAAATGCCCAGCAAGTAGGGAGACTTGAATTGTTGTGCAGCCATACGAGATCCAGGATTGATACCTCCCTCCCCCGATTCCATGGAATCTTTATCTGTTCTCAAGGCAAGGAGATTCCTGTATTATAGGTATCATAAGTATTGCAATAAAGTAATCAACTTTTAATGTGTTGATCTATTGCCTGGACCTTAGACCTGGTTCCAAGTAACAGCCACAATAAATCAGTAGTAAAGAATAATTTTGTATGTTTTACTATACAGGCTATTCTTGACTTAAGACCACAGCTGGGACACATTAGCCACTGTGGTCATTAAGTTAGGTATCATGTGGCCACACCGATTCAACAATCTTTTTTGCTACTGTCATTTCATTAAGCAAATCACCTGTGGCTGTGTGTTGAGACATCATAGAATAATGATTTGTAGCATGCTACTGGCTTTGCTTGAAGAAGTTGCATGTGGCAAGCTATAACATTACAGGACACTAACTTGTGAACTGGTTGCTAAGCAACTGGCTTACAATTACATGACCTTGGGTACAAATGCAAGGATTGGCCACATGCCAAGTTTTTTCAGTAGTGTCATAATTTCAAATAGTCACTAAATGATTGGCCATTAAGCAGAGAGTGTCTGTAGTCACTAGGCAAAATGTACCAAACTCTGAACTTATTGTTTAATTATTATATAATTAACAGTATATAGTTCTGGAAACTCAATATTTCTATTTAAGGTACTGACCAGGAAAGACTGAATTCCAGCCCTGTCATAGGCATGAAAAACTGTCTGGGTTACTTTGGGCCAGTCATACACACTCAGCCCAACTCACATCACAGAAAGAGAAAGAAGTATTATGTATAGTTGCTGCTTTATAAAAAAAATAATAAAGGGGAGATAAAACTAATAAAAATTATTTTCCAATTTGATTCTATTCAAAAATTCAATTTTGATCCAGATTTTCTGGATTAAGCATCTGATAAATATTTTAGCATATTTCTTAGAATAAGTGAGATACCATTCCCATAATATTAATGTTGCAAACATAGGTTTCCAGTAAAATTTAGTACTTTCTAAAGTAGAATAGAATAGCAATAGCCTTTAGACTTATATACCGCTTCACAGTGCTTTACATCCATCTCTAAGCAGTTTACAGAGTCAGCATATTGCCCCCAACAATCTAGGTCCTCATTTTACCCACCTCGGAAGACTGGAAGGCTGAGTCAATCTTGAGCCCGGTGAGATTCAAACTGTAAAATTGCAGCAGAGCTAACTTGCAGTACTGCATTCTAACCACTGCGCCACCATTGCTCCTTAGGAATAGGAGTTGGAAGGGAACTTGGTGGTCTTCCCGTTCAAACCCCCTGCTCAGGATTAAACAAATGATTGTCCACTTCCTCTCAGTGTTGGAGCATTCACATCTTCTGGAGGCAGGTTGTTCCACTGATTATGTGTTCTAACTGTTAGGAAATTTCTGCTTAGTTCTAGATTGCTTCTCTCATTGATTAATTTCCAGCCATTGCTTCTTGTCCTTCCCTCAGATGCTTTGGAGAATAGCTTGACTCCCTCTTCTTTTGTGGCAATCCCTTAGCTATTGGAACACTGCTATGTCACCCCTATTTCTGCTTTTCATTAAACTAGACATACCCAATTCCAATAACCATTCTTCATGTGTTTAGTATCTAGTCCCCTAATATCCTTGTTGCTCTTCTCTATACTCTTTCTAGAGTCTCAGCATCTTTTTAAATTGTGAACCAAAACTGGATGTAGTATTCCAAGTGTGGCCTTACCAAGGCATTATAAGGCACTTTATGTGTTCTTGATTCTATCCCTCTGTTAATGCAGCCTTAGAACTGTGTTGGCTTTTTTGGCACCCTACTTGAATACCTGTTTATACAAATGCCTATTACTTTATCTCAACTCAGTTATTTTGTTACAATTAACAAATATTGACCTGGAATCTCCTCCCCCAAAATATATACATACATACATACATACATACATACATACATATACACATACACATATATACATACATATACATATACATATACATATATATACATATATATATATATATATATATATATATATATATATATATATATATATATATATATATATATATATATATATATATAGGTCTCTAGTTGTTCGGGTTTTCTCCCGCGTAGAATTGGAGATGTCTTGGCGACGTTTCGACGAAGTCACATTCGTCATCTTCAGGCTGCTGCTGACTACTTCAGGTTTGGTGTTTCCAGGAGTAGTGTGGGATCTTGGCTGTTTTGTTCCTTATAACTGCTGGTAGGGGATTAAATTTTAACTGCCAGTAGGGGATTAAGTTTTAACTGCCAGTAGGGGATTAGAACTGATTGAATGGGGGCTTGGGCGTGTCTTGATTAGGTGGAAGTGTGTCATTATTTGGTGGAGGGGTGTTCTGTTCTGATTGTTTGGAGGGTTGTGTTTCCTGTGAGGGTAGGAGGGGTTTTGAAGAGGCTGATTGTGCTTTAGCAGTCTGGCTTCTGGTTCTGGGTCGTGCCTCCTCATCAGTTTGTGTTTTTGGTTGTTTTCTTTGTGGATGTTTTTTGGTAGTATTCTGTGTGGCTATTGTGAGTGTGGGCCTGGTCTCATTCTTCATGTTTGGGATTCGTTTGTTGATGAGGGCGGGTTTCCAAAGGGCTGGCAGGCGGGAGGTGTCGTCTCGCCTGTTCATGCTATGTGGGTGTTTTTCTATTTCGATTGCTTCCCTGATTATACGGTTGTTGAAGTGTTCGGCTTTGGCGATGGTTCTTGTCTTATTGAAGTCAATTTTATGTCCTGTGGCTTTGAGGTGTTGGATCAGGGAAGAAGTTGGTTCTTCTTTTTTGATTGCATTTTTGTGTTCTTCAATGCGTGCACTTATTCTTCTGTTGGTCTGTCCGATGTATGTGGCGGGGCAAGTAGTGCATGGGATTTCATATACTCCTTGGTTTTCTAATTCAATTTTGTCTTTGGGGTTTCTTAGGATGGTGGATATTTTCCGGTCTGTGCAGAATGCTGTCTTGATGTTGTGTTTGCGGAGGATTTTGCTGATTTTGTCTGTGGTGCCTTTTATGTATGGGAGGAGGGCTTTTCCATTTTCTTGTTCTCTGTCCTGGACTTTAGTGGGGGTTTCTTTTTGGATTAGGTTGGTGATCTTATTTCTTTGGAATCCATTGGATGTCAGTACGTTGGTGAGAGTGTGTAGTTCAGTTTTTAGGTGTTGTTCATCAGCTAGGCGTTTTGTTCTGGAGATGAGTGTCTTGGCTACGGAATTGATCTGGGCTGGGTGGTGGTGTGAGAGTGCGTGCAGATAGCGGTTAGTGTGTGTTTTCTTCTGGTAGATGGTGTGTCCTAGGCTCCCTAGGACACCAACCTAATCCAAAAAGAAACCCCCACTAAAGTCAAAACCCCTCCTACCCTCTTCAAAACCCCTCCTACCCTCACAGGAAACACAACCCTCCAAACAATCAGAACAGAACACCCCTCCACCAAATAATGACACACTTCCACCTAATCAAGACACGCCCAAGCCCCCATTCAATCAGTTCTAATCCCCTACTGGCAGTTAAAACTTAATCCCCTACTGGCAGTTAAAATTTAATCCCCTACCAGCAGTTATAAGGAACAAAACAGCCAAGATCCCACACTACTCCTGGAAACACCAAACCTGAAGTAGTCAGCAGCAGCCTGAAGATGACGAATGTGACTTCGTCGAAACGTCGCCAAGACATCTCCAATTCTACGCGGGAGAAAACCCGAACAACTAGAGACCTACATACTAACACCCGCGAAAACCTCAGAAAAATATATATATATATATTATATATATATATATATATATATATATATATATATATATATATATATATATATATATATATATATATATATATATATATATATATATATATGAGAAAGCTCAGTGATTGTTGAGGGATGGGGACGGGGGAGGCTGGCTATGTTTTCTCACTATCTGTAACAGAAAATAGAATTGTTTGCATGATGACAACAACAATTACTTGGGAGTGAAAAGGTTTTCCACTGGTACACAAATTGTGGACAATAAAGTTCCAGTAAAGGCATATAAAAATAGGTCTAGCAATTTATAACTTTTGACTTTAACTGGAGGGGGGGAGTTCAATACATGTAGTCCTTGCTTGAGAATTTGCTTTATGGCTGCTCAAAGTCACAATGGCCATAGAACAAGTGCTTTATAGGCTGTAAAACACCCCCAGCTATTATATATATGGTTGTGTCTCTACCTACTCCCTGATCGTCATATGACTTTATGTTGGGAGGTCAGTTTTATAATTTCTGGCAGCATTCCTCATCATATGCCATGATTCTTGATGGGGTTTTTTGCTGGTTTCTGGGCAGGAAGATTGCAAGTTTTATTTCCCCATTCTTTCATTTTTTTGCTGTGTTCAGATGAGCTCTTTGAGTATAAAACTACATGCTCTTCTGGCACATAGCAAGAAAAATAACAGAATATCCAGTGTTCAGATTTAAGCCCTATTTAGCAAATGGTAGAAAGCAAATAGTACTTGGCTAGTAGCCTATAGAAATGAATAATGGGATGCTAATAATGGGGTAACAACCTGCAGTTACTATTCTTAGTTAGCTGTTGTCTAGATACATGATATTAAGGAACAGCTTAATTACAAATACACATCTTACTACCCTTTTACTTCAGTAAATATGAATGCAGACACAGAATAATTTTAATATGAGTCACTAGTTAACAAAATAAAAACAAACATTTGATTTTCAAGATTAAAATAAAATAGAAATGATAAAGTGGTAAGGCCCTCAGAATCTTGTAATCAAAAGAACTTTGTTTTTAATAGTAATTTTATCAAAGATTATAATATCAATACTAAAAGTTAATACAAATTGAAAAAAGCAATAGAAAGAGTACAAAGTGCAAAAGTGGACAATGGAAGGAGAAATAGAAAAGAAAAGTAAAAAGTGACTTTCCATGTTCATCGCAATAAAATAGACAATTTTAGCAACTTATTACCTTTTCTTAAAACAAATGATATTCCCATATCCTGTCTTTTATCTATAAACAAAACCATTTCAATCCTGTTTTCCACAAAAGTCCACTGAGGGTTACCAAAGATAATACTATTTTAACTGATGAAATAAAATCAACTTCATATTCCTTCCTTTTACTTCTAAGATTCTTGATCTTTAGTTCTTTCTAGTAATGTCCTAGAATTTGACCCTCCCCCCATTTTTTCCCTTACCCTTGTCACTAAATTCTCCAAAGCTTCACAAAACTTATATCAATAAAGACATCAGCCAGTTTCTTTGATATGTTCAAAGTAACATCTTTTTCAATATCATTCTAGTAGAAATCCATTTTCAATTCACTTTCTTGTTCCTCATGCTTGTTCCTCTTCCATAGCATCTTTTAGACAGACTATATAAAAACAGACCATTTTAAAATCAGCTTCTTCATCCATTGTTCAGATATCCTTCAATATGTTAAATGTTGAAATATTTTGCTTCATTCTGTAATTATAAATCAAGTTTAAGTGTTCTTTTAATTGTACTCTTTAGTTCCCTCTAATGTCCAGTTTTAAAATTTTTATCTTACTGTTTCAAAACAAGCCATTTTCCCACATGAAGAATTCTTTTTAATTAATTCCAGAATCTTATTTCAAATATGATTAAATGGTTTCATCTGTAACATTCTAAAATCAAAATTTTAATAATCCTTTGTTATTTATTTTGAAACAATCTTGAACTTATTGTTAAAATGTATTTGCTTCACTATTCAAGGAAACTCACCCAATGCTGTCAAATGTGTAGATTTAAAAGTTCAAAAACTAGGAAGCTTTTAACCATAATTTCCCATTTTACTACTACTAATTTTCAAAAAATTCAATTATAATTTAAGATCCCTATTTTATTGTACTAAGGGAGTAATGAATTTTGACTGAACTGAATAGATTTTTTGAGGGGGGGGAGTAAGAATTTCTCAGTTGCTAATTCACAGGCATAATACATCCTTGTTTGAAATCATAGGAAAATGAAAGTAGAAAACAATCCATACTTCAAAAAAAAAAAAAACCCAACAAGCCTTATTTCCAATTTCTGAATACATTCATTGACATTCTAGATCAGGGGTCTCCAACCTCCAGGCTGTGGCCCACTACCAAGCCATGGCCTATTGGGAACCGAGCCACACGAGAGGCAGGCCAGCATGCTTGCGCATAAGCAGTTCAACTTGCACAAGCGGCAAGTCTGTGTGCATGTGCATGGAGTTAAACTTGTAGTCCGTCTGTCCCCCCCCCCCCCAAGTCAGGCCACCAATCTGCAAAGATTGGGGACAACTGTTTTAGATGATATAGGACATGTTGTCATGTGTTTTAATTACTATTTTACAAATCTGGGATGCAAAAATAGAGATGATAATTAGATGGTAGCAAAGAGATACAAAAAACCTAAGCTCTTTGGTGCCAACTAGTCAGATTCCAGTTTCTTTATCCTAAATGCCACTGAGATACTATTGGTTTCAATTTACATACCAAGCCATTATTTTCAATTTAAAAGGAACTGTGTGTATGTAAAAACCTGTTACTTTTATTGAATTATAAATTAATAACAATAAGACAACTAGTACTAGTAATATCAGGATTAAATATAATACATTTAATTTCATTTAAAATATCACTAACCTTTATCATTTACAAATTTTAGAATACAAATTAAAAAATCAAGAAGGAAAAAAAAATGACACAGGTAAAATTATGAAAAGAAATTTCTGATATCAAGGCATTATGCTTACACAATGAATTAAAAAACAATCAGTTTGGATCTATGTTTAAGGGAATTGTGCATTCTTCAATTAGTAAAAGCTTACAGATTACAAAACAATAGTATAATAAAAAAGGAAATATTCTATTAGAGTTCTTCACTTCTCTTGAAAGAATATTGATATACTTTAACACAATTAG
This sequence comes from Thamnophis elegans, assembly GCF_009769535.1. Lineage (NCBI taxonomy): Eukaryota > Metazoa > Chordata > Lepidosauria > Squamata > Natricidae > Thamnophis > Thamnophis elegans. The sequence continues at coordinate 91,389,438 of NC_045541.1, forward strand.
CATTCAGTCAATGCCAGTCAATGCAAACAAAATATTCTTTGAGATGTTCTATCCATACATCATTTTTTACATGCAAACATTTTGAATTCAGAGCATTTTTATAATTTGATACCTAAAGATCTATTGGATTACAGTTCCCATAATTTCCCTGAAAACAGTGTGGCTTTCCAACATATTATGAGGGTAACCAATTGAGAAATTGCTGCTCAGATAATTTAGAGCAGGGCTGTCAAATTCATGGGCCAGATGTGTCATGTGCTGGCCACGCCCAACTTAGCAAAGGGGAAAAAAGTGATGACAACATGACAACACAAGTTTGACACCCCTGATTTAGAGCATGGGAGTCCAACCTTTTTGGCTTGCCTGGGCTGTGTTGAGTAAAGAAGAATTGTCCTGGGCCACATATAGAATATAATGTTAATATTTATATAAATCACATGATAATGTTAAACATTTACAACCTTGTGCAGCATCATTAGCTGCCCAGAGCAGCATACAGCCCATAGGCCATGGGTTGAGCATGTCTGATTTAGATAAGCAGGTAGTGTTTGCAGAGGAATGGAATTTCTTGATATTAAGTATTTTTTATATTTCTTTACATTGATGGATGAATGAATCTGTTCACCCTGGTGCATTTTCAGCTTTATAAACTTTTAAGTTTAAACATGTTTTATTTTTAAATGCCTGCAGATGATGTGGAGTAGTCTGCTGGTTTAAATGCTTATAGCAGATAATTATTTACCTTGTCATTGAAGCCTCAGCTGTAGAACATGAGGTTTGCATGCAGAAGGTCCCAGATATTCCAGCAGCTCCTTGCAACACTAAGAAATCCCTCTGCAATCCCAGAGAGTGATTGCAGGTAGTGCTTGGCTGAAAGAATCAGCAGTCTGCCTTGCCTTCCTACACTCTGAACCTTCCCCAGTGGCAGCATAATTATGGTTATTCCGTCACAGAGACTCCTTTCATTTCATTAGCTTCTGCTGTTTCACTTGTCTTTTTAGACATTTAATATTCACTCCTGTGAAGCCCAATATAGTTTAAAGATACTGGAAGTGGTGCTACTTTTAAGTTTCTTCCTCATGGCTTAGTCTTTAATGATAACAATGCTGCCTAGGGGAAAAATGCACAAATACCTAGGTTTTCACATTCATTTGCAATGATGCAACCTCCTGAAGTATTTGCATTAATTTCTTCACTACTTGGTTCATACTAGAACTAATATTGCAAAACTCCAAGATGTATCATTCATAGGGCATCCTACTATTAAATTCCAGTGATTTCCAAAACCCTGTTACTTTCAGTTTGAACTGAAACCTCCCCCCCTCCCACTTCCCAAGGCCTCTATTTTTAATCTTAATTTTAACTTTGAAATCAAATACTGTATGGAGAGTTATCAGCTATATTTTATCAATACATTGAAACAAGTTACTGAAGTTTATATTCCCAAAAATATTTAAGCCTTTTAAGTATTACATGGCAGAGACATATCCAATATTTATTTCATTTGTGTGTTAGATTAATGTTGTAACTCAGCAGCTTTTGGGGGGGCAGGGAGGGGAATAGCTGTTTCGATATCCTGAAACACTGAAGGGATCTCAGTTTCATGAAGTTTTATATGATAATTATTATTAATGAACATCAAAAGCTGCTTTGGCATCTGTAGTATCAGCTATAATGAACATCTTAATCAACTATTAGAAAGTCACTAAATAGTTATAAAACAACATATATTTGTTCTTAAATCTGTGTTAGAATTTAAACTAATAAAGGATTACTGTCTTCTATGCTAGGTATCTGAATATAAACTGTTACCGACTGTGAAACGAGTTCTAAATTGCCTTCCATATTAATATGTTTAATCAATAATATTAATTATTAAGTAACATTAATATTACTTACGCTTGATTATCAGGAGGATAACACATTCTTGAGCAAATCTTAATGTGACTGAAATATATCACAGTATATATTTTCTCACAATATATCCTCATCTACTGAAAATAATAGTACTTTTTTCAAAACCCTTCATTAACTTGTCAATTATTTTGCAATTTAATTTTTTTTTAAAAAGCAAAGTCTATTCCAACTAATAAATAGTTTTTTCATATTTGATGAAAGGCTGACCTAATTATTTGAGGGTTTTGTTTTGTTTTTCAGATAAAAGCAAAAAATTATGACAAAGTAGAAAAGGTAAGCTTCTATATATGCATTAATTTTAAAAAAATCAGACTAGTAAAAAATTAGAATATGTATTTTCTCTAGTGTGATAATGAGTTATGTGCCTACCTTGAGCTAAGAAGTCTTAACTTTTGAGGGATCATGAATGAAATATTCCATGTGGCTGTTGGTTAAGCAAAATGATTATAAGTGTTTAAGATATTCATAGGTATTTAGCATTGTGATATGGTATAGATATAATGAGACCCTCAGAAATGAGTGGGTTGTCATTAAATGTGTTGGTCCTTGTATGTATTAGAATCAGTTCTTCTACACGTTATATATGATTTCCATACATAATGCAAACAAAACATGCTTGTTTGACCAAAGATTATGTAAATCATTCCAACTACATACATGTTCCTGTTCTCACAAATGATCCTTCTGTATCAAAGTTGTTATCTTTGAAGCTCACATTCTAGTATGAACCACAGCTATACTTTTTGCCTTATGGGACTTCTGGAACAACCTACTAAATAATCAAGATAATTATGAAAACATTTTTCACCATGTGTTATTAACATGAAGAGCCCAATGGATTGGGAAGAAGAAATGATGGTTGATACATAAAAGCAGTAGACAATAGAGCTTAGAGTGGCCTCTACAGTTGCTTATATCAATTTGTGTAGAATAGTAACTGTTAGAAAGAGTTTGATGAACTGATTAAGGTCTCAGACCAGGGTGACTTTGGATCAATTACTGTCTCTCAGCCCTGGTGGCAGTAACGAAGTATTTCCAAAATCTGGCCAAGAAAATTAAAGAGACTTGTCCAGGTAGTTGGCTGGATCAACACTGGCTCAAATGTTTTTTTTTTTTTAAGTAACTGCTACAGCCATGCTGACAACTATCATGTGAGAGTACAATAGAAGAAGCTTTTCCCCTCAAACATCAAAACAACCATCAGGTGCTTGGGGCTGCTTCAAAATATGCATGTTCACTCACTTGGCTTCATGTATTTTCTATGCATGTTGAAAGCAGTTGCCCAAGTTGGAAAAATGTCTGTCTTAACAATTCATAAAAATATGCTTTATATATGTTTTCTAGTTAACATGCAAGCAAAACAAGATTGGACATAGTTTATAGTATTTTAACATCAGATAATGCCAAGGAAATAGGCTACACTGGAAAGTTTAAAAAAGAAATCACAAAAGAGGGCAGTGGCAAATAGCTTTTTTGTTGTTCACAGGAAAACTACAATGTGCTTAGTCTATTATGTTCATTGCTCATAATAAATATAAAGATTAACATAAATACAACATGCTTTAAAATATTAAACCTGTTACCTATATAAAGTTAAAATACCATGAGATGTGCATCAAACCTTACCTGGCAGAGAAATAAAATCAGATAGGCTCCAGTTAGAGTGGGCTTATCATGCATTCGACTTATCAGTCTTTCTGCAAATATCTGTTTTTCATCAGTTTTTAAAATTTAATTGGACAAGTGAAAGTGTACATTTAAATATAAGAGGGTGTATAGCAGTGATGGCGAACATTTTTCAACTTGGATGCCAAAAGCTTGTGTGTGTGTGTGCTATAGTGCACACACGCATGCCCACACCCATAATGTAATGCCCCCCATGCCATGCCCCCTGAGCATGCATGCATGACCCGCCCTGTGCATGTGCACATGGCTTTCTTGGAGCCTGGAGGGGTGAAAATGGCCTTCCATGCCTCCCCCCCCCCCCCCGGTAAGACAGAAATGGCCTGTTTTCCGACTCCCGGTAGGGCCAGTAGGTCCATTTTTCGCCCTCCCAGGCTCCAATGACTTTCTTGGATTGTTCCTGAACTTCTGGTTTGGGTGTTGGGCGGTTTTTGAGGGAAGCCTCAGGAGAGCAAAAAATGGTCAAAATTAGCTGGCCAGCATGCGCATGCACGCTGGAGCTGACAGGGCAATGCCTCATGTGCCCTCAGAAATGGTTTCGTGTGCCACCTGTGGTACACATGCCATAGGTTCGCCGTCACGGATATATAGCATTGAAAAGGCCCTACATATCTACTTCATCTAAAATCTTACAATTTAGAGGGGAATATGAATTAGGCTTGCAAAGACAGAAGAATTTTGAATTGAGCCTAGAAAATGATTGGGAATAGTGAACCTGATAAAATATTTGTTTTGACCTTCATATTACCCAAGACTTGCTGGACAAGACAAGAATCTTTATTGTGGGTAATGATCTCTCCATAAAACACATTGCACACTTATAGATAATACTGATTAGCCAATTAGCAAAATTGATAAAACAGAAGTTACTCATCTTACTTAAATAGACTCATTTGAAAAAGTTAAAAAAGGAAATGTTTTAAATATAATTGACCAATTTAACCAGAATATTTAATTAGGTTAACAGCTTGTGAGTTTTGGCATAAAATGGACAATGTCATAAAACATGGTGGTTTCAATGCCTCTTTCACTACAAAGTTTGGAATTCAATGTGATGCCTTTGTATCTCTCCTCAAAAACTACTTAAGAGCCTTAAACTATGCCACAATTGATTTGGGGACAGTACTTTGGTTTAGACACCTTGTTGATGAGACATACATGGATCACTTAGAAAAATGTCTTCAATAAATATGCAGCTGTGCTCTAAATTAATATCAAGTTCCTGGCCCTCCTTCAAAGATATCCTTATATTCCACCACAGTCATCTGAGTAACAAAGTATGTATGTTCTGTGAAGTCCCACTGATGCTTTAAGGTGCATAAAGTGCCAGTCAAATTTCCATTAAGAAAATCAGAACATATAAAGCTCCAGTATTGAATACTGTCAATCTTTTCTTTCAAATTGCTGCAGTTTACAGCTGTATTATTTTAACACTGGTTAAAAATAACCGAGACCGAATGTAATTCATGAAACTTTGCCCAAGAAATGTAGAGGATAATCATTGTATTTTGTTCAAAATTGAGGAAGTTTGTTCAAATTTGCAAAACAAAAATCTACTGTGACCTGCTGATGGACCCCCATTTCTTTTTTCTCTCAATATAATATAGTTGTTTCAACGATGCCTTATGAAAGTCTTACACATTGACTTGTGGAAGTGCTACCTTTCATATGTGCGAGAAACAAAAGGGAAGCTACCCAGTTATAAGTAAGTTGATATGGTATATTGGCTACTTCTTATAGGCCTAAGATTTAAAGGAAGAAATAGATAACTCTGCCAAGGTCAATTCTTCACATGGACATACCAGGGCACAAATTGCTGACTCAGCGCTGTAGGAGGATTGCTTAGAGTGTATTGGTGTTACACTGCTGATCCAGGACTGGTACTTCCCTCTTCCATCTGTTTCTCACCTCCTGCTTTTACTTTTTAGTTTATGTAGAAGCAGCAATAATTTTGGAACTACTACCCTATTGCTCAGTGGTGTCTCTGGTATAAGGATACAACAAAGTTAATTTTCTTGATCAGTAGTTTAAACTGCGGCATCATTATGTCTGTGAGCATCTAGGCTCACTCCAAACTACTCTGAATTTTTTTCAAGCTTTCTGCTCCTTGGAGAATCAAATGTCCAGACAGCCATCAGTTTAAAGCAGTTTGGAATTAACCTGAAAGTTGTTTGAAGTGTAATCATTCTCATTGTTACTTTTAAAATCTTATTTCACCTTACTTTGCAGAACAGATAGTCTGTTGGTTACTGCTTTGTTTAATACTGTTCACAGTTAAATCAATGATGAAAAAAATAGCTTTGTAATCAGTTCTTACTTTTATGACCTTCCTAGATCTGTAAAGCAAAGAAAAGGTGAAATAAGATCGGAAGCATAGTCACAAATTCACTTAGCAATTGTTTGCTTAATAACTGAGTTGTCTGTCTCAATTGTAGTCCCTGAACAAGGACTACCAGTATTTTCAATTATATGATTGTACAGTAATGTAATCCCAGAGTAAGGATGCCAATAAAGAGCAAAATGTCTTAATATTATTAAAGCTGCTTTATTTCAGCTCTTTCTAAACCCTATGTTATTTCTCAAATCTCAATCTGCTTTTTAAAAATCCTTTTAAAATGCAACAAGTAGGTTCCTTGATCAGGGAATTCTCTCCAAAATGTAGATCCTCTTGAAGCATGTCAGACTGTGCCCTATGAAAAATTTGGCATAGTATTTTTATGTATGATAACCTGCTTGTTTAAAGTAATAAAACATAATAATTTGTTTTCATGCAAATTTAATTCCATATTTTCTTTGTATTTTTTACAGAGAAAAAATGGCTCAAGCATATGATTTTGCTCTAGATAAAATTGGCATGGAAATAATGTCATATCAGGTAGGTTTCTATATATATTTTTGGAAATATTTTTTGTTAAATACTGAACGGTTATGACAAACTAAACTTTGATTGCTTTTTATATAGATCTGGGTAGATTACATCAATTTTTTGAAAGGCGTGTAAGTACAATATTTTTTCTTTTATGTTAATTAATGCAATGTTGATATTCATACAGGTTGCAAAGTGTATTTGCTGACATATTACTGTCTCGCCTCACTATTTAGTGAAGCAGTAGGGTCCTACGCAGAAAACCAGAGGATAACAGCTGTCCGCAGGGTTTATCAGCGAGGCTGTGTGAACCCTATGATCAACATTGAACAACTGTGGCGAGATTATAACAAGTATGAAGAGGTAAATGAAAAGATGCTAGCATTCCAATTTGAGTGACTCTAACACAACTATTTTCTTCCTCTGCAGTGGGAGCTTTTTCTGATAAGGCAAGGTGAATAGACTATTGCCTCATACTGTTCAAAATTAAAATCAGTCTTTTGCATTTAAGACCAGCCATTTATATTCCTTTCCCCCTTTGTTGCTTTGCTTATCATCTCAAATCATAAACAGTCTATAGAATTTGAAAACTAACACATTATTTGGTAAAGCTTGAGTTAACTTCAGAAAGAAAGAAAATAATTTGTAAGAAAGTCAGTCCTAACACATTGAAATCTCAGGGATCCTTGTTTGACTATGGATTTTTGTACCTGATCTCAATGATGCAGAATTTACATATGGAGAACATTGGTTTGCAGATACAGTTTTGATCCTTTTGGCCACAAGGTATATATTCTGTGATAATCCTAGCTCAAGAATAGCTAATGAATCTTTTGGGGAACAACCTTTTTCACAACATAAACAGGTAGATTTAAATTTTTTTATAACATTCAAATCTGAATTTGATTGACTTCTAATGCTTCTTCAAAGTTTATTGAACTTAAGCATTTATTATTTGTCTGCCTTAATCACAGTGAATTCAGAATTACTTCTGAAATTAGTTTTCTGAGTCCTTATAAGAATTAACTTATAAGAATTAACTGATGTTCCCAAGCCTTTATTATCTTTATTAAAAGTTGAAAGAAGTTGATGGAGTTAACATGAATTGTTTATGTACCAGTTATAACAATATGAATACCTTATCTTGACAATCAGTGGCTGGTTATTTAAAAAACTGTGAAGCTATTTTTTTTTCATCTAAAAAAAAGAAACCTCCCTTCCTCTCTCTCCCTTCCTTCCTTTTACAAGAAACCTGGTCTAGTCAAATTTTTTGAAAATTTTCTTTAATTATGTATATTTCTGGTCATGCTTCTTTTAAATTCTCATAGTTATGCTGTATATGCTATACATCATGGTGGACTAGTGATGAAGACACTTTCCTCCCACTTGGAAGCTTGAGCATTCAGTCTTAGGTAGCAGCAGATATTTCTCCCCCAGGTGCAAAGAAAAAATATTTGCTGTGAAGTAAACGCTCAGCTCCATCCATTTGCCCTGACACTACCCAAAATTAAGGGATTAGAAGGTCGTAAAAAGGGAGCTGTGTGTATACCATGTATATCTTGTTTAGTAAAATACATAAGAGGACGTCTCAGTGAATCTCAGTGAATAAATACAGGTTTTCAGAGTTTAACAGCTTTTTCTCTTTTTCCAGGGAATCAATATCCACTTAGCCAAAAAAATGATTGAAGATCGTAGTAGAGATTATATGAATGCTAGACGTGTTGCTAAGGTACAGATGATGGTGGATTTTTGTTTTCCTTTTTATGAATTTCCTTTTATGATGAAAAACTGAACTGCAATATGTGTCCAATAGAACAATATTCAAATATTAAAAACAAAACATATTATTGAATTATTTGCCTTGTTTTAACTATTGTAATAACTACCTCTCTTTTAGGAGTACGAGACTGTGATGAAAGGTCTGGACCGTAATGCTCCCTCTGTCCCACCACAAAATACTCCACAAGAAGCACAGCAGGTAGACATGTGGAAAAAATACATTCAGTGGGAAAAGAGTAACCCTCTGCGTACGGAAGACCAAACTCTCATTACAAAGAGAGGTAGCTTCATTTATTTATTTATTTTGCTTTTCAGATACTTTGATAGAGTCTAGATTCTAAATCTAGAGTGCTGTGTTGTGTGCTAAATCTTGTTTTACTGCCCAGATCACTTCAATGATGGGATTGCAAAGCATTGCAAACAGAATCTGATAATTTTTGAATAGAAAAATAAATCTACCTATGCTTAGATTATAGGATACAAGAATGATTCCTTTGTGTGATAAATATCTGATGTTTATATGAAGCTTGGGTCACCAACAGTTTTAAATGTTAAAAAAAAACTACTGAAAATACGAAACAAGTACGTTTGTGAGAATGCCCTCAAATTTACAGACTTATTGGGGAACAATAAGATGTAATTTTTCAATCAAACAATGCCAAATTGGTTAGTGAGGAGCTTGAAGAAACATTATGATTTAAATAAGTAATGATTTGTTTTGCAAAATGCCAAATAAATATTGTCTCTCTGTTTTCTCCTAGTGATGTTTGCATATGAACAATGCCTCTTAGTATTGGGTCATCATCCTGATATCTGGTACGAAGCTGCACAATATCTTGAACAATCCAGCAAGCTGCTAGCTGAGAAAGGAGTAAGAAAAAATGTTGAAATATCTGCATGTGCACTACTGACATAGATAACACATTGTTTCGTGTTATCTGTGTGTTTTATTACACATTGTTATTTAGTATTAACACTGTTAATTATTTTAAAATTGATTTGCTGTTCTTATACAAAGACCAATTTGACTTAATATGTTAATCCAGGCTTAAATAATTGAAGAATTGTATGGAAACAAAAGTAACCAATATTGTGAATTTATTATAGATAGTCCTCTGATTACAATGGCAATTGAAAGACCCATCACTAAATGATGCGGTCCTAAAGGGTGATGTCACATGACCACATCACTTAGTAAGACTGCAATCTCGGCAGTCTCAGTTGCTATTGTAATCCCAGACCCATGCAAGTTGTTAAGCGAGAGCAGGCAGGAATCCCAGGAAAGAGGGCCAGTGGGTACTCTAGTGCTGCAGGGTAGGTCCACGGGGGGGGGGGGGGGGGGGGGCAGAGAGTTCTACAGGTAAATGCTCCAATGCTTTGGTGGGAGACTGTAGATCATGGGCAGGTACTTGAATACCATGTGGGGATGTCATGGGCAATAATTCCAGAGCATGGGTGAACAAAAACACAGTGGGAGTAATTTTCAACTACCTTCTGGCTTTGCTATTAACTTTGCTTGAAATTATTACCATATGACTGTGGCTGTCACATTGTTGTAATCATGAGCTGGCCACTGCACATCTGAATTTTAATCACGTGATTGCAGGAGTGTTGCAGTGGCCAGAACTTGAAAAACCAGTTGTAAGTTTGTTCAGCACCATCGTAACTTTAAACAGATGCTAAACAAATGGTTGTAGCCTAAGGACTACTTGTAGGCCATAAAAGTTTGCAGTCAATATATATATAAAATGAACTCCATATCCAATTAGAAACTAATCAAGTTTGCTTGTTTTTGATATGCAATCCAATTAAGTTTACAATGCCAGTATAATTTTTTCAGTGAGCATGGTTTAAATGGCTGAAAATTGTTTTCTGACTATATTTTGTAATTATTGTGCCTGACAAATTCTTTTCATTATTTTATTTTAGGATATGAACAATGCTAAACTTTTCAGTGATGAAGCAGCAAATATTTATGAAAGAGCAATCAGCACTTTATTAAAAAAGAATATGCTTCTTTATTTTGCCTATGCAGATTATGAAGAGGTGAATCAAAACATTTCTTTATTCTCTCAAACTTTAATGAAGTCCTCCCCTATGTTTAGAGATTGTAATCTCCATAAAAATACAGTCAAACTATTATGCTAATAGTTTGATCCCACTTTGGACCTAAATTAATGAAATATTTTTTTTAATTTGTGCAGAGTCGTATGAAATATGAGAAAGTACACAGCATATATAATAGACTCTTGGCTATTGAAGACATTGATCCCACTTTGGTATGTTTGATCTCTAGTACTTAAATTTTCAAATAATTGCAGTTTGACCAACTTTGATTCTCTTAGCTTAGCTCTCTCAGTGGCATTTTTTAAAACCGTTTTTTTGCTTATTTTGTATCCCCAAATTTATATAAATCATATGTTACTTCAGGTTTTTTGTCATTGTGGTAAAGATTATATTCCTGTGCTTAAAATTATGGAAATATGAAAAATATTACACATTGTTTCAACATGTGTTTAAAGAGTGTAGCAAGTGAAATCGCTGTTAACAATAATTTCGTATGCATTAACAGTGTTAGGGTCATCAAGAATGCTAGAATATCCTAGCAAAAAAAGCCAAAAAACAAAATAAATGTTTCATAATATCTAGATCTTCTTTTATCTTTTATTGATTTTATTTTATCTCTGATGTGAGCCGCCCAGAGTTGTTGAAAATCAACTAACATCCAAGTTTAATTTGTTATTGTTGTTATTTAACTTGTGATGATACATACATAGGTATCAAAGTAAGGTGAAAAACCATATTCAAAAATAAGTTCTAGTATTACAAACTTTTTCAGCTGTTTAAGGATTTGTTTATTTATTGAAACAATTTTATCTGGCTGTTTAATTCATTAAATATGAAGCCGAGCAACCAAAATAGGATTAAAAAGTAAAACAAGATAACTAATAAGTATAAAACTATCACAACATGATATAAGACATTGTAATTGATAACTAGTATCTTAATTTGCACTCAGAAGCCAATAGAAGGCCAGTGTAGTTCATAAAGCAGTGATATTACATGGATGCATTAAGGTATACCCATAACTATTCATACCACTGCATTCTGTAGAAATTATAGTATTTGGATGGTCTTGATGGGAAGTCCCTTGTACAGCTAAAGTCAGCAACTCAAGTAACAGGTAACTATGGCATGAGTGACAGTGACTCCAGATCCAGGAATGAGTGCAACTAATGCACAAGATGGGGTTGTTCAAAGGCTCTTTTACCCACAGTTGCAACCTGCTCTTCAAGCGGGAGCTGCAAGTCCAATGTGGGCCTCCAAATTCTGCACTGAATATCAGAATAGCAGGGTTGGAAGGGAATTTGGAGGTGTTCTAATCCAACCCCCTGGACAAGCAGGAAACCCTATATCATTTCAGACAAATGGTTGTCCAACCGCTCCTTAAAAACCTCCAGTATTGGAGCAACCACAATGTTTGGAGTTGTGAGACAACTAATTTTGTCTGGAAGAATGCAACCTCGCCTATAACTAAACATGGAAAGTCTATAGATGTAGGGGCAGGGGTGGAGGCATTAAAATCTACTGCCACTCTATCATGCTTAAATTGAGCTGAAGTTTGTTATTTTCCCATCCAGACCCTTTCCCCAGTCTACAGATACTTTGAAAGAACCTTGTTTGCATAATTTGATTGACCAATGATAGAATGGTAAAACTGTATATCACCAAAATACTGATGATACTTATACCCTTACTAACAGATGGCTTCATGCACTGGTTTCATGTTAAATAGAAGCAGAAAGAGGGTAGAGCTCTAAAGCAACCTGAAAAACAGAAATCTAGGGCTACATTTCTCTCCATCAAAACCAACTTATTTGGAGGAACAGAACCACACAGCACTGTGCCCTCACACCCAATCCCCTAAACCCATGATGGAGAACCTATGGCACATGTGCCAGAGGTGGCACACAGCGCCCTCTCTGTGGGCATGTGTGCTGTCGCGAGCTGCTTTTCTGGTTTCCGGTGCGTCAGTCTTTGCATGTACCAGAGCTCCGGAAACCTGGGTTTCTGGCACTCCGGCATGCACGAAGACCAGCTGGCCAGCATTCATGCATGTGCCAGAAACCCAAAGACCAGCTGGACAGCACACATATGTGCACCGCCCAGCTGGTCTTCTGGTTTCCAGTGTTCTGATGTGCATTCCGGTTTGGGCACTTGGTGCCAAAAAGGTTCACCATCACTGCCCTAAACCAATTCAGAAGGATACCATGATTGATGGTATTGAGGGCTAATGAAAGATCAGATATTGTAAGGGTGGAGGCATCACCCCCATCTTAATTCTGTTGTAGGTCAAGTACAATTAATGCTGTATCAGTGCTATAGCCCAGTCTGAAACGTGACAGAAAAGGGTCCAGATAATCTATTTCCTCCAGGTTCCTCTGGACCTGCAAGCCTACCACCTTCTCAAGGTTGGAGACAGGGTGAAAATCTTCCAGAGCTGTTGGATCCAAGGATAGTTTCTTGAGGATGGGGTGGACCACCACCACTTTAAGGGCGGCAGAACATCTCCTCCCTCAAGGATGACTTCACCTCTGCCTGGATCCAACCACAGGTTGTCTCCCAAGAGGCCTTAACCAGCCAGAAGGGACACGGATGTAAGTTACAGGAGGCCATAGATTCCTTGTCCACATCCTTGAGACCAACTGGCTTAAACCTTTCTCATATAACCATACATGACTGTGCGTCAAGCAATTTTAAAGTACCTGCATAACTGGAATCCAATTCAGAATGGATTTTAGTGATTTTATCTGCCTCAGGTATCTTTGTAGTTGTCCCTGCAGATATTTCTCAGGCCCATCCCTACCCTAGGAGAGACTGGATCACCTTGAAGAGGACCTCTAGATGGCTACCTTCATCTAGAGACACAATAAGGGAAGAAAAATAATCACATTCCTGATTGGATTCATTCTTAATTTTGTTCCAGAGATATTCTAGATATTTCTGGTGCTGTTTTATTTCCAGAGCCTTCTGAAAACCAGGGACATTTTCTGGGATCCATAAGCAGAAAAAGTTTACATAGATACAGCCCAATCTAGAGGTGTTGTTTGACCCCTTCATTCAAGGTAGCAACTATGGCTTCACAGTGACCATGAAGTTCCAACCTGCTTCTGATCCCATACCCAGGAGAGGGAGGTTGAAGTCTTTCAATATAAGTCTGGGAAACTCTACTGCCAATCCAGTTATGACACTGAGCAGCTCAGAAAGTTAAAGGGGTCCAGTAGCAGCAATTCCAATTGACCACCAGAGTCCAATTTGATCAGTAAGGTCTCTTGAGAGCTGTCAGGATCTTTCAAGTGACAATAGCAACCCTGCTGCCCTGTCTTAGAATCATGGCTGGTGCTACAATTGAAACCCAGATGGGCACATTTTTGAGAGGGGAATTCCCCTTTCAACCAGGCTTTGGTAATAGATACCGGATTTCAGTAAATCATGCATGCTATCATTATTATTAAATCTGATCAGAATTATGAGATTATACATTATCTATTATGAAAAGACAGATGGTTGATTTATTCCACCTCATTTTCCACATCTAAGCAAACCTAAACAATTCATTGGCAAAATTCACAGCCCTAAAAGTTGCTGGCAATTTGGATAGCAGCTGGAGAAGCAGAAAAGCAAAGTGGCTTATAATTTCAACTCTAGGGCCAGTCACTTGAGCAATATGGTAGTGGAGATTTTTGATCAATGAATTGTATATCAGTTATTTGCTATGTGGGGCTCGGTTTGACCCCCAAAGAATTTGAGAAGCAATATGAGTTTAGACAATTACGTGTTGTTATGTTTTCAATGTTTAAGAACTAAAACATATTAAATATATATGCTACCTTGAATTTCAAAATATAAAGAGGTTTAAATGTGCAACAAAGCCACATTCGTAATAAAGTATAGATCTCTTTATACTGCACTGCAGCTAAAAGATTATCCATTCCTCAGGTTTATATTCAGTACATGAAATTTGCAAGGCGAGCAGAAGGTATAAAATCAGGCCGAATGATATTTAAGAAAGCACGAGAAGATGCCCGCACCCGCCACCATGTTTATGTTACAGCTGCTCTGATGGAATATTATTGCAGCAAGGTAATTCTTCATAGTGAGTGAAATTATTATATCAGTTTTTTAGATGGTTCATTTTTTACTTTACTAATAATGTTTTTAAATTCACAGGACAAGTCAGTGGCTTTTAAGATTTTTGAACTAGGCTTGAAGAAATATGGGGACATTCCAGAATATGTCTTGGCATATATTGATTATCTTTCTCATTTGAATGGTAAGTTCCAGGAATTCAGAGAAGTCATTAAATTGGAGATTATAATTCCCTGTGTCTTTCCCATTAGTATATTAATATTCATTTATTCTATTTCTTTAACCGCCCTAAATGCCATGAAAATTTTAAGAGAGCATTTTTGTATTAACAAAATGAACGTTTTCCCCAAAATTGAGCACCTAACTTGTAAATATTGGGGAATTGATAATTGTGCAGGCATTCTCGCATAATTAATTGGTAAAAAAAACCTGGACTTTTCAATTTCAGGGTTTCTTTGTTTTTCAAAAAGTTGATTTCATCAGGATGTGGGCCCAGAAGGGTTATTATACACAATCTGATTTGAAGAGAGTGTAGACAAAGGCTAGGACGTTGTAACGTATTTTCGTAATATGCGTGCAGATCCAAGCAGTGCGGCTTTTTGCATTTGACTGATGGTGATTTTGTCAATTTTTAACTGTTTTAAATGTAATTCCAGTGCTTTTGGAATAGCACCCAGTGTGCCAATTACCACTGGAATTACCACTGCTGGTTTGTGCCATAGTCGTTGAATTTCAATTTTTAAGTCTGGTATTTTGCGATTTTTTCATGTTCCTTCTCGGCGACCCTGCTATCACCTGGTATTGCGATGTCTATGATTGTGACCTTATTTTTCTCAACCAGTGTGATGTCTGGTATATTATGCGCCAGTATTTTGTCTGTTTGTATACGGAAATCCCACAAGATCTTGACCATCTGATTTTCGGTGACTTTTTCAGGCTGATGTTCCCACCAGTTTGTTGCTGTTTTAATATTATAATTTTTGCACTAGTCGGTTTGCACTAGTGCTTTGTTCTGCCAACTCTCCATTCTTGATTTTATCACTTCTTTTCTATATTCTTGTTTCGTCTGTTGGGCCTTCAGTAGATTTTTGTTCTTTACTTCGATTAATAGATGTTCTTGACTTTCTTTTAAATAATCAGCCAGTGCATGTTTTTCTTCTTCAACTGTTTGCTTCACTTGTAATAATCCTCTGCCACCTGATTTTCGGGGCAGATATAGTATTATTATTATTATTATTATTATTATTATTATACAATTGTATCACAGCGGCCAGTTGTTTCGCCGGATTTGGCATTGGTTACTAGTCGGGCCCCACCCAGGGGCCTAGGACGTCGTAACGTATTTTCGCAATATGCGTGCAGATCCAAGCAGTGCGGCTTTTTGCATTTGACTGATGGTGATTTTTGTCAATTTTTAACTGTTTTAAATGTAATTCCAGTGCTTTTGGAATAGCACCCAGTGTGCCAATTACCACTGGAATTACCACTGCTGGTTTGTGCCATAGTCGTTGAATTTCGATTTTTAAGTCCTGGTATCTTGTGATTTTTTCATGTTCCTTCTCGGCGACCCTGCTATCACCTGGTATTGCGATGTCTATGATTGTGACCTTATTTTTCTCAACCAGTGTGATGTCTGGTGTATTATGCGCCAGTATTTTGTCGGTTTGTATACGGAAATCCCACAAGATCTTCACCATCTGATTTTCGGTGACTTTTTCAGGCTGATGTTCCCACCAGTTTGTTGCTGTTTTAATATTATAATTTTTGCACAAATTCCAATGGATCATTTGTGCTACTGAATTGTGCCGCAATTTATAATCAGTCTGCGTGATTTTTTTACAGCAGCTGAGTATGTGATCAACAGTTTCGTCAGCTTCTTTGCAAAGTCTGCATTTGGCATCATCAGAGGATTTTTCGATTTTGGCCTTAATGGCATTTGTGCGGATAGCTTGTTCTTGCGCAGCCAGGATTAGTGACTCTGTTTCTTTCTTTAATGTACCTGTTTTTAACCATAACCAAGTTTGTTCACTGTCCACTTTATCTTTTATTTTTTCCAGAAATTGACCATGCAGTGCTTTGTTCTGCCAACTCTCCATTCTTGATTTTATCACATCTTTTCTGTATTCTTGTTTTGTCTGTTGGGCCTTCAGTAGATTTTTGTTCTTTACTTCGATTAATAGATGTTCTTGAGTGTCTTTTAAATAATCAGCCAGTGCATGTTTTTCTTCTTCAACTGTTTGCTTCACTTGTAATAATCCTCTGCCACCTGATTTTCGGGGCAGATATAGTCTATCAGTATCACCACGTGGATGTAAACTGTAGTGTATTGTCATTAGTTTCCTGGTTTTTCGGTCCAAAAGGTCCAAATCAGTTTGTGTCCAGTTAACTATGCCAGCTGTGTATCTTATAACTGGTATTGCCCAGGTATTTATGGCCTTGATTGTATTTCCACCATTCAATTTAGATTTTAAAATTTTCCTAACTCTGTTGGTGTACTCTCGCCTGACAATAGTTTTTACTTCTCCATGCTTGATGTTATCCAACTGCAGAATGCCTAAGTATTTGTAGGCTTCATTTTCTTTGCATTTAATTAGTTGGCCATTGGGCATTTCAATTCCCTCAGATGCAGTGATTTTGCCCCTTTTTATGGATACAGTGGCGCATTTTTCCATGCCAAACTGCATTGAAATATCGGTGCTGAATACTCGGACTGTATTTGTCAATGATTGGATTTCTATTTCTGACTTTCCATAGAGTTTCAAATCATCCATATATAGTAAATGCGAATTTTTTTCAGCTTTTTTGGCTGTTTGGTAGCCTAATTTCATTTTTTTTAAGATTACTGATAGTGGGATCATTGCGATGATGAAGAGAAGAGGTGAAAGTGAATCACCCTGGAAAATTCCTCGCTTGATATTAACCATTCCGTAGCTCTCATTCCCTACTGCCAACTCAGTTCTCCATTGTTTCATTGCCTTTTCAGTAAAGGATGTAATATTTTTGCTAATGCCAGTTGTTTCTAAGCATTTTATGATCCAACTATGTGGCAGTGAGTCAAATGCCTTTTTGTAATCAATCCAGACCATATTCAAGTTCGTTTTTATGTTCTTACAATTTTCTAATATCATTTTATCAATTAGAAGCTGATCTTTTGTGCCCCTGCTCCTTCTTTTGTTGCCTTTTTGCTCTACTGGCAAGATGTTGTTTGTTTCCAAATAATCCATCATGTTATCTGCAATAATGCCTGTGAGTAATTTGAAGGTTGTTGGTAAGCATGTTATTGGTCTATAGTTTTCAGGTGTTGTTCCTTTAGTTGGATCTTTCTGAATCAAGTATGTTTTTCCAGTTGTCAACCATTCATCAATTTGGCCCTTTTGTAAAATTTCATTCAGTTGCCTGGCCAATATTGCATGTAAACTGGTCAGATATTTGAGCCAGAAACCATGTAATTGGTCCTTTCCAGGTGATGTCCAATTCTTTACCTTTTTAACTCAATTTTTGATCATCTCAGTTGTTATTTCTAATACTTGCATTTGTTTGTTGCCAATGCTTTTCTCAAAGTCATGTATCCACTTTGCTTCCTTGTTGTAGTCCTTTGCATTTTCCCACAATTCTTTCCAGAATTCAACTGTGGCCTGCTTTTCTGGTTTTTCACTTTTGGTGTCACCATTCACATTAAGACTTTGATAAAAACGCCGTTGGTCTGATCGAAATTGCTGATTTTGTTTATATTGGATGATTCGTGCCTCATATCTTTCAATTTTTCTAGCTGTTGCTGTTATCTGCTGTTTTACAATCTCTACAGCTTCATTGATGTTTCTTGTATCCAATCTATATCTTCTGATTAGCCGATCTATGATTTTGTTGTTTTTAAGCCATTGCTCATGCATGTTCTTTAAGTTACTAGCATCTGCCCTTAATTTTTTGATTTTTTGTTCTAGAGGGATTTTCCACTTTGGCTTTGATGCTTTTTCTGTTGTGTGACTAGGTACTTTAATTTTAATGCCTAGTTCATTAGTGACTATTACAGCTGCGCTGTACATTAACTGGTTTGTTTCCAAGATGGATCCTGGTTCAATTGTTGAAAACACTGCATTAACCATTTTCATGATAGGGGCCAAAATTTTCTTAGGCACAGTTTTTAGTGATGGTAAACGTTGCCTTTCCTCATTAAGCAGAAAATGCTCCATGATCTTATCCTTCAATTCTTTTTGTTTTTGAGTTAGTTCATCAGTTGGTTCAGTGATAACTGGTTCTAGTGGTGGTGATGTTATTTCCTCCCTGAGAGCTTCTTCTGGGAGTTCTACTATAGTGTCTTTAGTTGTGTCTTGAATATCAGTTATTTCCGCTTGTGATATTGTTTTTTGGGTTTTGCAATTTGCCTGAATTTCCTCATGTTCAACTTCACTAAACACTTTATTCCGTATAATAAATCGCCTTTGATCTGCTAGTCGTTGTTCACTAACATTTGAATCTGGATATTGTTGTTTCCATAATTCATACATTCGCTTTAAATATCCTCTTTTTTCTGGCTCTGAGTTGTAGTAACAGGCCATTATGGCACGGTTTTCATCTGCACTATATTTTTGTCGTTTTGTTGGCTGGTCCACTTGTAGCCCACTTGTCGACGGATGTCCAGGGACCCCAACATCCGCCGCGGCCCTTGTTAACCCGCGCGATGACCGATGCGGTATGGAATTCTTATTTGTTTTTTTCACCATATTGTATGGGTTGGCGGGGGGTTTTTTACGGGCCCAGATGCCAACCTGATCCCAACCTTCCTCCTTTCTCATCCGGGCTTGGGACCGGCAACGGCGGAGTTTTTTTTTTTTTAATTATTATTATTATTATTATTATTATTATTATTATTGTACAATTGTATCACAGCGGCCAGTTGTTTCGCCGGATTTGGCATTGGTTACTAGTCGGGCCCCACCCAGGGGCCTAGGACGTCGTAACGTATTTTCGTAATATGCGTGCAGATCCAAGCAGTGCGGCTTTTTGCATTTGACTGATGGTGATTTTGTCAATTTTTAACTGTTTTAAATGTAATTCCAGTGCTTTTGGAATAGCACCCAGTGTGCCAATTACCACTGGAATTACCACTGCTGGTTTGTGCCATAGTCGTTGAATTTCGATTTTTAAGTCCTGGTATCTTGCGATTTTTTCATGTTCCTTCTCGGCGACCCTGCTATCACCTGGTATTGCGATGTCTATGATTGTGACCTTATTTTTCTCAACCAGTGTGATGTCTGGTGTATTATCCGCCAGTATTTTGTCGGTTTGTATACGGAAATCCCACAAGATCTTGACCATCTGATTTTCGGTGACTTTTTCAGGCTGATGTTCCCACCAGTTTGTTGCTGTTTTAATATTATAATTTTTGCACAAATTCCAATGGATGATTTGTGCTACTGAATTGTGCCGCAATTTATAATCAGTCTGCGCGATTTTTTTACAGCAGCTGAGTATGTGATCAACAGTTTCATCAGCTTCTTTGCAAAGTCTGCATTTGGCATCATCAGAGGATTTTTCGATTTTGGCCTTAATGGCATTTGTGCGGATAGCTTGTTCTTGCGCAGCCAGGATTAGTGACTCTGTTTCTTTCTTTAATGTACCTGTTGTTAGCCATAACCAAGTTTGTTCACTGTCCACTTTATCTTTTATTTTTTCCAGAAATTGGCCATGCAGTGCTTTGTTCTGCCAACTCTCCATTCTTGATTTTATCACATCTTTTCTGTATTCTTGTTTCGTCTGTTGGGCCTTCAGTAGATTTTTGTTCTTTACTTCGATTAATAGATGTTCTTGACTTTCTTTTAAATAATCAGCCAGTGCATGTTTTTCTTCTTCAACTGTTTGCTTCACTTGTAATAATCCTCTGCCACCTGATTTTCGGGGCATTATTATTATTATAATTATGATTATTATTATTATTATTATTATTATTATTAATTATATACTTTATTCATTAAACATGAAACTCAGTCAACTGAACATTCAAAAATGCATCATGGTATTTATGATGCATTTTTCAATGTTCAGTTGACTTAGTTTCATGTTTAATGAATAAAGTATGTTGTTTTGTTGTTGTTAATCTTTAATCTTAATAATTGTTATTGTTATTATTGTTATTATCTTATGTACCCTGCTGTTATCAACAATTGTAAATTGAGTTTTAAATTCTTTTAATATTTGGATTGTTTCAGTGTGATATAGTACCTTTAATTGTAATGCATATGTAATTAAAAGTTAAGTTTATGTAGCTTCGTTTTAGCCTTAAGCCCCTTTTGTTAAGCTTTAATGTAGGAAAGGCAGCCATTAGCATTTTGTTCCGTTCATGTGGAATAGATAGAGATTTTCAAAGAATTGAAGTTATTTTCTTATCATTTCTTTTAAATTTTTTTAAAGGGTATGGGATGAAAAGGTTTTAGATTGAAATAATAGAAAATGTGATAAGTTACTGAAATTGTCTTAAATTAAATTTTTGCCTTGTGTTTTTCCTTTTTCTTCTTTTACAGATTTTTTTCTGCACTTTTTTTCTGCACTTTTTTCTTTTTTTGGTATTTTTCTTAGTTTGTTTCAGTATTCCAAGTATTTCAACCTTGTATTTTAAACTTACAATTATTCTTTAAAAAGTTCTGTTTTTAAAAATCATACAAATATTTACATGTTTTAATTTTTGCTTTTAAACTCTGTTTTAAATAGAGGATAATAATACAAGAGTCCTGTTTGAACGCGTGTTGACCTCGGGGAGCCTGCCACCAGAAAAATCTGGGTAAGCTTTACCTAAGCTCCTTCCTACAAGTGATCTCTTTTGTTGTACTTATAAATAAAGAGAGAGCTACTAAGAGAAGCAAAATATGTAGCACATTCTGTGGGCATGCATTTTATGGATTCCCCCAAATGTTTTGATATGATCTGGCATGCCTTGGTACTTTTACCTGCATGCATCAGAAATGAGTTTACTGTAAATCACTCAATCATTTAGACAGTGAGATCAGCAGCATATAAATCTAATTAATACATATATACATGAATGAATAGTTCCATCTACCTGCCAGCTTTGTACCTACATTTTTCTCCATCTCATCTGTGTTTATTCATCGAAAACTACAGTAATGAGTTTACTGTGAAAGTCACTTGTACAGTGACATGAGTGGTGTATTTGATTAATACAAACATACATAAATGAATGACCTCCTTTCTGGTTTTCACCGTACATTCTTTCCCAACTCATCTGTGATTACTCGCTGAAAAATATTCCGTTTAACAAGTGATTTCCACTTGGACCCTACTTTTTGGAGCCAAAATGCTGGGGAGTTATGTACATTTGTGGATTACATTTGTCTAAATTTAATAAATAACTATTTTGTCTGTCATTTTGCTCCTAAATGTAGTGAATTGTACAATCTATGCATGCAGCTCATTTTGTTTCCATTTTACTTGTAAGAGCTCTTCCACCATCGCTCCTCTTTATACATAAGCTGACTGGTTGCCATTCAACCTGGATCAATATTAATCAGTATAGAATCATTTCTTGACTTTCACTCCTTACTAGAGCAGCTTATAGACTAGACTCAGTTGTCAGTTTTTCTGGATCTAAAATAAACATTTTCTAGAAAAAGGAGGCAACTAAAATTAACCTGTGGGCAATTGCTGTGACTTTTGGTTATAAGAAAAAAAAAAGACTGGTATTTGTATACAATACATTTAACATTAGACTAGAATAGTTTCTCATGCAAAGACAGAGTTGATTAGTAGCAAGCCACCAACACATAAAAAAATTTTTTTATTAAACTTGTAGCAGTGAGTCTTGCAATAAATTGGATTTGAAACATGCTGGTTATTGAACAGTTGCAAAAGACATCGGTATTATTTTAGAAAGTGTAATTAGAATATGCTTAAATAAACATGTTTTCTATATTTTGATTTTTCTGTCTCATTGGGCATATGAATTAATTGTTATTGGGTTATTTGTTTTCTTCGGTATTTTCTTATACAGAGAAATATGGGCTCGGTTTTTAGCTTTTGAAAGCAATATTGGTGACTTGGCTAGCATATTAAAAGTTGAGAAACGAAGATTTACAGCTTTCAAGGAAGAATATGAGGGCAAAGAAACAGCTTTGCTGGTAGACAGGTATAAATTCATGGATCTGTACCCTTGTTCTGCCAGTGAACTCAAAGCTCTTGGTTATAAGGTAAATTAACAGAGAATGTTACATTATGTCCATTGCACACTTTCATCATTTAAATATTTTTTTAAATTTATTTAGTCACATGGATTCATTAACACTTTTCTTTTAATGCAATTTCCAGGATGTCTCTCGTGCAAAGCTATCAAACATAATTCCAGATCCTGTAGTGGCACCTTCAATAGTACCTGTGCTAAAAGATGAAGCAGACAGAAAGCCAGAATATCCAAAACCAGATACTCAGCAAATGATTCCATTTCAACCAAGACATTTAGCACGTAAGATTTTGACTAAATTTGACTAAATTTTGTCAAGATAAAAAGGGAAATTCTCTGCTACATTCTGACTACTTGATTTTAAAAATGTTTTCCTAATTCATCCTTACACATTTATTCTGTACTGCATGGTTTGAGTTATTTGATCTCAAATTTTTATTGATTGCATGATGTCTTGTAAGATTCATCTCCAAAATAAATAAAACTCCAATCAAGCATTTTTACTTTTGCTATAAAACCGTTCAGTTATTTTTGTGTTGTTATATTCCAGCTCCAGGTTTACATCCAGTTCCTGGGGGGGTCTTTCCTGTTCCACCTGCTGCTGTAGTTCTAATGAAACTTCTCCCACCTCCTGTGTGTTTTCAGGTTAGTTGTAATATAATGAAATCTCAATGAAGACTTTGGTAGTTTACTGTCTCATTTCATTAATATTGCATTTATTGAACTATAATGCTTTTATGTCAATATTCCTATTAAATGACTAATCTTTTTGTGTGTGTGCAGGGTCCATTTGTGCAAGTGGATGAACTCATGGAGATTGTCAGAAGATGCAAACTTCCAGATTGTAAGTTGTTTTTCCTCTGGTCCCCATTTTGGAAGTGTCTGGTGGTAGTACATTATCACCTGTACTGTCCCAGTTCCATATCAGAGTATTTGTTTCCAGCTCAGATCTCAGATAACTGCTTTCTTAGCCAATGAGTTCAGGGCTGGTAATATAATGAAATTTTGCTAGATTGCCCTAGACTGTTCTTAGAGAAAGTGAATTGATCTGTGTTTGGGAAACGGGAAACTATAGATTTGGTTATGGTGATCCCCAGTAAGGTCGTTTCACTGGGTCAGTGGCTGGCTGGATAAAAGGTATTATATAAACAGGGTCATCCTTAACTTTAGGGAATGGCCATTTGAGCAAAAATATTAAGACAGTATTCTATCCCTTTCTCTGTAATTACTAATGAATGTACTTTATATCTCTAAATATAAATTATGTGTATGTTCACAACTATTGAGCAAACCCTTTTTCACAAAATGAACTCTTTTCTTCCCTCTTCCAAAGCTGTGGATGAAGCTGTACGGATTATTACGGGAGGCTTGCCTGACCTTTCAATGGAAGGGAACGGACCTTTGGAAAATAATGCCCTTCTCAATAAATCTGTCAAAAGACCAAACGAAGATTCAGATGATGACGAGGAAAAAGGATCAGTGGTTCCTCCTATTCATGACATTTACAGAGCACGACAACAGAAACGAATCCGATGAGGCATGTCGCAAATTCAGTTGTGAAAATAAAGGACTTGTAATATGTTGTCTTTCAACAAATCAAATGTTTAAAAAGAATTGAAAGTTTCTAACATGCATCTTGCAACTGAGGTTGTTTTGTTACTGTGGTGCCTCTTTTTTACCAGCTGTTTTTTCATCAGAAAAGGAAAAAGGCAGATGAACTGGCAAATCTTGAGTTCTGGCAACAACTACACATTGGGACACAGACCACGCAAAATGTGTTTGCCATGTGTTTGGTTGGTCTTCAGATGTATCCTCACACACCACTTGAATTCTTGTGGGGATTTTGACAGTTTTATTTTTAAAAACTGGAAAGCTTATAATGGGAAAATATTTTAAATTCACATTTTTGAAAAACAAACTGTTCTCATTTTGCTCATGTAGTGTCTGTCCTGCCTTATTCTTCATTTTAATTTATGGCAGAATGAATGGAAGCTGTTTTGTAGTTTAAAATAGAAAAAATATTCCTTTCAAATAAAGGATCTCCTTAAAGTTACGTCTCATTAATTTTTTTCTGATACAAAAATTGTCTGATTTCAAAATCACTAATAATCCTAAATACTGAAATGAAATTGTTTGGTTTTGCTGGTGTTTACTTTTCCTTAGATAATTGTATATTGAAGTTTGTCTTTAGGATTATTTTTCTAAACATCATTTTCCCTAGACTTCAAGTGTGATAAACTGATATGAAATAAACTTTAAAGAGAAATGAAATTTGTAATCCAAAGATGCAATTATTGTATAACAGTATTGAAAATTAGGTAGTTGTCCAGAGCATGAAAATTAATTCACAAAAGTATTTAGAAAAGGTCTAATAATTCAAATAATATAATTTATAGAAATAAAATTATTCCATATAAATATAGAAATAGAAAATGGTTTGTGATCCTTTTGAACTGAAGAGTTCCCATTTTCATTGACACTTAAATTAATGCTAGTCAGAAAATACTCAGGCATACAATAGTAATCATTGATAATTTATGGGAGATACAACTGGCTTTTCTCTCAGTCAAAAGATTAACATTATTTGTTGTTATGTAAATAATATAACCAGAAAATATTTCTGGTTTTTTTTAGATTACAAAATAAAATGCTAATTACTGTGATAACTACAGATAGCATTTTCTCAGCATACAAGCTAAATTCAAGATAAGGGACCAGATTTTAATTTGTCACTTGCCTATTAATCTTTAATTGTATGGAAGGTATGAAATCACTTAGTATTTCTATATCAATACAACTAATTTCTGATCTACTATTTTGCCCTTTCTTGGTACTTTTAAATCACTCCAGAGAAAGTTTACATTTCAAGTTGAAATCTGCAAAATGCAAATTTGATTACAAATTTCATATAAAAATGACTCACTCTTTATTGTTTGTACTATGATAATTTTAATATATAAGTACTGTGGTCCTTAAAGAAGATAGATAACATTGTCTAATCCATGCGTTGTTGAGATTTTGAGAAGAATAAGATTTTGTAACTTAGCATCAGATTCCACTTCATCTGCTCCTTGCAAGAAACACAAACTTTGGTCTCTGGAGAGACGCTGAAAGAATCTGAGCTTTGGACTTTCCTATACTATTTGTCATCAACAAAATCGGGAAAAAGGAGCTGGTTTGGGTGGTCTGAGAGAGCATACATAGAAGTATTTATTACGTAAGTCTATTAAGTAATAGACTTCAAACTTCCAGGAATCTTATCGCACCAAAGGTCCATTCAAACACCAGGCACAAGGTACACCCTTGTGAACGGATTTGCCAAACCTGAATTGAATTTCAGTTCTTCAGGACTCTTGGCCATTCCTGTTCCTCTTTGTCACTTCTTTACAATGCGGGAGTCATTTTAGAAAACCTTGATTCCTAAATAGTTTATAGAGTTTATAGAGTTTATTGGGATTTATAGGCCGCCCTTTTCCCTGAGGGGACTCAGGGCGGCTTACAACCACAAGGGAGGGGGGTGCAGTGTCAAAAAACAAAACAAAATGTGAACAAAGAAAAATAGTAAAAACACAACTTTCGTTCAGCAATCAAACACTCGGGCGGGTGAATTGGGAACCTATCCCCAGGCCTGCTGGGAGAGCCAGATCTTGAGGGCTGCGCGGAAGGTCTGGATGGTGGTGAGGGTACGGATCTCAACGGGGAGATCGTTCCACAGGGTCGGAGCTGCAACAGAAAAGGCTCTCCTCCGTGTGGTCGCCAGTCGGCATTGACTGGCAGATGGGATTCGGAGGAGGCCCAGTCTGTGCGATCTAATTGGTCGTAGGGAGGTAATCGGCAGAAGGCGGTCTCTCAGGTACCCAGATCCACTACCATGGAGTGCTTTAAAGGTGGTCATCAGTACCCTGAAGTGCACCCGGAGACCAACAGGTAGCCAGTGCAGCTCGCGGAGGACGGGTGTAACGTGGGCGAACCGCGGTGCGCCCACTATCACTCGCGCGGCTGCATTCTGGACTAGCTGTAGTCGCCGGATGCACTTCAAGGGCAACCCCATGTAGAGCCCATTGCAGTATTCCAGCCTAGAGATCACAAGGGCTCGAGTGACTGTTGTGAGAGCCTCCCGATCTAGGTAGGGCCGCAACTGGCGGACCAGGCGAACCTGGGCAAATGCCCCCCTGGTCACAGCTGACAGCTGGTGGTCAAAAGTCAGCTGTGGGTCCAGGAGGACTCCTAAGTTGCGGACCCTATCTGAGGGGTATAAAATTTGACCCCCCAGCCTAAGCGTTGGTACATTAGCCAAATTATTGGGAGGGAAGCACAACAGCCACTCGGTCTTGTCCGGGTTGAGTACCAGTTTGTTAGCGCTCATCCAGTTCTTAACGGCCTCAAGACCCTGGTTCATCACGTCCACCGCTTCATTGAGTTGGCACGGGGCGGACAGATACAGTTGCGTATCGTCCGCATATTGGTGGTATTTTATCCCGTGCCTCCGAATGATCTCGCCCAGCGGTTTCATGTATATGTTAAATAGTAGGGGGGATAAGACCGAACCCTGCGGCACCCCACATGTTAGGGGCCTCAGGGACGATCTCTGCCCCCCGACCAACACCGACTGCGACCTGTCCGAGAGGTAGGAGGAGAATCACTGCAGAACAGTGCCTCCCACTCCCACCTCCCGCAGTCGTCGCAGAAGGATACCATGGTCGATGGTATCGAAAGCCGCTGAGAGATCAAGGAGAACCAGGATGGACGCATAGCCTCCATCTCTGGCCCTCCAGAGATCATCGGTCAATGCGACCAAAGCGGTTTCTGTGCTGTAACCAGGTCTGAAGCCAGACTGGAAGGGGTCAAGATAACTAGCTTCCTCCAAGGCCCGTTGAAGCTGGAAGGCCACCACCTTCTCAACAACCTTCCCGATAAAGGGGAGGTTGGAGACAGGACGAAAGTTGTTTAAAATGGCTGGATCCAAAGATGGTTTCTTCAGGAGGGGTCTCACCACCGCCGTTTTAAGTACGGCGGGGAAGTGCCCCTCCCAAAGGGAGGCGGTCACGACCGCCTGGATCCAGCCATGTGTCACCTCCCTGCTGTTGGCAACCAGCCAGGAGGGACACGGGTCCAGAATGCAGGTGGAGGCACTTACAGCTCGAATGGCCTTGTCCACATCCCCAGAGGCAACATCCTGGAACTCAACCCAGAGGTTATTTGCCAAGTAGTCCTCTTGTGTCTCGGCTGGATCTACTGCGGTGGAGTCCAAGTCCGATCGAAACCGAGCTATTTTGTCCGCCAAGAATTGAGCATAGTCCTCAGCCCTACCCTGCAAGGGGTCTCCCGCATCCCTCCTATTAAGGAGGGAGCGGGTTATCCTAAACAGGGCGGCTGGGCGTGACTCGGCGGACGCAACCAAGGCAGAGATGTATGATCTTTTGGCAGTTCTTAATGCCCTAACGTAGTCCTTGGTGCAGGTGGTCAGAAGTGCTCGGTTCGCCTCGGACTTATCGGACCTCCACAGGTGCTCTAGGCATCTCCTCCGGCGTTTCTTCTCCCGGAGCTCCTCGGTAAACCAAGGAGGCCTCCGGGATCCACTGACCCGGAGGGGCCGTAGTGGCGCAATCCGATCAAGAGACTCCGACGCCGCCGAATGCCAGGCGGCAACCAGAGTCTCCGCCGAACTGTGGGCGAGAGTATCAGGAATAACCCCAAGCTCCGTCTGGAACCTCAACGGGTCCATAAGTCGCCTGGGGCGGAACCACCTGGTCGGTTCCTCCTCCCTACGGTGGGGGTTTGGCCTCCGGAAGTCAAGCCTCAGTAGGCAGTGGTCTGACCACGACAGGGGTATGATCTCATTACCCCTCAGACCAAGATCACACATCCACTGCTCCGAGAGGAATACGAGGTCGAGCATGTGACCCGCTGCATGGGTTGGGCCCCGAATTACCTGGGTCAAGCCCATGGCTGTCATGGAAGCCATGAACTCCTGCGCCCCATCAGAGCGTTCACCGAGCGATGGCAAATTGAAGTCCCCCAGAACTATAAGCCTGGGGAACTCAACTGCCAGCTCGGCTACTGACTCGAGGAGCGAGGGGAGGGATGCCGCAACGCAGTTGGGAGGCAGGTACGTTAGCAGCAAACCCACTTGACCCTTGAGGTCCAACTTTATCAGCAGGGACTCACACCCGACAAGCTCCGGAGCAGGGACCCTACGAGGTAACAAAGACTCCCGGATAACAATAGCCACACCGCCACCCCTTCCCTGGGCTCTCGGCTGATGAAGCACCTGAAATCCCTCTGGGCACATCTCTACAAGGGGGACTCCTCCTTCTGTGCCCAGCCAGGTTTCAGTAATACATGCCAGGTCTGCCCTCTCGTCAACAATTAAGTCCCGGACGAGGGGAGCTTTGTGAACAACAGACCTGGCATTTAGCGACAACAGCCTGAGACCAGGGTCCTGACTGCTCGCGCCATCTGGTCTTGGAGTGGGACTCATAGGGCCGGAAGGAGGGATCTCTGTGATGTAGCGAACCCTCCTTCCCCGGTAATGGCTTGCCCTAAAGTCCCCACCATATCTGCCCCTCCCTGTTATGACCGCAATGCTCCGACCCTCTCCCGTGGCCATAGTCCCCCCGACCACCCCGGTGACCCCCGCAAATCCCGGCAGGTCCTCCGAGTCAATCATACCCAAACTCTCACACAAGCAGTCCTCACGAGTGGTTAAAAAAACACAGATTACAACAATAACAATAATAAAAGTGAGGTCATTCACACCATCCCAGACAATCTCATGCACTCAACATACCAATTTAAAAATTAAAATTTAAAATTTAAAAGTTGCGCCAGTTGGCAAGTCCGTACTAAGCTTGTGATAGTCCAAGGCGTCCTAGTTGCCTATTTTAATGCAGAATTTTTCTTCTAGAGCTTAGTGTGGGGATAAAAATTCTAAAGGAAACAATGAAGCAAAACCCAAACCTAAAGCAAGCATTTGTGAAATAAACAAATGTTTGACAATGGTGAAATAGAACAGCAAAAATGGGATAAATTATTGGAAACTACAACATAAATACATGCATCAAAATTATTAATTTATTACAGATGAATTACCATGTCGCATTAGAGATACACACACAGCATAGATGACAGCAACACTGAGGAAAAACATCAGGCTTGGAATAAATATTAACAATTCAAAAATTCCCATAAACACATAATGTTCATATCAGACAATTCTGATAAAATGCTAAAGTTCCACCAGAAGGGTTTTTTTCAATTGCTTTCTATCTTAAAGCAATAAAGTTGGTGGATGGATAAATTTAAATATCAGATAATACTTAAAAATCTGAAGACTAACTGATCTTAATGAAAAAGATTTAAAGTAAGGGCTAATTTTCCAGAATTGGTGAGACTGAACGATTAGATTTGGTTTTACCATTTCGGGCTATTCTTTTAATGTTAGAAATACTAGTTTTAAACTACTTGTTTACATAAAACAAACACATTTGGACTCCTATTTTTGCTTATTAAAATTTGGAGGCATCAAATTTCAAATGGAAGGCATTTGCAGGAGCATTCTTTAAATAAAAATCCTTCGCAAAGTGTTCAATGATATATAATGAATACTGTATATACTCGAGTATAAGCCTAGTTTTTCAGCCCACTTTTTGGGCTGAAAAAAGCCGCCTCGGCTTATACTCGAGTCAGTGAAAAATTTGCCCGAAATGGAGAAAAAGGGGCGGGGCCATGCCGCTGGGTGACACTCGTGAATGGCCCAGTGCCCCTGTGAGTTTCCCCTCCGTGTCAGTTTGCCACGCAGCGCGCACCGCACCATCCCCCCTCCTCACGTTCTAATGTAATGCAGGGCTGTCTTACGATTCCCCTTCCTCCCCCTCCTGCCGCTCTGCAACAATGTCCCACCTCCTCCTTGTTATGGCAAGCAGCCACATAGCGATGTCCCACCTCCTCTGGTACAGTGATCCAATGATAGGAATCACTGTGCCGTGTGTCATAGGAGGCGGGACATCGCTCCCGCGGCTGCACGGGACATCATCATCACAGCGGGACATCAGCATCATGAGGTGAGTGAAGTATTTCATTGAATACACCGCTAGTTTACTGTTTTTCTTTGAAATAAATATTCAAAAACATTATTGGTATCTATTTTTATTTTTGAAATTTACCGGTAGCTGCTGCATTTCCCACCCTAGGCTTATACTCGAGTCAATAACTTTTCCAGTTTTTTGTGGTAAAATTAGGTGCCTCGGCTTATATTCGGGTCGGCCTATACTCGAGTATATACGGTACATTGTTGAAGTAATAATAAATAAAAAAATTCTAAATCCATTCTAAAACAACTGGCTAATTGTGCAACCGGATATAATAATAACATTTATATGCCAACCACCTCCAAGCATCTCTGAAACTCACAACAATGAACAAAGAATTACAAAAAAGTCAATAAAGCAATCTAATAAAAAACAATTGGTTTGGTTATACTGCATCAGACCAATTATTGTTGCATTTAGAATATGATCAAACATTTTTAAGTAATTCTAATCATTAAAGGGAGTATTTAAGTGAAAAAACAGATCTTTTGCTCTTTGCCAACAAAGCTCAGTCATATTTCACAGATGGCCACTAAACATTTGGATCCCATATTGCATCTCTCCAACTAAAGCTTCTCTGCATTATTATTCCTGTTTTTGAATATAACTTTCACTCTAACACATAACACTCTTTAGTTCAGCTACCTTAATTAATACAATAAATAAATAGAATTTCTTTTATTAAACTTGACACAGGAAAGCAATCCACTAGTAATTCTGCTTTAGAACCCGTTATTTTGTCAAAAACCCAGATTGTTTCATGTTTATGAATCCGTGAAATTAGTTTTTAAGGCAGCCAAGCAAATTTCAATAAATTTATTGGAATATAATTGTATAAGAGAAGAACTATCTTAACTATCTGTAATATATGAATCATATAACCATAAACCTTTATGTTTATGTAACATAAATCAATAAATGTTTTACATCCAACTGAGCAAGAGATATGCATACATAAAAACATCCTTTTCCCCCTCTGGATTGAGCAGTGTTAGATCTAAGCATGTGAAATTCTGTCCTGCAGGCCTAACAGGGAAGGTGAGCCAGGATTCATTTCTGTCAACTACCATCTAGATCAGGGGTGTCAAACTCAAGGCCTAGAACAGGCCTGTTGTGCCTCTGCCAGCAAAAACAGCTTGGGAGGGCTGCAGGCATTTTTGATGGCAGAGGATTGCAGGCGGCCATTGCAGCAAAAAATGGAGCTCAGGAGCCCATTTTCACTGGCAGAGTGCTCGTGCCTCCACAGGCACCCCCATCACAAGCCACGTCGAGCTGGCTATGCCCACTCTAGCCAGGCCCACCTTGGTCCAAGTCAAACACAACCCTAATGCGGGCCTCAATGAAATCGAGTTTGACATCCCTGACCAAGATAGATGAGCACACTAATGCCAATATTTGCAACTAAAATTGCAATTGAACTGGAAGTTTCATATTTTCACTGGTAAGGAGGATACAAGCTAGGACTTTAATCTGTATTTTCTTTTAATCCCAAACTTTTGTGTAAATGATATTCAGTAACATTCAGTGGAATTATCTTCCTCAACTGCTTCAGTTTATAAAGGTTTGCTTGTCTTTAGTAGCATTTTATACTTCATTAATAGAAAACTAAGAAACTAGGAAATTATTTAATTGTTCTCTGAGGTTATCATTTTTATTTCTTTCTTAATGTTTAAAACTTCATCACATTTTCTCATTATATCTAGTGAAAAATTCTTATTCAAGGTCTTATATTTATTGCAAAGAAAATCTACACTAATAGAAAACTAAGAAACCGCTCTTTTCAAAAGAGTTCTCACAAGTCAAAAACACTTCCTTGAGTCTACAGAACCGCATTCTTATGAATAGGGAAATAAAGAATTGGAACTCTACAAAAATATATGATTTTGACCGAGTATCTGCAGGTACAGAAACAAATGCTATAGAAAACCATGGCTCGCAGAAACACAAGAGTCTTGACTTGCAGAATATATATAAAGTGCTTTAACTACCAATATTCAAATGCTGAATATGTGGAAATGTAAGTTGCAGATTTTAGAATAGGCTTTAAGAACTATATGTATGTGTACGTATGTATGTGTATGTATGTATGTAAATAATACACACACACACACACACACACATATTTGAACCTGTTAGCATATACTTGAGTTATGCAAACAGGATGCTTTTTATAATTATCCTTATATATTGCCAATGGCCATTATAAGTTATATTATAATATTATTATTATATTATAAGTTATATACCAAGCCAAAATGTGTATATTTTAACATAATAATCACTGTTATTAAATTATTTGGAAACGTGTTTGGAAAGCTATTTCTTTAAACATTTTTTCAATAGGTGAAAGGTAACCACAATAAGCCAGCGATAATATCCAAGCATAGATTCACAATTTTTTTCCATGTATGATTCTGCTTTGACAGAATACAGCAAATCACTTGATTCCTAAATTTATCTGTAATCCTAAACTACTGTCTGAAAGGAACAAGTGGAATGAGGTGATGCAAGCCAACCATGCTTGGGACTTCTGTAAAAAGTCCAATTGGAGTATATGATCAGCACGATTCTTGAGATACTGCATTTTACCCTAAATGCATGAATATATCTGCCCCAGGTAATGTTTTAAAGAGAAGTCTCTGAATAGCTGTGGGCTGTTGTAGGGAGAGGTGACCCAGAACAGTGTAGAGCATGGCATGACTGATTGTAGGGATCCTAAATGAACAACTAGTCTCTAGAAGAATCTTTCGTTTTCCAGCCCTACAATTTTGACAAAAAAAGAGTAAAAGCAGACTAAAACAGCCTTCTGGCCCTACACTGAAGCCCTATTGTTGAGGGACTGCATACAAGTGGACCTGGCATTTTTCAATTTTCTTCACAGCTAAGAAAACTCTTTATTCATTATTTTGCTGAGAATTTCATCATAATAAGGACTGAAAACCAGCTTGTTGTAGTCAACAAGGCGAATATACTTGATAGCAATCTCCTCCAGCTCTCTCTGAATAGGCCCCAATCCACCAATCACAGGAGGTGGTGATTTCTGATGACAAGCAAGGTAATTCTCTAAAAACAACTGGATCCTTGAATCTTGAGAAAAGAAGAGAGTTAATAACACAACTTAAGAGGTCTTAATTTATCTTGTCAATTTATCTAGAGTCAAACTAAACTTATGTGTCAAATAAATTAAAGGATTCTGCTGCTTTCTGATTCAAGAAACCTATGCCAATAATAAATACTAGAAGTTCCTTCAGCAGAATTGCCTTTTTACTCCAAGTATTCTGGTTGCATCTAAATATATAAAATACAAGGGAGCCATATCCTGTTTTTTATATATCTGTAATTATCCCAGGATAAAATCCTTAATCTTTTAAAATCATTTAGTTTGTTCACTTAGCTAAAAGAAATTGCTTATTGCTATAAAAGACATGGCCTATCACAAATATTATCTCAAATAATTTCCACTTTTTTATAACATTAACATATGGCATGTTCTCAAATATGAATATGAACTTGCAGACAACTATAAACTCTGAACAAAACTTATTTCATCTATAATGCATACCTATCAGTTTGCATACAGCATTATCAGGATTGGCAAGAGCCTGGATTTGTCCTTTAAGCACAATCACTTTTTCAGATGTAAATGGTGTGAAGCCATGCTGGGAAAGGCAACTGTTAACTTCAGCACAAATCTTTTCACTTATGACAGCCAAAGTTTCATCCAAGTTGAAGGAACTAGAGACAAAGGTTGGAAGAATTAAAGAATGATAAAAAGCTTCCTTATATTAGAATAGCTCACATGACACTTTAAAACTGATTTATGTATCAGCAAAATAATAATCCTTGCCCCAAATTAAAAAGCTCTAAGAAGTCCTGAAGAAGAAAAATGGCATTAATGGAAACTATACCATAATTTTTCTGCCTTATAAATATAGAGGTAGTCCTCGACTTACAACAGTTCATTTAGTGACCGTTCAAAGTTACAACAGCACTGTGATTTAGCCATATTCACTTAAGAACGTAGTTATTAACTTACCAACTGCAGTGTGGTTAACAAAGGTGGCAAGAAAGGTCATAAAATGGTGCAAAACCGACTTAACAAATGTCTCGCTTAACAACAGAAATTTTAGGCTCAATTGCAGTTGTAAGTCGAGGATTATCTGTAATAGGAAATTAAATTCATAAAGAAATGACAATGACAGAAAGTAGCATTTCCTATTCACATTAGGAATTAATTATGAGAGGGGTGGGTGGCGGAATTAAAACCTGTATTTTTTCAAAATAGGTTAGCTGGCTGGCTAGGAATACAGAATCTGTAGGCTCAATAGACCAACTTGGGTAATGCTGAGGTCAACTGATTTTAAGCAGATTTCTTATTCCAAGTTAAGAAAAATCTACCAAGCAAATAATATTCCCAATAATTTTAAGGCTTTTTACTATAAACAGAAGCTGGGGGAAACACCTGAATCCTTTCAAATAGGTAGGTCTAAGCTCGAAGTTTCACGTCAATAGCATTCAGCATTAATTAATTGAGGACCCAGACTGTGGGGGTGATATGCTGACTCTGTAAACCGCTTAGAGAGGGCTGAAAGCCCTATGAAGCGGTATATAAGTCTAACTGCTATTGCTATTGCTATTAAACCATCACAGACCAAAACCTGCAAGGTACTCACGGAAGGTGTAGCCCTGTCAGCAATACTTGGATAGCCATTTTGAGTTCGTTTGTAAAAGCTGGCAAATCAGAAAGAGCTGTGCCTGATGCATTGAATGTGACCAGAAGAATAGCACCAATTAGAATAAGCTGGTCCAAATCCAGCTGCATTTCCTGGAAACGGCTTTGGTCCATTAAGACAGTCTGCAAAAACATTTTCAGCACAGAAAATGGACTAAGTTTGGAATATAAAGAATGAAAAGGTGTGGTAAGAAAGAAATCTCATAGCCTAATGTAAGTGGGCTTATTCAAAGTTCTTAATATAGTTAATTTCCAAACTATTCTAGGTGCATCAATCTTTTTGATCTCAAGCCACAGTATACATGCATGGATTCCTTTTCAAAAACCTTAATCAACTTATAACTGGCTGAAATTAAACCTTTAGTAAATACAACACTTTCAGATAAGTAAAAAAGAAGTAAAAAGTAAGAGGAAAAGCAAATGTAAAATTATACAAGACCAATGGATCAAATGTTGTATAATTCCTTCTGATCAACTACTATTCTATCTCAGTTCAAGATACACTTCTCTATAATGTCCCATTGAGCTTCTTCAATTAAAAATCATGAGAAAGTTGAACCCTGCCCAGTTCATAGTACTATAAAAGGTACTGGATTCCACCACCTATCTCGAGGTTGTAAATCTGCTGTAGTTAAAATCATTCCAAGCAAAGTTCATACCAATGAACAGAATGTTCCAGTTTTTAATTAGCTGATTTTTAAACTACAGTATGGGAAGGAAACCAACATAGATTAAAAAACCATAAATCAAGACATGCCATGTGTATTAAAATATATCAATCAGAATTGGTTGGTCATTCAAACATAATTTATTTACAGCAATTTCTGTGACTGATACAACTCATAAATTATGGGTTTAACTTTAAAATCCTAACTTGGGACCACAACCTTTGACTTATATAAGATAAACCATATTCTAAGAACTGACTCATGCAGTAAGCATTGTATTTGGTTACATGCATATGCCTAAAACAAAGTGTCATTTTGGTAATAGCTCAAAACTGAGCTGAACTGAAGAAGCTTCCTGAATGACAAGCGAAATGTCTTCAAGGAAAAAAAGTCCAGTTGCTCTTGAAATAGCACCTTTGGGACAACTCAAAATTAAATTCTCTTCTCATTTGTCCCAATGTTGAGATCCTTATCAGTGCTGCTTTGAACTGTTCAAGTATTACAAAACAGCTTCTCAAATAGTCAGTAAGCTTACTGATATTGGTATTAAATTGTCTCAGTTTTGTGAAGGTATAGCCTCTTTCTCAAACTCCAAGAAACACAATGATAAAAAGGCAATTAGTTCTCTATGAAAATAAAGGATCCAGGATCAATGTTATCTATATGTCATTTCACAGGTTTGTTCTCTAATGAGTACTAATAATTATTTTTCCATGAGGATACATTTATTTATTAGATACATATGGTGACTTATTTTTTCAGTTAAAAAATACTTTTATTACAGATTTTAGAGCGATAAAAGATACAAATTAAAAGGAAAGAGAAAAACCACAAGAAAAAGAAGCATAAAAAGAACTCCCAAGTGACTTCCCTCCCTCTTCAATGCAAGTATAGTATAACCTCTTTGTTTCCTCTTACCTAACAAATATAAAACTCTTCACCCCATAAGCTATATCTTAACAATAGTCAAGTCAAATATGTAATGACTTCTTCAATCCAGTTATCAGCAAAAGATCCAAACAAAGCTCTAAAATTATAATTAACATATATAAAACTCAGCATTCCACATATCAACTCTTAAGTATAACACAATTTAATTTAAAAGGCTTTCAATGATCCCGATATCCAAATGCAAACAAACTAAAAAAGAAACTTCAAGTTTAATATGATGAAGATAAACCATTTTTCCTTTGCAAAAGACAAGTTCTACTACACATTCTAAATAGCAAATAGTGACTAGAAATAGCAAATTATTCTGTTCAATATATGTTCCATATCTCCACTCTAACTCATAAGCACATCCATATTTTCACAAACGTATAATTCCAGAGTAATATATAATTCCAGAGTAATATAAAAGACTAAAATTTAACATAAAGTCAAATAATTTCTCCCTTGAAAGAAAAAGTTCTCCAAACTTCCTTATTTTGAAAAAGTAAAAGTAAAAAACAATTAAATGCAAAATCAGTTTAATTATATTATGTAAAGTAATTATAGGAGAAAAGACTTTTAATCATAGTAATGTATGTCCAGAATCATTTGATAGTGAAATAGGTGGCTATAAATTTAATAAATACAAAAATTAAAATTAAAATGTAAGTGAAGAGAAGACAACCTCTCTTGACAACCTCTTGTGAGTATTTGTACTCTCCTCCACAGGAGAGTTTCTGAGGATTTTATTCTGCTAGTAATAGCTGACTCTTGGGCTTATCTCTGTTTGACCCAATGACCTTGAAACGTTTCCATGATTGTATGTCTAGCATGACATCACAGAATGCAGTTATCTTCCCACTGAAGTGATACCTATTTATCTGCTTGCACTTGCATGCTTTGGAATTGCTAGGTTGGCAGAGCTGGGGCAAGAAAAGGAGCTCGCCCCGTCACATGGCACTCAGATCTTGAACCTTTCCTGTCAATAAACACAGCATCTTAACCACTGAGCCATCACACCATCTCTCCATAGCTACCTAAAAATAAAATAGAAAGCTCCAAAGAAATGGGGCTTTCTATGCCTCCTCTAAGAGCCTAGAGGTAAATACTCCTTCCCCATCAATACCCACTAACATCTAGGATGTTTTCTTTCCTTGCATTAAACTCTTCAGTGCCTTAACAGGAGGGATTAAGAACAAGAGTGATCTAAAATCTGTCCTAGGATTTTACACAGTAGTTATTATCTAGATTTCAGAAATTGCAGATATAGTTACTTCTGGAAAAGGCTTCTGCAGATGATTCCACTTGAGTAGTTGGATATATGCATGATTTTGTACAGCAACAGGACTCAGTGCCGGAATTCTACTGGCAGAGGCAGCATCATTATTACTAGCACAGTCAACTTTGGATTGTAGATCAATCATGGCTTCTTGCAGCCATTCAGTCACAAAATCTAAGGAATCTATTTTAAAGAGAGAGAGAGAATTTTTCTTTAATTCAGTCGTTACTCCACCAATGTATTTATTCATTTAAAATAAACCTATACTGCCTT
Organism: Thamnophis elegans; assembly: GCF_009769535.1. Lineage (NCBI taxonomy): Eukaryota > Metazoa > Chordata > Lepidosauria > Squamata > Natricidae > Thamnophis > Thamnophis elegans. The sequence continues at coordinate 91,427,993 of NC_045541.1, forward strand.
TCGAGAGTGATTTCTGCAACTAAATACTCATCATGTGTCTGAGAACTTTCTCCAATAGCTCATACCTCAAATCCAGTTATTAGACACAGCCCCATAGAAGGAAACAGGAAGGGCTAAAATCAGGTCCACAAGTGGAAGGGATCATATAGTGAAGTTATCATAAAATTGACAGGTGCCACCATTTCTTCTGCCCGTTTATCATTATCATAACTAAAACATTTAAATAATTATGGCTACCATTATTGTACATTTTCCCCAGGACATTTACAATCGTTCAACACAAAAGATAAATTCTACTTTGGGGAATAGCTGCCAGATTTACATAGCAAAGGCCATGAAATCCAGTGTATTTTTTCTATAACATATAAAAATGTGGGAAACGGCACTGACTATGCAGGCATTTGGTGGTAGTTTTTAATTTGTTTTGACTTGCATCATTTTGGGTGGGGTGTGCGAAACAGGAATTGGAGGCATATATGGAGTTTTTTATTTGATATTCTTTTGATTACTGAACAGTTAAGTAAGTTGTTAAAAATGAAACTGGATATTCATTCTGAATCTATTTCATAATTTCCGTTTTAACAATATAAGTGTATCATTTAGTAAAGGAAGGCAAGAAAAATCATACTTGGCTGTTTTTCATACAGTTCCTGAAATTTCTTTCTTTCATATTCTACTGACTGCTGCATTAAATGTGGCCTAATGCTAGTGACAGCAAAATTAGCCATGTCCATTTTCATCAAATCCAACACAGAGAAAATTGCTCTGCAAAAAATAAAGACACATTAAACTTTTCAAAATTTAATCATACTTTTAAAAGATGAAGCAAGTCTTGAACAGTCAAGAAAATTAACTAAGTCAAAAGGAAATGAAGAATTACTCTTCTTTCAAGGGAAGCTTATGGAAATAATGAAGTATTATCCAATAGGAGTTACAACGGAATAATGCTTTATATATTATCCTTATTACAAAGCTCACTAGAAGTTCTGATCTGAAAATCCCATAATACGGAGTTATATGGCTTTCAGCCTTTGTATTTGGAAATTACTGAGTGAGATTTGAATTACATCTAAGAGACACTAAATTGAGAAAGCTTCATTATTTTGCAAATTATCTTTAAATTGCAATCTTATATCTATTCTCTGGGGAGAAATTTCCATTGAATCAATTTGGATTGATTTCCGAAGAAAGGCAAATAGCATGATTTTATCCATACTTATTCTGAGAACTGTAGCTCGGTTCCTACTGATAACATATGCCCACCTCAGAGCAATACCACTTCTGAATGCCAGGGAAGAAGATCTGCCTTGATGAAATGCTATCCATCAGACAATTCCTTCTACACAGAAAAAAGGCATGTGATGCAAAATCCCAAGCTAGTAGGGCTCCCCCCAACATATGGGGCTTTTTTTCTGGAAGGAATCCACATTTATAGTCATACGAGCCTTTAAATAAGAGAACTCAATGAGACTGGGAAAGAAAGAGAGGTATTTCAGAACATTACTGACAATCAGAGATAAACATTGCACTCCTGAGCTTATCTGGAAAAGGACACTTATCCCTTAGGGAACACATTCTGGGGGGGAAAGGTTCAAACAATTCACAAAGAGCCCGCTATTACGAATTCATTCATAAATGAAGGCATGGGTTTTATTTAGTTTGCAAGGTTCTGCATCATAATCTCCAATTTCTTTACTTTAAACCTGATTAACAAAACTGTGTGAATCTTTACAGGTAATCCTCAACTTACAACAAAAATTGAGCTCAAAATTTATGTTGCTAAATGAGACATTTAGTGAATTTTGCCCCATTTTACGACCGTTCTTCACACATTTGTTCAGCGAATCACTGCAATTGTTAAGATAGTAACATGGTTGTAAAGTAAATCTGGCTTTCCTATTGACTTTGCTTCTCAGAAGGTTGCAAAAGGAGGATCATATGACACTACGGCACTGCGACTGTCATATGAACCAGTTGCCAAGCATCTGAATTTTGATCATATGACCACTGAGATGCTGCAACTGTCATAAGTGTGAAAAACGGTCATGTTACTTTTTTCAGTGTTGTTGTAACTTCAAATGTTCGCTATGAACTATTGTTAAGTTGAGGACTTCCTGTACTTATTTAGGATCTGCTATAAGGGGCTTGAACTTTCACCTTAAAGAACTGGAAATACACCTCACTGCAAAACATTACAAGAATTATTTTTAGCCAAAGAATAATCTTCCTTTATTATTCCAAATTTTCTTCATTCTTAAGATAACGTCCCCAATAAAAAGCAAAGAAAATATATTCAAGTAGTCCAGGTAGCATTTAATGCCTATTAAAATAATGCAGCTGTTTAAGCCATTTTGAAGTGAAGGCTTATTCCTTTTTTTTTCTTTCCCCCCACTAGCACCTGAACAGGGGAACAATTTCACGAATGTCTTTCAACTTCTGGATTTCTTCATCTCTCGATGGAGCGCAGAGTGTCCCCATCATTCCAATGATGAATTCTGCCAGCTTAGAAATGTCAAGGGCATCATTCTCAGCCTCCTGCTTTATCAGCTCCAGATCAAGAGCTTCAGTAATCTGATTCCTTAATCGAGTATGGCCAGGCAGCAAAAAAGACAAGAGAGTCTGAAAGAAAGTAATATCCTTTTTATTAGCTCCTAGTCCTAATTACACTGGTGTCATCACCATTCAAAAATAAAAACCAGTACAGTACAACATTATGTTACTATGAATTAGTGGTCATATAAAAATGTAAGGTCAAATGATTTTAGGTTTTCAGAGTTTCATTTATTGAAATTGGACATTTCTCCAACTGCATTCAAGATGCAATTGATTATAGATTTGTGCTCCATTTTTCTTTTAAAGACTCTTGAACAGCTTGATTGGGAAAAATTGAAAAAAAGCAAATAAAAGTTAAGCAATTCTCTTTCTGTATGCCCTATGTTTTTTGCAATACTATTCTCTCACAATATCATGCTACAAAGAAGCAATTGGATAGAATTTTAATATAGTAGATAAAGGCTTATCTAAAAGGTTATAGCCATTATACAGCCAAATTGAAAAATCTTGTTCAGTCAAGTGGCAGCCTAGAATGACCAGCGTAATGACTCAGTAGTGTCAGGTCATAAACCAGATAATTGGAAAATAAAAAGTCCTAGTACATTCATTTTAGAGCGATAAATGGCAGATCTTAAAGGAGTGAGAAGAGAGCAAAGCAACAAAAGCTATTTCAAAACTACAAATAAAGGATTTGCATCGCCCATCCATGTTTCCAAAGCCCAAGAAAACAAATAGATCATGGTTTTAAGACAGTAAAAACTTTCTTTAATGGATCAAACCAGAATTCATCTATCTCAGCATACTATCTTCCAGCGTTCCAAAAACTGCATCTGAATATCAAAATGGAACACAAAGGCCCAATTTTACATATTCATTGGGTAATCCATGTAAAATAGTCCATTGTTTTAGAATATTTTAGTACTTTAAGAAACTAGCAACAATGTAAATGGGATTATTTGGAAGATAACACATACAAATTGTCCTTGCTTAATGTTCAGCAACCATTTGAAGTTCCAATGGCACTAAATGAAGGGACCTATGACTAATCCTCAAAGTTCTGTCGGTCACATTGCCTCCATAGTCACATGCACAAAATTGGGACTTTTTATATTTATGACCACCTCCTGCTGCCACTGCTGTCCCACCCTGGCTGACTAGCTATTCAAAAAACTGTGGAGATTACTAGTTGTACAACTAAAACTGTATATTGCTGCTACTTCAATTATTTTTAAATAATTAGATTTGCAGATAGACAAGAAACATTCAAATGACAATAAATACTTTCTATCTTACCTCTTTAACTTCTCCTACAAGTTTAATTGCGTGATCATATGATGGGGGTTTTTCCTTTAACTGTGCTTCCAAGCAATCCCAAAAAGCTTTGTGAACTATATCTCTTACTCTTTTTTCAAAACTGGTAAGCAAAATGAAAGTAAATAAACAAAAATATAACATTAATATAAAAATAATCAGCAAATGGGACTTAGAAGAAAAGCAACTCTAATGTGCAGTTAATTGAAAAACACATTATAAGAAAGGCATGGGTAAATATCTTGCCAACAAACACACAAAGATTATGTATTAAAGAGGGAATCACAATACAGAAGAAAAAGGCATTATAATTTCTTGCTAGGCTCAGTGACTATGATGGCAATAAGAGAAACTCAGCAGATTTTATTACATACACACTCACTCACTCACACACACACACAGTGTGCGTGCCCACTCAACCTCCCCGCCCACTTGTGCATGCGCGCCCGCCTCCCCCCATGCATGCACATGTGACCCCTCTTCAAGCTCTGGAGGCTTTCCTGAAGTCTGGGGAGGGTGAAAACAGCCTCCCCTGGCCCCCCGGAAGCCAGAAATGGATCGTTTTCAAACTTCCAGTTGGCCTTTTGGGGCCATCCCCCCCCCCCCCCGGCTTCAGGAAAGCTATGGGAAGCCACCAAATATGACTCAGCGTGCCATAGGTTCGCCATCATGGTCCTAGAGGGTCATGTCTTAATCCCATCATCCTGGAGCTGGAGGTTTTTTTGTCTTATAGATAGGATGGCTCAGTCCTTCCCAATGTGTACCAAAATATCTACTGGGGGCAGGGAGCTATTTCCTTTAAGATTTTTCTTTTTCTTTTAGAGGAAATATTTTATCCTACCTTTTTAAGATTTCCTCAAACATTTCATTCTTCTAGGAAGGGTGGGTGCTAACTTTCTGCACAATTGTAAGAATTTTTATTTTTCTACATTACATCATCCATGACAACTATTCTTCGTTCTGCAAAGCAATCAACACTTTGGCAAGATTTGCCTAATTTCCATTGTGTTTTAATAACTGTTACAACACTTATGTTGTTCATTTACTGTGTGCTTATGAAATACAGTGTGAATTTCATAAGTATTGTATTTTTGCAGTTGTATTTTTAAAAAGTGAATTTGCCCTAATGTATTATCTTTCAGTCTTAAAATCTCCATGAGTATTCTTCCATAAAAGAAAAATATTGTCTCTTTAAGACTGAGTCTAATGGACTGTAGAAGATTTAAAAAAAAAAAAAAAACCCTTCCATAGTATTGGTCTGAGCATGTTGGAAATGGATTTCTTAACTGCAGTAGTGACCTCACTTTTGAAGCTACTGGTCATTTTTCTTTTCTTTTAAGATTGTGAACTATAGCCCAACTCTAGAATTTTTTTCAACCCATAACAGGTCTCTTACCTGTTTTCTGGCAAGTCAGGCGGCTTAATCTGAAAACCTCTATTGAGAACAATCTCATGGGCCAAGGCCATGTTTGTAACACCTTTTGCTGTATCCATCAGTTCCTCCACTGACACAAACTGAGCAGGGCTAGCTGTGGACCAAGGAAATATGCTTCAGCAAAGTATAGCCTACTAGTTGAACATACAATCTGATCATTTCAATCAAGATATACAATACCTGAAGCTGTAATATAATCATGTATTATACATACATACCCATCATGCTATTCCCTTTCAAAATGAAGAATCTTTATTCAACATGGGGAAGATAACTAAGAAATGCTATGTGAAAAAATTCTTTTTTTAATTAACTGATATAGTTAATTTATCCCAATCTTGTTATGCCAACATCTTTCATACCTGTCAACACATTTCTGCTTTTGCAAATCATCCTAGATTTTAATTATTTCTACACAGTAATTCAGTCATTTATTCTTTAAATTTCTCACTACTCTAGTTTTAAAGGGTGTTATAAACTCCACATACAAACATGTTCTTGGTCTTCTTTTTTCTCTCATTCCACTCACTCTTTCTTCATGTATTTGTTGTGCAATTGGATCCTCATTCACTCTTTATATATGATCGAATTATTCCAGATCTGGCCTGCACATTGTTGCCAGGCATAAAGCCACTTGACAGTCCTCAAATTTTGCACATTTGCTCAATCGGAATTTTGACAAGAACCATCCTAAACATATGTACTTAGATTAGTAATGTTTATGTAAATCTTTTTTATGAGAAAACAATATAGGCATTCTTCCAATCTTCATGCACAGATACAACCTTCACATATGTTAATGAAACTGCATTGCCATTCATAAACAAAGCACATCCAAAGTTCAACATTTTATCAATTAAAGCAGCCGTACCAGCACCGCACAGTACTTAAATTATTTTTCATAACTTTCTTTGCTTGGAACCAACTTTTATAGTTTCTTTCAATTTCACTCTCTGACATATTGCTATCATTCCCATTCAAATCTCTAATTTTTTTCACTTTGCTTTCAACTCAAATTATTTTATCATTTTTCTTCTTAATATATTCATCCTACTGAAGGTTCCATCTTTAGCCTTTTTCACCTACTTCTAAAACAAGTGTCTTATTCATATCCAAATCACTTGACATTTTCTCAGCCTCTTTTATTTGTTGTTTTTTTCTGAACACTCTTTGGAACTATTTTTATGTGTGTGTAACCATAATGCACAAATATACATTCAGAAACGTTTTTTCAAACCTTGTTTTTAATATCATTCTCTTATTATCTAGCTATTTATTATTATGTGGCTACTTGTCTGTCTGCTTGCAGGCCTATCTGCCAAATTCCCCATGTTTCTATGGCACTCTGTCAAATAATTATTTTCATGCTGTTGTAAGCAGCTTGAATATCATCCTTTCTTTCTTTTTTATTTATCATTCATTCTATTGGGAAAATCATCTATTTTTTAATACAGAACTAATACTTTCTGTTCTTATAGTCATTTTATTTTCATTCTCATTTCTTTATTTCCCTATTTTCTCATGTCTATTTTCATCCCAAACCAATTCTCAATGTTACAAGATAACAATCTGTCTCATTCTAAGCCTCTTGTGAACTTCTCTCAATGCAATTCCTTAAGTTTTAAATTTTTACAGGTAGTGAATTGATGAGGCTGAAACCACATGGAAAGAAAAGATGGGCTCCATGAGCAATCACCCAACCACTACTTTATCAATATTTACCACACTTCATATTTATTTATATCCTACCTTTATAATTTTTACAAGTTAACTCAAAGCAGCAAACATGTCTAACACACCTTCCTCTTCCTATTTTCCTTACAACAATTCTGTGAGGTAAATTGGGCAGAAAGAGAATGACTTGCCTCAAGTCACCAGTACAAGGACTAATGGTGGATTACAAAACTAACAAATAAATTATAGACATCAATGCAAGTGAATATTTAAGTATAGTCTGAAATGTTTTATGTGTTAAACTTCCTAAGAACTGATCATGTTGTACCAATATTTTGGGTATTAAAAGGAAAATACAATCTAAGTACTGCATGCTAAGTATAAGGAAGTCTTTATAAAGAGCCGTGGTGGCATAGTGGTTGGAATGCAATATTGCAGGCTGACTCTGCCACTGCTAGGAGCTTGATCCTGACCAGCTCAAGGTTGACTCAGGCTTCCATCCTTCCAAGGTCAGTAAAATGAGGACCCAGATTGTTGGAGGAAATATACTGACATTGTAAACCACTCACAGAGTGTTGCAAAGCACTGTGAAGCGGTATATATGTCTAAGTGCTATTGCTATTAATACCAAGAAGCCTTTAATTACGATGTTGATATAGTTCTAACAGAATCCAATTCAAATTTTCCATACTCAATCCACAGAAGATTAACTTCACAACCTTTGAATGAAAAAAAAATCTGGGTTACCAACGAGTGGTTTTTCACTAATGAAACCTGGGTGTAAGTATATGTATGTACCATTTTTCATTTTTAAGAGAAAACATGGTCACAAAAAAATGAAGGTTTCCCCCAAAGGAAAGGAAATTGAAATGTTGGGTAAATAAATTGTGTTGTTGTTGTTGTTGTTGTTGTTGTTGTTATACAATTGTATCACAGTGGCCAGTTGTTTCGCCGGATTTGGCATTGGTTACTAGTCGGGCCCCACCCAGGGGCCTAGGACGTCGTAACGTATTTTCGTAATATGCGTGCAGATCCAAGCAGTGCGGCTTTTTGCATTTGACTGATGGTGATTTGTCAATTTTTTAACTGTTTTAAATGTCATTCCAGTGCTTTTGGAATAGCACCCAGTGTGCCAATTACCACTGGAATTACCACTGCTGGTTTGTGCCATAGTCGTTGAATTTCGATTTTAAAGTCCTGGTATTTTGCGATTTTTTCATGTTCCTTCTCGGCGACCCTGCTATCACCTGGTATTGCAATATCTATGATTGTTGTTGTTGTTGTTGTTGTTGTTGTTATTATTATTATTACATCTTTGGTGAGATTCACAGTCTTTGGGGCTGGTTGGTAGCTCAACAGCTCGAGTCCTAACCAAGGACCTAGGAACTGTTAAGGTAACGTCGGAGAATATAAGCTGTTCCAAGTAGGGTGGTTTTTTGTAGAATCAGAATGTTCAAGTGTCATAAATTTAAAATTTCCAAATAGCGAGGTAGCCCTTTGGGTATTGTTCCAAGGGCTCCAATTACAATAGGGACAACACGCGATTTCTTTTTCCACAGTCGCTCAACTTCAATTTGAAAGTTCCACTACTTTGTTATTTATTATTATTATTGTTGTTGATGTTGTTGTTGCACAGTCAGCCAGGTGTTTGAACTTAATTTGGCATTTTTATCAATGTATTGATTATCATTATTTTCATTATCATATCTATGCTTTGAATAAGAGTTAGTGGCAAATAGAGATTAAGGATAAATAATCATCTGTGCAGGATGTAACCGAAATGCAAATGCAAAATAGAATCAGTATTTATATCTTAATTCAGAAAATCTCCAAGATTGAAAGATAGGGCAGTTTTATGTTAGCCAAACATTAGGTTGCTAGTTAATTTAAAAAAAACACATTTATCAGGACATGATACAGTATCATAGCAAAGATTCTAATGTATACATAATACATATTAAATATGTGTTTACTTTAGTTAATTTGTGATCAAGACCAAAATATCAAACACAATATAGTCAGAAAACAAACAAACAAAAGGAAACATCTTCCCCAGGAAATTAATAATATCATCAGGCATCAAGGCAGAGATAAATCTGCATTAGAATGCTGCCAAAATTAATCTTAAAGCTGTCATATAACAATTATAATCAAACAATCATAGCAAACCCTGTACATTTCTGCAGGCATTTTTTTTTAATTCTAGCCAAACCAAGCAAGAAATTAGTAGGGGCAGAATTAATTCACAGCACTGTGGCTGATTAAATGGGCAGTGCAACACAATGTATATTGATCAACCTGCTTGAGGAAGGGCCCAGTGAACCTTGTGGTGGCATACTGTTGAATCTTCCCTCCAGGAAAGACATTTAATCTGGCTAATGAAATGATTTTTCTATAGAGAAATTAGGTAAAGAAAAAGTCCCACCATTGCAGTGAAGAGGCTTTGCTCCACTCTCTAGGCAGATTCAGGTAATTTTCTTGGAAAACACATTCATAGTGAGTTGTTTCTAAGATTTTGAGGTGTGGAAGATGTTCCATTTATCAGAAGAAGGCTACACAGATGTACAGAGCAGAAGGAAACTTGCAAAACAATTATTTTTCTTGTGATAAAAAGTATTTTATCGGAATAATTTTGCTTACTCTCAGATATGTTGCTTCTATTAGGACTTGGTGTGTTCTGTCGAATCTTCTTTCGGACACACTGTTCTGCATTTTCTACATGGTCGTGTTGATTATCCTGTGACACATCTGATTTTTCTTCAGTTACATTTGGTATGTTTGGATCCTGAGACATCCTTAATTTTGGCAGTTGAGAAAGATGGAATTAGACTTATCCATATAATTTTACCATTGCTGCCAAATTCTATACCAATAAACCATTATTCAATACAAATTTGCATCTACCACTACTGATGTAATCTAATTTTTAAAGGTGAGAAAAGTAGCATATTAAAATAACACTATAGCAGTTATAATAATCATAATTCAATTTCTTTTAAAAAATCAGCATATTTGATTCTGCAGGTTAATAATTACATGTATGGAGTGTACTCATTTAATAAACACTCACACACAAGTTGGTGTGTTTTGTTAGTGAACAACGAAATCATAGGCTTGTTTTCAGATGAAACTAACAACTATAGATAGATAGTGGGGGAAAAGAGCATTGCACAAAATCTTTGTGTTTGTTTATATTTTAATTCTATTTTTTTGTTTTGGAGTAGGGAACTTTAAATCCGATACCACCTTATTTTGAGATATTTGTAGTACCCAAGACACCAAGTGATAAAATAGGCAACATTAATCACTCAATGAACTTATGTCATACTGAAGTAATATTCTGTGAAGGAAATGTTCTGAAGATCAAAAAAACACAGAATTAACTTTGAAGTCAAATGGCAATATATTATTGGCTATGGACCAAACTGATTCCAATTAAACTGGAATAACATATTACGCAATAGCATCTCTCATCCCTGCAAGAGGAATTCTTGCCTAGGTCTTGTCTCAGACTTTTAATTAAATATTAATCAAGTTGTTCAAAACATAAATAATTACAATCTCTCTGAGTACACTGACTGCTAATGGAAGGACAAAATCCTTTTTGCAAGGCACCAATTTCTGAGCAGAGTATGAAGGACAGTGTTTTGTCATCTTTCTGCGCCCAGCACAGAATGAAACAAAACTTATCCCTTGTTGCATTTCCATGCTGACTAGAGGGACAGCAGCACCCTGCTTTGTGTATAAATTGCAAACTAAGAGATAAGATGCTAAGGGAAAAGGGATAGTCATATGACCAATCTGTTGTGCTTTGATTCCAAAAGAATATCTGACATGGCGGTACACATAACATAGAGACATACTGACCAGCAACATACAAGCAGATCTATATCTCTGCCAGCAGAGAAAAGCACATAAGTTGAGTTTATGGATGGTGAGCACCAAGCAGGCCAATGAAATACTATATTTTTCTCTACATTGTTTACTTCTTTTATTGTAAGCTGCCCCGAGTCACGTATGTGAAATGGGCAGCCATATAAATTGAATAAATAACATTTCCACCAATTTGTTGGATTTCTTATTTACAGTTACTGTTTAATTTTTTATTAAACTTCTAATCAAGAACGGATAGCCTATCAATCTTTTCTACTCTATAATGATGACTGAACTGAAATATCTACATTTGTACTTGCACATGGAGTTGTGAACATTTTAAGCTTAAAAGTTGCCTGTATGACATCAAAAGTATATTTAAATTTTTGGGCTTAACTATTGTCAATAGATATTGGAAAATGACACTTTACTTCATATCCTCAAAATACTGATGTTTCAAGATAATTGTTTCTCTGAATACGTATGAGCACATTTGTTATGTTTACAATATTAGAGTCCCTTATAGCTATAGGTAAAGACAGAACAATCAGAACAATCATGCTAACTCACTGCAGATCATGGCACAATGCAGCAAATGAAAAGGAGTAAGTAGCAAAATGTAGTCCCTTAAACATCCTAACCATGACAGAGGTACAGAACTATTTTCAGAACAAAGACTGGTCTAGAACAACTCACCATGGCCAACTCGCCACTGTCATTTTGCCACAGCCAACATTACACATTCCATGTTTATCAGCACAGAATGTGTCACTTTCCAAACTTTAACACAGAGTGTTAATAATATCATTATTATTAATAATTATGGTCTGTTGTTCCATCTGAAAATGAAATCTGAACCCATGTTTTAAGGCATAAGTTTAGTTCTAATTTTCTTCTGAGAAGCTTATATTTTTACACTAAGGAAGTCCCTTATCCTAAACAGACAATAAGAAAAAAATCTCTTGCAAAATAAGGTTAGACTTTTAACAAACTACACATATATGGTGATATACAAATACTAAGAAGCAGTATGGTGCAGTGTTTTAAAAACTGGAGGTTAAAAATAATCTAGCTCTAAAATATTTGTCCTATTTTAGTTCATTGTTTCAAAGATAAATTAGTCTTGACAAAAGAAAGTCTTTTATAATCCAGAAATCAACATCCCTGTAGCAAGCAGGCATAAATCATGTGAATTATTACTTCATAGAATCTTCTACAGATAGCGGTCAACTGTATCAGTGGTGGGATTCACTTGCCTTCACTACCGGTTCGCAAATGTGAGCGTGCTCATGCACGTTCACACTTTACTCGCACGCACCACTTTCTGTGCATATGCACCGCCTTCTGCTCATGCACAGGTCATGCATTACGTCAGGGCGGGTGGACGGAGCCTCCAGTCACCGCCGCTACAAGTTCACTCAAACCAGTAAGAACCTCTGAACTGTATCATGAACAAAATATTAAAATTGATAAGGTTTGTTATTAATAAAATAAAATTTAATTTAAAAAGGTCTTTATTTCTATAATTGGTATCTGAATAAAAGTCAGATTACTGAAATCAATTTTCTATATCACTCCAGATCTCTGTTTGCCTTATAAATGAACACTTACTTTTCACTTTGATGTCCTTGTAATAAGTTATATTAATATGTATAGGGAGGGAAACCCACGAAAACAAGATGATAATTTCAAGCCAGCAAAACCAAGCAGGATCAAGACTTCTGTAAAACAGACATACTGAAATTATACTTTTAAAAAAGACAAGCAAAGATCGAAGCTGAAAGTATTAATAACAACTGTTTCTCACAAATATAGAATGCTAGTTTTATTATGATAAAGTTTTTAAGAAGAAATCGGATAACCATTTGTCTGAGATGGGATAAGGTCTCCTGCTTGAGCAGGGTGTTGGACTAGAAACCTCCAAGGTCCCATCCAACTCTGTTATTCTGTTCTGTTATCAAAACTGATTATACAAACCTGATTTGGGGGATTTTACAATATGCAAGAAACAGATTCAAAATCATCTTACCTAATTATAAAACAATGTTTCCACAAAATTTGGCTTAACACTCCTATCCAAAAGAAGTCAAATTCTTGAGATTGTTTGTTGCTAAACAGATCTGAAAGAATATTTATAAATACTCTTATATCAAATTACAATAATCAACATACCAACCACAATCAATTTTTCATTTGAAATCAGATTTAATCTCATGGAAATGTCAAAAAATAATTATGTCAGCCATAATTACATGATTTAACCCCACCTCTTTGCTGACTACACATATAATATGGTATGTATAAAAAGGGGTAGGGTTTATAGCTGCCAATGAATTGACTTTTAAAAAATTAAACTTTCAATAAATTTTAGTGTTTTCCTCCTTTCCTCAACATTATTCCCTGCACACACCAAGCCTTAATCTATGTCACAACAACACATATACTGTATATCAGTCTTCAGAACCTTTCTCAGTGACAGTCACACAAAACTATGAAAATACCTTTCCTCAGGGTTGCCGATGCTGGTTTTCCACTTTCTATCTGGGTTTATAGCTTTTTATTTTAATATTAATATTTAATGAAATCTAAGTTATTTTATACATTACATTGAATTATATTGTATGCATTAAATTGGTAAAAGTAACTTAAACTGTTATCAGTTTTTTGTTATTGTTTGTGTGAAATCTGGGTTTGAGGGTGAAATCTTGATTGGTATAGGAAACCTCGCTGGCAATGGGTAAATTAATAAGTAAAAATAATTCAGTTTATTCACATTTATAGTGTTTGCTCTTATTTGGTTTTTTTTTGTGTAGGAGATTGTTTTGTTTTTTTTAAGAAACTCGATTATCAGCCCCTCATTTCTTATTTGTTCTTTCACAAGCCCAGGAACTAAGGTACACAAGAACTGAAGATAAAGAAGCAACATTTGAAATCTTTCCATTTTTGTATCCAAGGATGCCCAACTTTTACCTATTCCAGGTAAAATTCCTCCTCCTCTGTTCCAGAGTATTGAATCATCCCAAATAGTGGGCAGCTGTAGAAAAGGAGCAGGAAAACTTCCACTGCTGTCTAAACACATACCCTTAACATTAATACAGCAGCACTTAAAAGAGTAAAACTTCATTTGAGTATCTGGGAAAAGGCCCTACCGAATTCAACCACAGTAAGTCTGTACAGTAGCTGTAGTTCCAATTTGTTTGTAAAATAAATCCAAGTAATATGCGTGCTACCCTTTATTTAGCATTTCCAAACAGGAAGGCCAGGTCCTACTCAGGCATAACTGTACCTTTTTGCAGTTAAATAAAATTCCCCCCATCTTCTCCAGTTAAGGCCGGTTATTCCAACTCACAGTTATTTTTCTCCAATAAAGGAGAATAATTGTAGCTCAGGATTGAAATCAGGGGTCCTTGGTGCTCTCTGAGTTTGCTGGTTTTCTTGCAGATGTTTCATTACCCCATCAGTAAACAGCCCAACCATAGAATCTCTAAGACACCCTCACACACATACAGACAGGCAAGGCACCAGAATATAAACTGACAGAATATAAACTGACAGCAAAAGCGCTCCTTATACTAGCACTGAAAATGTTACCTCGTTAAGGGTAATGAAACGTCTCCAAGAAAACAAGCCCAGAGAGCACCAAGGACCCCTCAGTTATTTTTCTTCCAAGGCGGGGGGAGAGACCACCACCACCACCCCGCTGCAGCGACTGGCGAATTAAATCGTTCTTCTCGCCGTCTCTGCTGCAGGGACAGGATGGTTTATTTAGGGTATCGTTTGACTCCCGGCCTCGAAGGGACTTAACACCCTGGCTAAGCCTGAATCTGACGCTGCTCGCGGATAGCGAGGCCTTTCCCTTTCCCAAACCAACACGCCCCCCGCCTCCTATAGCTACAGCTACCAGCCCATTTAGTGCCGAGGGGGAGAGGGAGAGGACCTTCTCTTCCGCCCCCGCCCGTCTGCTTGCTTGCTTACCTGCGCGGGAGGCGTCAACTTTTCGCCCCCGCTTGCGACCAGCTCCCAAACGAGGCGGGACGGAGAGCGGAAAGCAGAGGCAGGGCGGGGCGCCAGCAGCGCAGTACCAACAGCAGCCACACGGGAGGCCAAGACGCCGAGCTTCTTCGCGCTTCTCCTCACGGCCAATCGGGGGTCTGCAGCGGGACGGAAGGGGCTGTCAGTCCGCCGCAGAGCGCAGCCATGTTAGCGCCCCGCCGAGGCGAAAGAGTTTGTGCATGCACGCGTGCGTGCACTCCTGATGAATAGCGAGAGGCGGCTAAAAGATGCCAGTGCGCGGGCGGCGTTGTTTTCGGACGGGGCAAAGAGAGGAGGTCTTTCTCTGCAGAGGTCTCGGGAGGAAATCCCACCGGGTCTCCCCCGGAGCCCTTTCCAGCAGCCCCGGGCTCAGCATCCAGTTCCTCTTCCTCCTCCCCAACATGCATGTGTCTTTCTCTGGGCGGGGAGATGCGCCTTGCAAGCAAAATGACAAGTCCGCCTCCCCCAAACCCCGAGAACTGGAGCGTAGCATCTTTATGAACACACCCCTCCCTTTTTAAAAAAAAAATTAAGCCACTGGTTATTTTTTTTCAGCCCAGTGTTTTTGATTTTTAAATTGGGAGAAGAGAAAACATGGGGAAAATACTGCTAATAATGATGCATTAATAGTAATTATTTTACAAAGCACCAGAAGGTAAGACAAGAAACAGTGGATGGAAATTAATCAAGGAGACAAGCAATCTGAAATTAAGGAGAAACTTCCTAACGGTGCTAACAATCAACAAGTGGGACAACTTTCCTTCAGAAGTTGTGGGTGCTTCATCATTGGAGGTTTTTAAGAAGAGACTGCACAGCCACCTATCTGAAATGGTAGGGTCTCCTGCTTGAGCAGGGGGTTGGACTAGAAGACCTCCAAAGTCCCTTCCAGCTCTATTCTGATTTATTGATCATAAAGGCATTGCTGATTCTTTTAATGATCCTGTGAAGCAGGTTATTGGTAAATGCTAAGAAGAGATGAATAAATATAAAACACATGCAAACAAACACAGTATAGTAGAATGTAAAGGAACTTTACAGTGCTGAATGTTCTTCTGTAGATGCTGGCTAGTATTTCTGCAAGCAATTTCAAAGCAGTAATGGAAAAAATACATTTTATCTTTGTAAAGTACAAGTAGTCTTCCATTTACATTTGTTTAATGACTGCAAAGTTACAATGGCACTGAAAAAAGTGGCTTATGACCAGTTCTCACACTTCTGACTGTTGGAATATCTCCAGTCACATGATCAAACTGAGTTTGGCAACCAGCATGTATTTACAATGATTGTAGCCTCCGTGTCCTGGGGTTGTGGTTTGCAACCTTGCTAGGGAGCACCTGACAAGCAAAGCCAATGGAGGAAGCCAGATTTGCTTAATGATCATGATTCCCTTAACTGTAGTTATATGCTTAACAATGAAGACAAAAAAGATCATGAAATGGGATGTGACTTACTTAACAGCTGCCTTGCTTAGCCATGGAAATTTGAGGCTCAATTGTGCTCATAGGTTGAAGACTTCCTGTACTTACAAACAAGCATAGTACTATAAGGAAAAAGAGGCAATCACAGTACTCCAGTCCTCAAGGCAAGCCACAAGAGGTTCACTTCTCTGATCTGTGCAGCAGCAAGAAGGTAGGCGAGGTGATTGTACTAGCTGCAAAGTCACCAGATCTTGTTTGGTCATGTGTGACCATGTAGATCTCATAAATTTCCCATTGTAACCATGGGCAACTTTCCAGTCCCAAAGACAGGTCATAGGACAAAAATTGCTGTTAATATGAGGCTAAATGAGGTTATGCAGAAGATAGAACTGGAGGGGACCTTGGAGGTCTTCTAGTTCAATCCCCCCCCAACAAGCAGGAGACCCTATACCATTCTGGACAAATGGCTGTCTAATGTCTCCAGTAATGGAGCACTCACAAGTTCTGAAGGCAATCTGATCCACAGGTTAACTGTTCTCATTATACGGCACTAGGTTGCCCAGGCAACTTAACAAGCTGCATAGGGCAAGAATTCTTAGAACAGGCCAATTAATGAAACTTCATTAAAGAGGACGTTTACTGCATGTTTTTGGGCTAATGACTCACAATTTATTTTTCATGGAAGAGAATTATACATCCCAAACATATTGGTGGAAAGGTATTTATTCATGAACAGAGACTATTTTTTAAATGAAATGCATAAAGAACAGGTTAAATAAATAAAAACAAAACCATATACATGCCTAAAGGAGGTAAAGGTGAAAGTTTCCCTCACACATATATATGTGCTAGTCATTCCCAACTCTAGGGGGTGGTGCTCATTTCTGTTTCAAAGCCAAAGAGCCAGTGCTGTCTGAAGACATCTCCGTGATCATGTGGCCATCATAACTAAATGCCGAAGGCGCACAGAATGCTGTTACCTTCCCACGAAAGTAGTCCCTACTTTTCTATTTGCATTTTTTATGTGCTTTCGAACTGCTAGGTTGTCAGAAGCTGGGACAAGTAACGGAAGCTCACCCCGTTACCCGGCACTAGGGATTCGAACTGCTGAACCTCTGATCAAAAAGCACAGCATCTTAGTCACTGAGCCACCCTATACATCAGTGGGTTTCAAATTTTTTTAGAACCTATTATGTAGGTGTGGTCTGTTTTATGGGAGTGGCTTGGCAGACATGTGATCGGGTGGGAGTGGCTTGGCAGACATGTGACCGGGTGGGAGTGGCCACCTTGGAAAATGTGGTGAAACTCACTTAACAACGCTCTTGCTTAGCAACCAAAATTTTGGGCTCAATTGTGATCATCAGTTCTCTTTCTCTTTCTTTTCTTCATTCCTTCCTTCCTTTCTTTTTTTCCCTTCTTTCTTTCTTATGTCTCTCTCTCTCCCTTTCTTTCTTTCTTTCTTTCTTCACTGTTGGACAAACCCATGTGACTGCGCTCCCTTCTCTTTCACAGCTGCCTCATTTCCAGTGGAGGGGGGGACCCATGCAGAGGAAGATGTAAGGTTTGGCAAAACGCTTAAGCCAAAAATGAATCAAAATGAAGACTTAAACGGAGGTTTGAAAAATAGAGAAAACAGACTTTATTCTTTGATCCAAGTTAAAAGTTCTGGGTAAGAAGTTCCAAACCCATGCACGAGAGACATGGGAGGAAAGTTCCACAAACAATCAATGATTCTGTGTCCTTATAGCCAAAAAAATCTTTGTTCTTTGTATTTTAATTATTCTAAATTACTCTAGTCATATAATCTAACATTATTGTAAAACTTCATCATATATCCTAACTTAGATTTACATCCTTCCTGCAGTGTTTATGTTCTGTTATCTTTTTCCCTTCTCTATTTGCTTAATTGCCCATTTGTCCCCTTATTAGCAGCAGAAAAGGTGTGAGGATTTCTCTGGTATTTGAGATAGAGCATAGTTCCGTGCTGATTCCTGGAGCAGGCAGGGTGGCATATGAAGGATTCAGATCTTATCACAGGAAGAATGCAATTGATTGCAGGTATATATTTTTACAGATGCTTAGAAGGAAAATACTTTCACAGCAGTATAACATATCCATATACTATAACAGAACAGATATCTAGAATAACAAGTTTCTACTTTAATGTGATAATACTTACTTGTATTATGGCTAACCTTTTCCTTGCCGAAAGTATGCGCGCACGCGGACACCAACACTCCCGCATGCCAGCACCCATAATGCAATGTGCGGCATGAATCTTTCCCCATGCGCATGCGCACACCTACTACACCTGCTTCTTCCCCCTCCCCTCTTTTGGTCCAATCTTTGCCGGCACAAATGGCCTGCTTTTACAGAGACGGCAGCAGCTCCCCCTCCTAGCAATTTCACATTCCAGGCAGCATCCGTCCAGCCAGCCATGCCAGCCGGCAGGACCGCGGTGGAGCGAGCCGCCCAGACTGCTGCTGGCATGCCGCCTTTACAGAAATGCTCTGCTCTGCCCACGTAGCCCGCCCCTCTCGGGGACCGCAAGCTTGCTTGCCCTTCAATGAAAAAAGCAGCGTCCCAAGAAACGGTGCGGTGGCTTGCAATCTCAGAGCAGCTTGAGCCCAGCTCGACCGTGTCCTCACCACACGCACAGTACCACACCATGCACCCTACTTTGCAAATTCAGCCCCGAAAATCCCTTAAATTTGCCATGCTGGACGCTGCCCAGTGAGGCTGGCAGGAGGAGGAAGAGCCCACCGGTCGCGTCTGCCTCCCTCCCTACTCCCCGTGCACCCGAGCAACTCTTCCGTCTGCAGCTATTGCTGCTGCTGCTATTCTGGAGCTTCGCTTCCCTCCGCCCCCCTTCCACAAACCACTTCAGACTCACTTCAAATTAGGCAGAGGGAGAGGGATGGTAAAGAAGGGGTGGCGGCCGTTCGCACAAGGATTCCTAATCCTTCCTTTTCTCTGTCCGGCATTCTTCCTGCGCAGCTCTGCTGCCCCAGAAGGGAAGCTGCAGCGGCAGGGGGAAAGGCAAGAGTGACTGGCTGGCTCGGGCGCTCAAGGGAGCAAGGCAGCATTTGCTGCCTGGGCGGCCAGCTGCCCCTCCCGTTGCTCCTTCCCCTAGCCATGTTGGACTTTGAAGAGTTCGAGTGGCAGCTGAATGAAAACAAACAGCGTAACAAAGTGTGGTTGTGGGCAAGCAACTCCAACGTGGCTAGAGGAAGGAGCAGCGGGATGGAAGCAGTGAAGGAGCGATGGTTGTTGTCCCCCCTCCCTGCTTTCCAGAAAACACCCCCCACTTCTTGCTCTTCCCTGGACCTGCATCGCCAGACGGCCGGCTCAACTTCAGGCAGCTTCCCATTCCATTGCAGGAGGGGTAGCCAGATGGGGGGGCTCTCTCAGCCGCTGCCGGGTGAGGATAACTCTCTAAAAAGCCGGCTTGCCTCTTTTTCCCACCCCCGAGTGGGAATCGCCGAGAAAGGGGCCCGGAAAGTGGCTGCGCTTGGCTGCAGGAGCGTTTGCAAGCTGCCTGAAGTTGGCGATGCGCGCGGGGGGGGGGGGGGGCTTTTTCTGGAAAGTTGTGCACCCTGTGCCCTATTACTGACGAGCTCAAGTAACTGCATTCATGCGTGAGCCCACACACGCGTATACATCCACATTGCCCTTTAAGGCAGAGGAGATGGGCAAGAAAAGCTGATCGTGGCCCGTCTTAATGACCAAAGTCACTTGAAAGAAGCCAGTGGAGATCCCGCCTGCTTCCATTTTTCAAGCCAAAGGCACTTAGGAGGCACATGCACACCCAGGAAAGGAAAAGGTCGGGTGGAAAAAGGCCAGGTGGAAAAAGGCGTGAAGGAGCTATCTCCGTTGTCGTCCCCGCTTTCCAGAAAACAATCTCTTTCGACGGGAACACCGCACCCACAACCGTCCTGAATGCGCGCTCTCCCCCCTCCCCCCACGCATGAGCTGCGACCTTGTTCTAGCTAGGGAGAACGCAGGTGGACAACCTGAGGCGAGTCAGGACTTCAAAATGCTAACAGTTTAATGCTAACAGGTTGCCAAACGTAGCACTTCGCAATACACACGTCTCAGCTAACTGGCAACAGCTGAGCCCTGTTTGACAGCTGTTAATATATATGCCAGCTGTCAAACAGGTAACCAATCAGGAGCGAGGACAACGCCCCCTAGTCAACGGACCAGAGGGAAAACTATAGAACGTAGCACTCCTTCACACCTAGAATGCGCATGCGTAATTTCCCAAGTAGGCAGGGCGGTGCCAGATCCGCACCTCAGTGTGCTTTCGACAGCTGTAGTAGGTAGTTGGCTCATCGGAGCTTCTGGATTAACCAGAGATTGTGCCATCTTGTTTTCCGACAACGCCTTCGACACCTTGGAATTCGGCAACGCTGGAATGTCACTGGGAAGAGCAGGTAAGGCCATGGTTTGATTTCCTATGGTAGCGTTGAACGTCTCGGGGGAAGAAGAGCGAGATTGTAAATTCTGTTCGCTAGTCTCTGCTGGGGTCATATGCAAGCTTAGCTGGTGCGGTTGCTGCGCCACCATATTTGGGGTAACTTGCCTAGACCTTAATTGATTTATATGGCATTTCCAAACTCTTCCATCCTCTATCTCTACTATGTAAGAGCACGGCCCTATGATTTGTTTAACTATGCCCGGCAACCATAGGGGATGGCCAGTATAATTTCTGGCATAGACTGGTGCTTCCAAAGTGAACCCTCTAAGCTGGCTATGAGAGGCCATGGGCCTTTCAGGGACATACTCTGGGTGGAGATAGTCCAAAGTGGTTCTTATTTGTCTACTCAGCCGAGATTTTGTTGGTCGTAGTGCATGGGGTGGCATGCTGTCACAATAAGTATTTATCAATGTCCTGCTGCCAGTTTATGGGGCCAAACCTCGCTAAAGCCTCCTTGGTTGTGTGGATTGCTCGTTCTGCCAGGCCATTCGCCGCGGGGTTGAAAGGGGCCATTAGGGAGGCTGTAAATTAAGGTCCATTATCAGACACAATCAAGTCAGGCAACCCATGGGTAGCAAACAACTGCCTTAATACTCAGATAACGGCCAGGGCTGTGACCGTAGGCATTAAACTTACTTTGGCCCACTTTGAAAATGCATCGACAATTACAAGGAATGTCTGGCCTTTAAAGGGACCAGCGAGGTCCATATGTACCAAGGACCAAGGAGCCCTTGCCTGTTCCCAGTTTTGGATCGGGGCCCTGGGACACGCTGGCAGGGACTCTTGGCAAAGGAGAGCAACCAGAAACCCACTGTGCAATGTCCTGGTCCATGCCAGGCCACCAGGCATAGCTTCAGCCCAGGGATTTAATCCTGACTATGCCTGGATGGCCCTCGTATAACATGGTTAGTACAGACTCTCAAAGGGAGGCCGGAATGACCACCCTGCTGCCCCATAGGAGGCACCCTTGTTGAAATGAAAGTTCATTTTGACGAAGTGCAAATGGGTGTAATTCGGTGCTGAGCGACCCTTCTGCCATCCTCTCGTTGTCACCCCAATACCTTAGATAGCAGTTTGTCCCAGGCAGTATGTTTAGCTACATCAGTCGCGGTGATTGGCAGTTGCATGTCATCAATCAGCAAAACTGTGGAGGCTGGTGCTGGGTCCTCAACTGCGATGGGCAACGGACATCTGCTCAAATCATTGGCATGGCAAATATGTTTTCCTGGCTTGTAATGTAATGTATAGTTATATGCTGCCAGGAAAACAGTCCATCTGGTGAAACGTGGAGACAGAATTTGAGGCATTTGTCTGTCCCCAGCAATGGTGCCTAATAATGGTTTGTGGCCAGTCACTAAATGGAAGTGGCAGCCGTAAAGATAGGCGTGAAAACGTTTCACTCCTGGCACTATAGCTAATGCTTCACAATCGAGTTGGCTATAATTCCTTTCTGGTGAGGACAGAGTGCGAGAGAAAAATGCAACTGGAGCTTCTAGTCCTGATGGCAGTCTGTGGCTCAGGACTACACCAACCCCATAAGGGGAAGCATCACATGCCAAACTAAAGGTAGAGACTCATCATATTGCAGGAGGATGCTGTTAGAAGCGAGATTTTTTACAGCTTGAAAATCCGCGGCTTTCTGCTTTCCCCACGCCCATTTTGCTGATCGATCTAGTCAATGGTGTAGGGGCTCTACCAGCGGTGCCCTATGCAGCAGGAAAATGTTATAAAAATGTAAGAGCCCTAGAAAAGCTTGTAGTTCAGCTTTGGTGGACGGCATCAGAGCTTGTTGTATAGCTTGCACTTTGTCAAGGGTAGGATGGATTCCCTTTGCGTCTACTAAAAATCCCAGAAATTGGACCTGAGGCACCGCGATCTGGCATTTGGTTGTCTTTAACTTCAAGCCGACGTCTCTTAACCAGCAAAGTATGGTATGGAGGTGGGACAGTAGGCCGGCTAGGGACCTTGCTGATACCAGGACGTCGTCGAAATAAGGGACGACGCCTGGTATGCCCTGCAATAACCTCTCCATTAGATTTTGAAAAAGTCCAGGAGCCACACTGACTCCAAACTGGAGTCGGTGGCACTTGAACGCACTCTTATGCATGACAATAGTCTGGGCCTCAGCAGTTGCCTCAGCTACAGGCAACTGCTGATAAGTCTGTGCTGGGTCCAATTTAGCAAAAATGGTGCCCTGCCCCAGAGAATGCAGCAAATGCTGCACCACGGGGACAGGGTATGCGCACTGTTGCAACGCCCTGTTCAAAGTGCACTTAAAACCAGTGCATATACACACAGACCCATCACTCTTAATTGGGGTCACAATAGGCGTTTCCCAACGGGCGTTATCAATAGGTTCTAGTATTCCTTGAGCCAGTAACTTATCTATTTCTGTGTCAACCTTAGGTTTTAATGTGAAAGGCACTCTGTGCGGCTTAAGATGCCGTGGAGGAACCTGGGAATCTAGATTAAACGAAATTGGGTTGCCAGTATACTTACCTAACCCTTCCCCAAAAACTTCTGGAAACTCTTTAGTCAACATATTCAGATATGGATAACATTGGATCTGGTCAATTCCAGTCACCCTCAACTCCAGGGCTTCAAACCACTCCAACCCTAATAAGCAATAGCAGTAGACTTATATACCGCTTCATAGGGCTTTCAGCCCTCTCTAAGCGGTTTACAGAGAGTCAGCATATTGCCCCCAACAATCTGGGTCCTCATTTTACCCACCTCGGAAGGATGGAAGGCTGAGTCAACCCTGAGCCGGTGAGATTTGAACTGCTGAACTGCTGATCTAGCAGTAGCCTGCAGTGCTGCATTTAACCACTGCGCCACCTTGGCTCTAAGCTTGGTCATGGTCCTTTTAACTATAATTAAAGATAACTTTCTGCAAAATTGTTTAAACTGCACCCTACAAAAATATTTGCCTAAAACCGGAATGGGATTCCCCTGGAAATCCCTTAGGTTTAACAGGCATGGTCTCAACCTTGTCTGGACCAAATTAGGCATGAGGTTTTTAGCAGTCTTCCAAGAAACTATGGAGACAGCGGATCCTGTGTCCACTTCCATAGGGCATTGCCTCTCCAATTTGAATTATAAAAAAATTTCACCTGGGACTATAGGTAATCTGGTAAACTTCAGCCTCCTCCCTCATTGACAAAGAAACAGGATTCTCTTTTCCTGAGAGTAGACTCCCTAGGGAATTTGGAGGGCTTTCTGTAATATTGGCAAGGGTTGGGTGAGGTGCCCTCTAAAGCACTAGGGCAAGGAGCAGCTGCCCTGCAGACCTTAGCTAAATGGCCGCGTTTCCCACAACAGAGGCAGATTGTGTTTTTAAAACAGCATTTCGCTTTATGGTGTTTACCTCCGCACCCAGGGCAATTATTGGTGGCAATTGAGGGCTTACCCTGCCGACCTCTGGCCTGCTCTGTCTTCAACCGGTAGACCTCATCATCCTCAGTAACCGACTCTTCAAGGTTGACATCTTCATAATGCACATCAAGCGGTTTTGTGCATTCTTGCCACGTGAATATGAAAATAAATTTCCAATCTTCTCCTCGTTGTCCTTTTAAACTCCTACATTACAAAACTTTTATCACCATAAATACTTAAATTCTTAGAGATTTATTCCTCTGCTTTCATTTGTGTCTGTGGAGCTTTGTCAAGCCAGGAGGCAGATCCAGCTGAGTAGAGTTTTTAACTTATCTTTCCTTCCACTGAAAACACATCATTTAAAGTTATCTCTCCTCCTGTTTATCATTAGACAAGGGGAATAACAGACTATTCTTTAATTACTGTTTTTCAAGCAAGACTTTTCTACCTCCACTCAGAGCTCCTTGTAATTAAAACTTTCTTTTAAAATCGAAGGTATTCCTTTCATTCCGTCCTTCTCCCCACCTAACTTCTCTTATATGACAAAAAGAGGTATAAAACTCAAGTCTGACAGAAAAGGGCTGATCTCCATGTGCCACAGGGCTAGGAGACAACTTTGTCAAATCTCCCCCCTCCCCTCCCCCTTTTATAATTTCACTTCACTGACAAATGACTAAAGAGAAGTGTTTGAGTTTAGGATTCCAGAGTGAGCTAATACAGGATGTCTTTGGTTATTGGGGGGGAGGTGGGGGGGAAGAAAAGAAAGCAGCCTCCTAACCACCCACCCTCCCCTGCTGCGGGTTTTCCGATGACCTAGAGATCATTGGGAGAACAACTGTATTCCCCAGGGGTTTTAAGGAGGAAGGCATTGCGGGGGGGGGGGGAGTGACTCGCTATTTCGCTGTATCTCCTTCTGTCTCCTCTTTACATCGATCTATTTAAATCACCTTCGGTATTGGGGGGACGAACAACACAGAAAGTATTGCCATTTCAGTGACACTTTGTGGCAAGGACACGCGTTAGTTGCGCCCTTTCCTGGCTTCTGTGTGCAAAGAGGCCAGCCTCAAAACGACTCTGAAAGCGGCAACAGCAGCCACTTCCCTCTTCCAACTGCACCCCCCACTCCAGGAAAGTGGCTGTTCTTGGTTGCCTTTCAAAATGCTGAGAGGCCAGCAGAGCCTTCCAGTCAAGTCTTCCCAATGCTTCAGTAGAAAGGAAAGCAACTTCAGAGCTACCGCTGGCGTCGGGCCGGCAAAGGCTTCCCACTGACCTCTCCCCCTCTCCGATTTCCTGATAGATCGAATTCAGCAACATCTCCACCCCCCACGTCTCCCTGCCTCCCCCTCGCACGTCACCTCCGCTCTGTTCTCCTGCAAACCTCATGCTTTTTTTTGCCTTTAGGAATAAGAATATTTAAAAGGCTTTTTAAAAATTTGGTAAAAAAAAAAAGATGATGCAGGTTCCACAAGAGTGAATCTCGATGCACGGCTACGTTTTTTATTCCTCCAAATAATAGTCGCAAGTCTGCCTTCTAACTTCAGTCCACGCTCTGCAATTACCTTTCTCCCCCCCGCCCCCAAATCTGCAGAAACGGGGGGGGGGAATCGGTCATTATCATTAGCAATCTCTCCCACGCCTGGCCTCATCTTCGGAGGTAAGGGGCGGGGAAGAGCAGATCTCCTGGGGATACAAATATTCCCCAAGTGGCCAGCACCCGCTTCCCCAACTAGAAAACGGGAGAGGAGTAAAATAACGATACGCTTTGGAAACGTGGATCTCCAACACCAGGTCCACGCCTGGAGGTTTCAGGGCTTCCCTCCAGGCCACCTGCACAGCCAGCAGCCGCATCCACGGGCTCCGTTGGAAAAGGCGGGCAGTGGGAAAGAGACGGCGGGGGAGCATGTATGCTCGCCCGCCCATTTCCCAAACCACGTTCTCCAGCAGCCTCTGGCAAAGTGTCTTCCCCGCTCCGCTCGGGCCGAAAGCAAATAAAGCAAATAAAATATAAAATGCTGGTTTACCTTTCTCTGCTGCTTCTCCCAGGCTGGATCCAAGAAGAGATCCCTGTCCCAGTCTTCCTCCTGCCCACTTGGGCTTCAGGCACCAAAGACGCCGGGCGAGATTGCGCAGGTGCCCACTGCCCTGCCTGGCTCCCGCACGGAGGGTTAGAGAGAAGCGGTGGCCGGAATGAGGTCCATTGCGGTCCCCGGCCCTTCCCCAGAGGATCCCGGACACGGAGGAACCCTCCTTTGACCCTGTTGTTTCTGAGGGGTGCAGAGCCCTGGGGGAGCCTGGCGGGGCGGGCGAGTCCTCCTGTGGGGAGGAGGAAGCTGGAACTGGTTCTAAATGGCACAGTAGATTTGTGGAACATCTTCTATAGAACCGGTTAGAACCGGCAGGAACCCACTCCTGCTATACATGCATAAGTTAAAACAATAAAATAACAAAATAGAGATAAGCAATGAGGAACTAACTGACATTAGAAAAATACCATTTTAGTCTCCTTAAACAGTGGCTGACCAATCCATACTGATCAGGTTATCACCATTGACCTTTTTATTACATTCAAATGGGGGAAAAAACTATAGGTTTTTAAAAGAAGCTTCTGTGGAAATATCTGCTAGTAAAAACTGTACTTAGACTCAGTCCATTGTCTGCACTTAGCAAGAATTAGGTGCAGTAATATAGGTAGCATAGTAGTCAATATAATTAGGTTATTGCTTTGATGGCTACATTTGAACAGTTGCAGTGGTGGTGTAGGCCTGTGGTGCTCCTCAGTGTTGTTCCCCTTGGCTCTAATAAGGAGAAAGTGGAAATGTTTTTCTAGCTCTTATTTATAGCTATTATCTAAGAGTTAACCTTCAGGGAGGAAGACATTCAAGTTCAAATCTGGTACTCTACCTGCATAATACGATGCAGCTAGGATACAGTGATAAAAATTGCACCTTTTCTTTGCACTAATGTTTTTATCACTATGACAGTTTTAAGTTAATAGAATTAAATATTCAACCCCCATGCTTCACTGCCAAGAATATCTTGGAAATGCAATATGGAAGATATGTTCTTTTACATTAATGGTAGCAAAGCGCAAAATGGTTTGGAAGCAGAATATTTTACTGATTATGATTGAGGCAAAGGAAGGAAGGCAAGGTATCTCTTCTAAAAGTGCCATTGTGGATGACGACATAGTCTAATAGTCATATATGAGAAACTCTGATTCTTGACATATTGTATAAAATCACATATTCCTCCCTTTGTCTATCACACTGCCTTCTTATCCTATTTCAGTGAAAATTGCTGATTGTGGGCCATCTCAAATAGTAAATGCTTACATATAGGGGAAGGAGGAATACATGAACCTCCTTGATTATTCATTTATACCAACATAAACTTTCCTCAGATAGACACCTAAATCACCACTGGCCACTGCATGGCATTGTTATGATGCTACCATCCAAGTATGTCTTATTACTATTAAATTTATATGCCACTTATCTCACAGTTCAAGACAAGATCATATCGCACACCACACATCAGAATGGCTAAGGCTCAGTGATACAACATATACTTTATATTTAGAAAATGTAATGTAATGTAACCTGGAATGCATCACTTTTTCTGATGAGATAGAAATATTTGGGGCAACAGAATTGTAGTAGAACTCTATTTGCCAGTGTAAAAGTATCACAAACACAATTGACAAAGCATATATGTGCAAACTTTATATTCAGGATATGTCTTTTTAAAAGTATTTCAGATCTGAAGAAAGTATGGAATTGATGTTATTAGAAGTCACAGTACTCACTTGAAGCTTGAGGACATGTAGCAAAATTAAAACAGACTTTAGAAAATTAACAGGTCAATGAAGAACAGTTGTAGGTCTAGTAACTACTTTAATGAAAAGAAAGACTACAAGTGACATGATAGCAGTGTTCCAATATTTGAGGGGCTGCCACAAGAAAGAGAGGATCAGTGTATTCTCCAGAGCATCTGAAGAAAGGACAAAAAGCAACCATAACCCTAACTAATCAAGGAAATAACCAACCAAGAAGGAAGGTGAAATTTCCTGACAATTAGAACAATAACTTCCAACTCTGTTTTTCTGTTTTTTGTTTCTCTAGGCAGCAATGACTTGTGGGCAACTCAAAAGAAAAGGTGGGGAATGCCTGTAGTCTATCAATCCCTGAAGTTGATGGTTTGCCTGCCATAAAGACAACATAATGGACAACATTTCTGTTCTAAGTCAAAACTACACATTCATTAATAGAAAAGTACAGGTATATTGCAATGATTGTAACTGGGTGAGAAAAAAATGGCTTAATAATTTTTGGTGGTTTAATATTCTTATACGTTTTTTAGTGATGATGAATGTGGGTTTGAAATAGTGATATCCGGAGGGAGTGGGGAGTAGTAGGCCATTTGTTCCTCATACTTCATTTAACATTTTTGGCAACTGTTTAGAAAGGGTGTCTTTCCCTGAGATTGGAGAAAGAGGACATACAACCAGGAAAATATAGTTTTATGGTTATGACAACAAGTGTAAGATGTTATACTACAAAATCACATATTTCTTTTTGAATCCAGATCACTTCCCAATTCAAATGGTTATTGACATTTCATATTCTTTTTGGAAGCAGGTGTTTGTATATTTTAGGCAAGCAACATCTGCCCGTGGTTCTCTCATTTTAATATACTACTATGAACAAATAGACCTGTCAATTTTCTTCCTTTGGAGATGCTTTGGAGTAATTGGCATATACTTTCAATATGGTACAGAAATATCCAAAACACAAATGGAACAAGTGAAGGATTAAGCTAGAATATCAATCTGTGGTTTCCTCATCCAGTTTAATTCAAAAGTAGGAAAAGAACAAAATACGCACCTTGATTGCTTATTTTTACCACTCTTCTGAGTTTCAAATGTCTTCCTTCATGCAACATATTTGAAAGCAATCTTCTAAACCAGGGGTGTCAAACTTGCATCATCATGGCGTTGTCATGTGACTTAGTGACTTATCATGACTTTTTTTCCCTTCGCTAAACTGGGCATGGGTGTGTCCAGCATGTGACACATCTGGCCCACAAGTTTGACAGCCCTGTTCTAAACCTATAATGCTGAGTACTAGCCCTTAGCATTGTTTCAAAACAGATATATCCTGCCAGAGATATCATAATGAAGTACACTGAAGCTAATGAGAACTCAGAAAATGAGACATGTATTTTCAAATTAAAATCTGATTTATTAATACAGGATACCAGTGGGCTAAGTATTTTGATGTCAATTGCTACTGAATAAGTATTTTTAATTTAGAGGCATTATGTTATGAGATAATAACAATAGCACTTAGACTTATATATCGCTTCACAGTGCTTTACAGCCCTAAGTGGTTTACAGAGTCAGCATATTGCCCGAAACAATCTGCCTCCTCGTTTTACCAGCTTCAGAAGGATGGAAGGCTGAGACAACCTTGAATTGCCAAACTGCTGGCAATCAGAATCAGAGATTTAGCCTGCATTGTAACCACTGTGCCACCATGGCTTATTTAGAATATAAAGACATTTGAGCATAGACGTTTCCTGGAATGAGGCAACTTTCACAGCATATATTGGAAACTTTTACTTGTACTTGGCTTAACTTCCTTTTATTCAACATTAATCTTCCCACACTGATACAGTTGTTTTCTCCATGTAAGGGCAGGACTACTTCCCTAGCACCAAGGGTGATTTACAACTACTCTTTAATTAGAGAAGGAACCTAAAGGCTTTGTTTGCCACAGTGAAACAGATTTCTGGTATAGATTTGTCTATGTATTGCATAGATTATGATCATATTTTAAAAATTATTTATGGTATTCATTCCAGACTTTCATCTGCAGTTTCAGGGTTATAAACAAAGAAAATTATAAAGGTTCAGCAGTTGTTTTAATGTGTTATAAATGGCTTTTCTTTCAGTCATTTGGCTTTCTAATACAAGGAATGACTGCTTATTTTGAGCTGGTGTGTTGTGTGTCACCGGTCAACCACTCACCTGACCATTTCTGCCATGGGCGCCAATTGTACTTCAGCATGCTACTGGAACATATCAAATGACAATAAATTGGATACACTGCCAGAAGCAAAATACATGGCTGGGTGTCATGTGACTGTAACAAGAACATGCACTAGAACTAAAACCATCAGCAATTCAATTATATTTCTTTTCTCTGAACTGCATTCTACTCAAAGGGCTTATGTTCACAAAGGAGGCCAAAAGATATTTGCTTTCAGCTTTTGATGATGTATTTCCTACTCATTTAGGAGAAATACTATTTTCTCACTATTTAGCATATGAATCAATACACTTTATTGTTTTTAAATAGCAGTTTTGCAGGTGGATTCCACCCCTATTTACCAACACTTTTAAGTACAATATAAAACCATTTTATAGAGATACACAGTACAGATTTTTAGAAGTCAAGTCTACCGTTACACACAGGAACATCTCTCTCACCAAAATACTGCAAAAAGATAGTTGGATTACTAGTATAGAATTGATCTAGCAGCTTCTTCCGTTCCTTGGCAGAGAGACTGGAATCTTCATCAATAGTTTTTAGTAAAGACACCAATTCCTCTTCTGTAGTTTTTTTGGCAATGAAATGATACTCACATTCATCAAGCCTCTGGCAAAAAGTATATCCTGGAACAAGAATAAAATTCATTATTAAAAATATCATAGACATTTGAGGTATTTAAAATGGTTTTTTAAATGTTTTCACAATATCCCCCTAATTACAATTAATAGAGTGATCCTGGAGATAAAGGCTTAAATGTACTTTAGTCTCAAAGTTGCCCAACTAGTCCCAACTCTCTCTTCATGAAGTTTAGGACATTTAGTATTAGAAAATTGTAAGCTTTGAGGTATTCAGTACTTCTTCTGAATAGGTTTGCACAGCCATATTTACTTACTTTTAATGTCACTCTTCCTGCCAAAGAGCAGATTTTTTCTAGACTGGCTTATTTAGCAGCTTTATTTTTATAGTGGACTATACCCAGAGCAGTTCACACTAAAGTTTATTAACATGACTGAAGCTTATGAAAATAAAATTTACCAATATTCAGACTGGAATCTGTGCCCCTCTGTATAGCCAGAAGCTTATCACTGACCATTTTATGTAGCGTCCCTGAAATCTTGAACAAAATAAAATAATGTTAATTATTAAGAATGGAATAGATTACGCATAATAGTGTGGAGAAAATGACTTGTGGATGCCTACCTTTAAAACATCTTTCTGATAGTCCACTAGAAATAAAATCAAAAGATCTGTTTTTCCTTTAGATAATGTTTTATTATTGATTATGGCTTTGGAGAACATTCTTTTCACAATCATCCTGTTTTCACTCTATAAACCGAGAAGGTGGGGGAGGGAGGAAGCAAAAGGATTAATAGTTTGCACTGATAGATCCACCTTATTTCCTATAGCTATAATTAGAGCATATATTCAGTTTTCAAATGCATGCCTTTTAATCTTAGTAAATTCACCATTTTGTAAAAGGGCAGTCAACCATAGTTATACAAGTGCAAGCAATTTTAAACATTATGCAAATGAGGTTGATTTATTTATTACTTCCCATGGTCTCCCTTCCAGTGCTAAACCAGGTCAGCTAGCTTATTGTGATACTTTCCTGGGGTAATATTAGACATTCATAATCATAGTGTAGAAATACATGCTGAAGTCACCTTCTCACTTCACCGTTCCTCTTCTCAGGAGGAATGATGCTGCCATATATAGCTGTGGTCTTTTCCTATATACAGTGGCACCTCAGTAGTTGATTCCTTAAAAACTCATTGAATTTGGTACTCAATGCATTTTGATGTGAAAATGTTGTCCCAGTACTCAGTGTTTGTTTAGTACTTGACATACTGTGATAAAAAGAAGGGGATGCCAGCAAAGAACAGACAAGAAGTCAGGCATGCTGAGAAGGTCGCTGCAAAAGGAGGGGGTGGCCACCAAAGGTGGACAGGAAGTCGGCCATGCTGGGAATGTGGCTGACATAGGAAAAGGGACACACAGAAAGTTATTTCTGTCTGAAACAAAGGGTCACATGGTAAGCCATGTAATTTGTTTGGGACTCGTCCTTTTTAGTACTCCTTGCATCTCCCAGAATCAATTAACAACATCTACTGAGGTACCACTGTAGTCTTCAGCTGCTAAGCATTTTAATTTCAAATAATTGGTAAATAAATAACTGTAAATCGGGGACTCCCTGTGTATATACAAGGATCTTGGAAGGATCCACTGTCTAACACAGGATTCAGGAACCTGAGAGTAGTAATTTAGCACATTTGAAGGTCCACAAGTTTTCTATCCACATCCCCCTGTCACCAAAGAGCATAAAGAGGCTTCACACATGAACTACTTGCCTCACTTTGTAGCTTAAGTTCAGAATTCTGAGCTATCACGGCCATGAAGTAAAGCAGTTTCCTGAATTCCTCTCTTGCATGGCTATCCAATAATTTTAAATAGAGCTGAATGGCTTCCAAAGCCTGATCAGTTTTTCCATTAACTGGAAGGAAAACCAAACCAATTGTTACATTTTTATTTAAATACTGATTGACAAACATATGCATGGTTTGCAATTTCTGTCTTATTATAAACTATATAATAAATTTAAATTGATTTAATTAATATTCTTTTTTTTTCATGGTCTGCACCAGAACTTACTTCAAATTTCTTACTAAAATAATATGCTTAATGAGATCATAAATATTTCAGAAAATGGTCCCTTTATCAAACCTCACAGCTTCTTGTTTTAATTAAAATCCTAGTTATTTGTTATCTATAAATAATAACACCACTACTATTGCCAATATGACATGCTGGCAGAATGAATCTGCTGGCAAATTCCTATCACATTGTTAAAGATTTTCAATGTTTATTATGGAAGTTTCCCCTTACAAGGAGTACATGAGCTATCCACATATTGACTATATTGTCTGCTTTGCTTTAGAAATTAGAAATTTTATTGATTAACATACATAAAGGTCCTGGTTAAATCTTACATGGAAATACATGATTCTATAGGCATAAAAATAGCTTTAGTTAGGATCATAGTGGTATCATGGCATTCACACTCCTGAGTTGGAGATGGTTGCTTTTACAGGGTTTTACTGCTGTTATTAAGTGAAGAGGTGTTAAATGTGATGGTTCAGCAAATCCTTATTTCCTCATTGACTTTGCTTGTTGAAAGCCAGTTGTAAAGGTCACAAAGATCACGTGACCCCAGGACTCTGCAGCCATTGTAAATACATGCCAGTTGCCAAGAGCTCGAATTTTGATCACGCAACTGAGAGGAATGCTGACACAGTCATAAGTATGAGGATCCATTGTAAGTCACTTTTTTCAGTTCCATTCTGACTTCAAACAATTGCTAAATAAATAGCTGTAAATCGGGGGCTACCTGTATATATACAAATGTCACTGATCTTCTGCATGTTACTGAGGGCTCTACAATAATATAGATAAAGCTAAAAGTTACATCCCAAAGGTACTTTTCACTGTTAACCAAAGAAGCTTCTTGGATGAGAAGCCAAATGTTTTCAAAGAAAAAAAAACCAAGAAGAAAGTCCAGTTACCTTTTGAAAAGCACCTTTGGGACAACCATGACCAGAATGACTGAAAATCTCCATAGACATATGGATTACACCACTACATTGGTAGAAGAATGTGTCCTGCAATGCTGCACATTGAAAAAACTGGTATATATTCACTACTTATAACTGGCCCTCACATAGAGTGGATTTCACACTGTGATAATTGATCATTGTTGTTTGCTTTTGGCTCAGCTGTTACATCTGGCACTGGAGTTCCTAAATCATAGATTAGGACTCAGCATATTATGTAATATGGCCACCGAAGTTTACTTTAAAAAAGTATGGTAAACCAAAGCATGGTTTAGTGCAATATGTGTATATGAAGCAAGATACAATTGATTTATTGAAACCGAATAGATATATTTTAAATGCACATCTGATCTTTTACCCTATCTTATTTTTTTTTATTTGTAACTCAAAGTGGCAAGCATATTTAATACTCCACCCTGCTCCTATTTCACTGCAACAACAACAACTAGCGTGGTGAGTTGGGCTGAGGGGGAATGACTGGCCCAAGATCGCCCAGTCAGTTCTCATGCCTAAAATATGAACAACCTCCTGAATTCCAGCCTGGTGCCTTGTCCAGTACTAGAGAAAACTGGCTGACATCTTTACTTCCATCACATTGTAGGCTATTAAAAAAAAAAGTAACAGCCTGTATTTAGGACTCTCCCATTTCCTGTAATAAGTAAAGCTTTGTGCATTCTCCCTCTTTTCACAATCGAAGCAGTATGCTGGGGATCCCATGGATACTTGCTTTTCTCTGGATGGCCCCGTTTCACCAACTCAGGGCAATCTTGCTTAATGAGAACAGGGGGAATGCATGACAAATTTGTATGGCAAAGCACTTTGCTTTTTACAATGTGTGTTAAATCCATTCACTTACCTAGCAACTCAGCAATTCCCAGGTGGATTTCAGGCACATGGCTTAGCAATGGTTCCTTTTTTTGGCTGTAGTACCTCCCAATAGTATCAAACAACAACAGTTTCCCCACCTGCACTTGATCAGGCCGATTAGGTAAACTGCGGCTTACTTCAACCACCATCGCATCTGGGAGATACTCCAAACAATCAATTGCTGCAGACAGCCATTCATCTGCCCTAGAAAAAAGATAATGCTTACAATGTTCTATTGACTATAGTACCGGCTCTACGGCAGATAACATTTTGTTGTGAATAAGTCCCACTGGAAGTCAAGAGAACATGTTAGGGGCAAAGGAAAAATGATGAAAGGATCTCTGCTTAAAGAAGATAAAACACCCACTGAGCATGGCACATTTGGGCAGAGATTACCACACAGAGAATAATATATAGCAATAGCAGTAGACTTATATACCGCTTCATAGGCCTTTCAGGCCTCTCTAAGCGGTTTACAGAGAGTCAGCATATTGCCCCCAACAATCTGGGTCCTCATTTTACCCACCTCGGAAGGATGGAAGGCTGAGTCAACCCTGAGCCGGTGAGATTTGAACCGCTGACCTGCTGATCTAGCAGTAGCCTGCAGTGCTGCATTTAACCACTGCGCCACCTTGGCGAGAAGGAGGAGAACCCATCCCAAAAATCAGGAGTGAGCAACTTGTACCTTACATGCAACCCACAGGATTTCTGCAATATGTGGAGGCAGGACAGAGAGACCAATATGTTCAGATTTCTATACTGGCAGAAAGAGTCAGGGGACAAAATGGGTGCCTGGACCCTAATGTTTTCATCACTCATCACTCAAACACATCTCCCAATCAGTAGACTTTCCTATTGGTGGACTTTCTAAAAGGGGCAATTATAACTCTCTTAAGACTCTCATTTAGTCCCATTTCCCCCAGAGGCCATAAAAGGCCTTTGTTATGCCCCTTTGAAACTCCCCAAAATTAAAAATGTGGCCTCAAATCACAAAAAGTTGGCCATGTCTACTCTATACTTAAACCTCTTCCTTCACTGCTTGCAAAAAATTATATTTTTAGGAAGAGAAATAAAGTTTGCTGATAAATCTTTTTTTTTTTTGCCTTCCTATTTATACAGATATATACATAAATACTTACTGCGCATCACCAAAAGCTTTCAGAATTTCTCGGTCAAGATAGTTGTTTGTGATGCTATGTTCAGGTTCCTGCTTTGTTTGTGGAAATTGGGATCCAATCTTGTGGTATTTAAGTAAAGAATCAAGCAATGGAAGATCTATTAGCTGCAGGAGACGGGCAATAGTTTGCTCTCCCCAAACTTCATTAATCACTAGGAAAAATGAAGAAAAAACCACATAGTGAGAGTGTTAACAAACATATAATGATCAAGAAGTGTAATCCAACATTGCAGTCTTTGCTTGTGACCAACTCTTCTTCTGCAGAGAACATTAAAATAATTTATTCCTCCTGCTTTACTATCATCCACAAGAGTGCTTCAGAAAAAAAGAAGATAACCAATAGAGATTTATGCAGCAAACAGTAAGGACTTCAATGTATCCAAAATGCTTTACATTCTTTCCCGTTTGAATTGCCAGAGATCTTTACTAGATGGGAAAACCAATCACATAAATCATGTTAATAAGGATGCATAAAAGAAAGAAACCCTTGTTAAAATTTTTCCAGCTAGAACAATGACACCCTTAACTTGAAGTACTAAACAAAGAACTTGTTTGGGGTTTCCTACATTTTTTTTTTGAGCAATCTGCAAATCCAAACACAAAAAACCGACAGAACTAGCTACTAAGTTAGTATCAGATTTTGTTTTTGTTCAAGAAGTAGATTGAAAGAACATGGCAGCCACATGTTACAATCATCTTGTTTAAACCAGCTATGGCTTGAGAAGAATGGACTATTTGTAGTGCTGGTCTCTAAGTGGTTTGCTAACTGAGCCATAAGTCAGGCACAAAGTAGGAGACAAGGCCACAGTAGTAAATTCCTTGCTCCTTCAAAAACATATATCTCTAGTTTAAAAAAGAAAAACAAAAAGGGAAAGCAGCAGCAAGTGCTAGAGAAGGAGACCTGAATGTCTTTAGCATGAATGAAAATCTTTGGTTTTGTTGGGGAGCTGAGGCTACAACTACAACTCTGCCTTTCCCATCTCTAGCATGAACATACAGTTTTATGCACCCTCTGAATTGTTTCCAGATTACATCAAGAGCTGCAGGTTGTTCACTAGTGATCTAGGCTATCATTATTCTCAGGTACACCTGTTTTTTTCTAATGTGTTATAGATTCATACTATCTAAGATAACCATGATGTGAGATCATATCACAGGAGAGACATCAGAGTTGTCAGGCTTATGAGAAAATTAGCAGCTGTGAAGAATTCAAGGAAATACCCCACACAACATGTTCTTTTGGTTGGAGCTCTGCATTTTATATTGGACATGGAAGAGAGATTAATTTTGTATTTGTCTCCAATTTGAGAACTGGAAAAGCTTTGCTGGAGATAGTTTGATGTCTATCCCCCTTACCTTGACGAGACAAATGTGAGGATGGATGTACTTGAGGAGAATTAACAGGTTTTAGACTCAGGTTTTCTAAGAGATCCTCCAAACTTTCTGATCTCACTGATGATGTATCAAGTAATAATCTTTTTTCCTGTCTGTAATTTAAAAAAAAAGGAATGGAAGAGCCAAGTATCAGTACTGATAGTAATATTTAGATCTTGTTTCTATACACAAATGCCAAACCTCTGGACTATAACTCCAATGGAGACATACATAAATGCTTCCCTTAAAAAATACTTTGGTCATAGTTGCATTTTTTGAATTCCATTCAATCATGTCCAATTCTTGGAGATGCCTAGATATGTCCTTGCCGTATTCTGGTGTCTTAACCACAAGACCAAACTGGCTCTCTTATGTTTCATTATCCATAGCGGTCATTCTGATCACTAACAAATTCATTTTCCAAGAATAAATTGTTAATAAGAGTCTATAATTATTGCCAACATTTATATTATGCAAAGTAGTTTGCAAGCTTCCTCACTTTTAAGCATCATGTCTCTTAAGTAGTTACCGTAGTTATTTTCAATATATAGATGGACAACTGAAATTAAAACAATTTGACTAAAGATACTTAGTGGTTGTGATAGACTTCGTTTAATGGTACAATATCCAAATCCAGTACCACCTGCCAATGCTCATAAACTAGCTTGCTTATATCAATTTGCAATCTTCGCTTACTTTGCTAAGTCAGGTAGCTTTATGTTATTAATGTTTAATGCCATTGTAGTCAGCCAAAGAGATTCCTGGGAAACACTTTTATGGGTGTCTCTTCTTTCTGAATTCAGATTAGTGGCTCCAAAGCGCTGGTCTTTTTTGGGCTACCTCTCCAGCTATGAAGCACACTTCATAGAAACACTTCAATGGTCCTTATGTTGTTACTTTTAGGCACATTACAAGATGCAATTTTTAAATATACATTTCCCCCATCTAGGATTCTCTAGATTAGGGGTGGGCAACTATGACCCCTTTACAACCTGTGGCTGGCCCAGGAATTCTGGGAGTCGAAGTCCACAGGTTTTAAAGGAACCATAGTTGCTCACCCTCACTCTAGGTGTTCCACAAAACAGCTCTTTTAATTCCAACATATCCATGCTTGCTTTGCTATGAGATTTGCATATAACCAGGAGGGCATAGAAGTTAGGAAGTTGCAGCCAACCAGAAAAAAAATGTAAGTTCCTCTCTAATTTTTCAATATTTCACCTTGAGCATTCTCGCACAGACCTTTGCTGTACAAAATGGCCATGTTGTCTCCCGCAGAGGCTCTCCGCTTGATTCCTTGCATTGGAGAATCTGTAGAGGCTGCAGCTGCTATCCTCGAACACAGATCGCTTGTCTTTTCCAAAGACCTTGGTGGGAATAGCCTCAAACACCTTGTAGTCCATCAAAGCCTGGCACACGCGCACAACTTTACTCCGATTAATATCTGTGTCACCAAAATATTTGTTTTGGAGAAGATGGGCGTAGACAACATCCACTGCATTGGAGCCAATAAAACAGTCATTGTAACATTTCAGATTCTGACGTCGTTTTTTCACTTCAACTTGGGTCTGAAGTGCGTGGATAATGCTGCTCCATACATAAGTGGCTCCAAATGGCCTCTGGGCCAAGCTGAAGCCTTATAAAGCAATACAGAAGATGAGTTAGCAGATGCATTTCCTCTCTCAAAAGTATAATTAATGTACAGGTAGTCCTCAACCTATGACCATAATTAAGATCAAAATTTATGTTGCTAAGTGAAAATTTTTGTTAAGTGAATTTGTTATGCCATTTTATGACTTTTCTTGCTACTTTTTATTAAGTGAATCACTGCAGTTGTTAAATTAGTAACCAGGTCGTGAAGTGAATCTGGGTTCTCCATTGACTGCTTGTCAGACTGTCGCAATGGGGATCATATGACCCCGGGATGCTGCAACTGTCATAAATGAGAGTCAGTTGTCAAGCATCTGAATGTGAAGCATGTGACTATTGGGATGCTGCAATGGTCCATAAGTGTGAAAAATGGTCCTAATTCACTATTTTCAGTGCCGTTGCAACTTCAGTCACTAAATGAAGTGTTGTAAATCGAGAACTACTTGTATCGCTTACGGTATTTTAAAAAAATCCTTTCCAAATGGGATTACCAAATAAATTATTCATCTGAAGCTTTTCTCTCTCACTTGAGGTGGCATTAGTTAAAAATCAACCTCTTTTAGTGCCATTGGAGCACAAGAGATTTTGATTGGCTTACTAAAGCCCATACTCCAAAAATGGGCTGAGCTATGGACTATTCTGAGGAGGGGGCTTATGTGTTTTGAGAGATGAAATTAATACCTGATGTGCTTATAACAAACTAAATTTGGCTCTTCAAGTCTTCCAATGACATGTAGGCTACAGGCCACCAGAGGAGAGGAGAGAGAAAGAGAAAAAGAGGCTGGTGATTTGCTTGCAATTGCTAGATAAACTTTCTTGCACTTTCATTCGACTGGATAGCATTGAATTCTACATAGTAATATTCCTCTCTCCTTCTAGAGCAGAGGTGTCAAATTGGATTTCTTCAAGGGCCAAATCAGCACTGTAGTTGTCCTCTGCGGGCCAGCTCGGGGGTGGGGGGGAGATGGGACAGATGGCAGACGGGACGGATGCCTCCTGCAGCAGTCTACTGGCCAAAATTCTGTCGGATAAAACCGTGCCCAGCCCCCCTGCACCCCATTTTTTCTGGCAGAGGCCCCTCTGGCTGGTCATTTTCTATTTCCAGGCTGTTTCCCTGAGCCAGATCTAAGTAGCCTGGGGGCTGGATGCAGGCCACAGGCCTTGAGTTTGACATCCCTGCTTCAGAGCTTGCTACACTTCAGCTTCCCATGTCACTTATTCGTGTCATCTTGGCTGGGACCATTATGTCTTTCTACGGTTAACTCAATTCTGCAAAACTTAAAATATGCAGACACCTGTTTGGAGTAGACTAATACCAGTTTTCACAATCCCCAGTCAACATGGGTTATTGAACCAATGTCTAACCATTCATCAGAAACTACGCTGCAGATGTTGAGACCACTATGAGTATTCAGGAAAAACAAGCCATATATTGTCATTGGTGTTTCTTTTGTTTAAAAGTATGCAAAAATACTATTGTATTGTAGGAAAATTGAATAAAAGGCAATGCATAAGGATATAACAGATAACCTAGTGCCATATAGGGATGCTGTTTTGATTGAAGACCTTTAGCAACAAAAAATACAGGTTCTTTTCAAGATTAAAATTATTGTAACACATTTTCCTCCCAAAATGTTTATTACAATTATTATTTATAGCTTATAGTTATCATCCACATTAAAACAAATTCCTCTGACATGTGTAACATGGGCACATCACTTTAGTTGTTAATAGGAACTGTCAGCTTGTAATAATTATGAGTAAGGTACTACTCTAAGTGCTTCTAAGAAATATTCTATTCATCTGACATATTGACAATTAGGAACAGGGTTGTTCTCTAGGCTAAGGCCAAGCAGGCATGGGCCCAGATTGAAAAGAGTTCTGAAAAACACAATAAAAAGTGGAAGTCATATGACAGCAATGGATGCTGACTTAATTAAAATTACAATGCAAAATGGGTGAAAATGTCCAAGGAAAAAAATGCCCAGGGTAATAATCATGGCTACAAAGCTAAAAAAAATTAAAGGGGGGGGGACACATGAGAGAATGCATTTTTGCCATTCCTAACATCATCAGAGGATGAGCCAAACCACAAGGGGCAGCAGAATATGACTTTGCCTAGGGTGCCAAAGTGGCTGGAGTCAGATCTGGGGAGGATGGAAACCTCACCTTGAAACCTCTAAATAGCACCTTTCAAATATACTCTTATCAGGTCAATCACAGTAACATACCTAGAGGCATCCTGCTTAAACAAATGGAACTAGTTTGTGTGTGCATGTGTCTTGGTTTGCCAATTGTTCAAAATTTAACCCTGGACTGCCACAGAAACAGGGTACATAGAGATAAGCCTGGAAAGACAGATTGCAAAACCTATTCTGAAGGCCTTATGTAAATGTGGCCTGGAGCAATGGGAAAGAAGAGAGAAGAAAGGGAGGCACTGTTGCAAAATTTATTATTGGTATAACTACTAATGTTGGTTAGCAATATTTCAGTCAGGAGAGTTTCCTAGTTTGCTATCCCCAAAGTGGGAAGAAATTACCCCACTTCCTAAAACTTCCCCAAAGATCCTAAGGCAAAGGTAGAGCTTTTCAAGCTTAACATAAACAATCATTTATTGATGCCTTTTATAAAGAGGGAGTACAGTAACAACCCTTAGCAACCATTCGTAACTTTTTATGGGAAAGGGAGAAACTGACAAGCCCAGAGCCCCTTCTGTTAAGGCAGAAGGGCCGCGGGAAGTACCAGATAATCTCCGTTTGCAAAATGCCTTTTCTCCTTAAATTAAGGGCGGGGGGGGGGGGAGGAACCGCGAATCCAAGACAATAAAGGAAACCCTGCGCAAAGGTAGCAGGGCTGTGAAGTAGGTTAGAGGGAGTCCGCGTAAGCACACTTCCTCCCCAGCCGGGACAAGCGCTGCATGTTGTACTACCACCTCGCCCAAAGCAGCGGAGGGGATGGAGAAGTGCTGAGCCCTTCTCCCACAATCCAACTCCAAGTCACCCGGAATAGACAGAGGGCCGGGTCGGTCCTTTCTCCCCATCAGACAAGAGAGGGAAAGAAACCGCAAAAGGAAGGGTATCAGAGCAACGACCAATTCGGGTGCGAGAGGGCAGGGAACCACACCACCGGGACCGGGATCCATCTCTTCAGAGCAACAGGGCAGAGAAGCGTACCAACGCCCAAAGTCTCCTGCTTGAGCCGGGGGTTGGACTAGATGACTTATAAGGTCCCTTCCAACTCTGTTAATCTGTTAAAAAGTCCTCTCCCGTCCTTATTTACTATCAAGCGCGGGAGCAAAACAAGTGAATTCTTCCTTCCCTGCAGCACCACCAGCTTTAAAGAATCCGTCCCGACCGGTCGAGTTTCCTTAGTCTTTTCCTTTCGCCTCATCGTGACACTCTGCCCAGCAGCTTTACTCTTCTCTGTTAAAAAACCAACAACAACCACCCAAATCTTGGCTTCCCTGCCCTCCCTCTGGAACATACCCGGGGAATCCAGTCTTACCTGGGGGTCTATTGGCGGGGCTATACACCGCGCAGAGATTCAAAGCTGCCGCCTTCTCCTTCACCGTAGCCATCAGCGCAGCTGCTTTCGCCAAACGCGCCTCCGCGAATGATATAAACGCTCGCCGCCTCCTAGTGGTCTCTTCGCCGGGGTAAGTGGGCCTTTATATGCGCAGGACGCTGCTATTGGTGCAAATTAGTTCTCTGGGGGCGGTGTTTGGGAAATACGCTTGTAATCTAAATAGAGGTCGCCAGAGGAGAGGGGAATGTCTCCTCGGACGAAGAAGCTGAGGTATATAAAGAGCCGCTCTTACTCCCTGTTGTAAAGTCCGGGACCTCGGAGGATTTTCTTTTACTGTTTTGTTATAATAGAATAATGGCATTGGATACTTCGGAAAGTTCTTCTCAACGTGTGTACATTTAATTGATTTTGAGGGGTCCTTCCGTGCAACAGAAATATTCTGCACTTCACCACCAGTCTTCTAAAATCCTAGCTAGAAAGACAAGAATTGTGATCGGGTTGTATGAGTAAGAATAATCTACAAGCAGCGATAGCATCTGACTTTCCAACAGCATGCATATATACATGTTTACTTGGGTTCCAGCATAAATAAGGGTGACTAAAAATGTAACTTTTTTACATGTATAATTAGATATCTGAAGTAAGCCTTATTAAGTACAACATACAACAACCGTGAGCCTCACCACTGGCCCCACTGGATGGAGCTGCTGGATGTGGGCTATAGATTTATTGCTTGAGACAAACTATTGAGATAATGCTGCCCCTATCTATAAATAGTGTTGAGAACTGGAATTCAGCAGAAAATTCAGATCAATAAAGCTGTTGACTATTTTCCAGGAGCTCCTGAAAAAAAGTACACACTGTCATGTAGTACAGATATAATTCTGTCATTCGGGATTCTCATATTAAATTTATTGGTATATGGCAACAGCATTATTATACATGGTACTTGGCTCATCGAGGAACAAATTACAAAATGAACTAGGAACAAAATTGTTCAGTGTATCAGAATGTGAAGAACTACAGAGAGAACAGCAAATGTGTAAACACTGCACTCCTTGTTTTATTTCATTAGATGCAAAACAGATGCACAAATCTTGGCATAATTTATCAAAAGTCGCTCCCATTAATGGAACTTGTGTTACTCATGGCAATAAGGATTATTGATTCCAATAGTTTTATTCTATGCATGAATGAATCTAGATCCAATTCATTGGGGATTACTCTAAAGTAAATGCATAAAGGTTTGGTGCCCAAATAAAATTAATTTTATCCTATTGCATTTT
Organism: Thamnophis elegans; assembly: GCF_009769535.1. Classification (NCBI taxonomy): domain Eukaryota; kingdom Metazoa; phylum Chordata; class Lepidosauria; order Squamata; family Natricidae; genus Thamnophis; species Thamnophis elegans. The sequence continues at coordinate 91,471,681 of NC_045541.1, forward strand.
CCCCACATTGATTTGTATGAGTTGGTATATTTTCTCTATTAAAAATCAGATTCAGTGCTTCCTGTATTTTGGGACTTTTTAATAAATAAACCTGATTGATCCTGGAAGTGTGCATCCTATTTGTAGCATTAAGTTAGCCTAAGGGAGAGAAAATAAGGAAGTTGGGAAGGAGGAGTATCAAAATATAAAAATATTAAGGCTGTAGTCCTCACAAGGCTTCTAAAGAGTAAAGTTCATTACATTCAGTGCCACACTAGAAGAAACTAAATTTTATGTTATTAACAATTTGGGATACCCAGATTTTTGGAAATGGTAAGAATGAGACATAGGAGCAGATCAACGCACTAGTGTGACTATTTGAAAAATACCCATGTTGTATAAATTTATAAGAGAAATTTGTATCACTCTGTAAAGTGTAATGCTGAAGTCTAATTCTATCCAAGTTCATTATCTGCAATTTCAAAATGTAATACATTTATATAATAATTATATTTCAACAATATATTAAATTTGATTTGATTTTGATTTTTTATTAATATTTATAGGCCGCCCTTTTCCCTGAGGGGACTCAGGGCGGCTTACAATTCATGGGAGGGGAAGTGCAAGACAAAACATAAGACAATACGTGAGTAAAAAAAATAAAACAATAAAACACAACTTTCATTCAGCATTCGGGTGGGGCGGATTAGAATCTTTATCCCCAGGCCTGACGGGATAGCCAGATCTTGAGGGCTGTGCGGAAGGTCTGGACGGTGGTGAGGGTGCGAATCTCCACGGGGAGATCGTTCCAAAGGGTCGGAGCTGCTACTGAGAAGGCTCTCCTCCGCGTAAATGATGTAGTTTCATGTATTCTTCCTAGTGTTATTCCTGTGCTATAGCAGGGTCTGCTTAAAACTCACTTTTTACAACTCTCTATCCCTTAATTAGGTGTAGGACGACTGGATGGACCTGAGTATTTGGTTCCACCACAAATGCGCGCACAACAAAAGCGCGCCTGACTAAACCGTGGTGTCTAAAGGGCGGTGACAAAACCGTGCGACGAATGAGCGACTAATTAGCCCTAAAGCGCGCCGACAAAAGCGTGCCGACAGAAGCGCGCTGTAACGTAACCCTAAACCTAACCCTAAACCTAACCCTAAACCTAACCCTAAACCTAACCCTAAACCTAACCCTAAACCTAACCCTAAACCTAACCCTAAACCTAACTGTAAATCTTACCTTAAATTAAATCGCGCTTCTGTCGGCGCGCTGTTGTCGGCGCGCTGTTGTCAGCGCGCTTTTGACATCGCGGTTTTAGCGCCGTGGTGTTGTTGGCGCGCTTATGATGTTCGCGCTTTTGACGGGTCACGGAGTATTTATTGGCCGGATACCTTCCTGACACTATGTGGAGTTTGCAACAGATATTTTTTTCTTATGCCTTAGGAAAGAAATATATACTGCTACCTAGGATTGAACTCTTTTCTGAGTGGGAGGTGAGCACCTTCACAACTAGGCCACCATGCCGCTCAAATTATGTATGTATGTATGTATGTATGTATGTATGTATGTATGTATGTATATATATATAGATAGATCTATACTAGTCTCCCTTTATTTATTTATCAGCACAAATACTACACACACACGCACATATAAAATAAATTATCAGCACAAATACATCACAAATGTAACAAAGGCAACAGTAAAAATATTGGGTTTCTGTCTGGATGGTCTCTTATGATGAGCTGATGGACAGAAAATGGAAGCAGTGAACTTCCTCCCATATTTGGGCATACCTGGGGTTGTGACTTTAAATATAGATAGATAGATAGATAGATAGATAGATAGATAGATAGATAGATAGATAGATAGATGATAGATAGATAGATAGATAAATAGATAGATGATAGATAGATGATGGACGGATGGATGGACGGATGGATGGATGGATGGATGGATGGATGATAGATAGATATATGAAGCTACAATATTTACTACTATCTCTATCTAAAACTAAGCATTGGATACTGATAGCATTATTGAATTACGGATAGTGTTCCCTTTAAAATCAATCTTTTCAAAATAACAACACTTTAATATGATAATCATTCAACTATGCTCCAAATGCTGATGCAGAAAGAAGTTGATGAGTTTTATTTAATTATGGTATTAGATTTGTGTTCTGCCCATAATCTAGAAGTGACTCTATAATCAGGTCCAATTTGAAATTGACAGAACATGCCAGTGATATGTGCTGCTTGTGATTGGAGATTGGAATGTCAACATTGGAAACACGAAAGAAGAAAATATAATTGGATTGTATGGTTTAAGAAATCAAAAGCAGGAGATCAACTTACCCATTTCTGCCACTCCACTGATTTCTTCATAGTTCATCTTCATTGTCTTCCAGGAACCAAAATAATGTCTCTGTGCATGGACATCACTAGAAGGAGTGCATAGAATTCAAACTGACTATATTATTGCTAAAAGGAAGTGCACAATTAAAGTGCCAAAGACATAGCTAGGTGCAGAGAATAGAACAAATCTCAAGTTCCAAGTTAACGTAAAGAAGAAAGCCAATCAGTTCCCATGATATGAACTTGAGCATATATCCACCATTTTAAAGGAGTACATCAGGAATCACTCTAAAATCTGGACGTCTTTGATAGAAAACCAAAGGAATTGTGGTATGAACAAAGAAGTTAAAAGTGAAAAGAGACTGCCCAAAATAAAGGAAGAGAAGAAAGCAAAGTAGTTAGAACTAACCATGGAAATTGCTGAGAAGAGAAGTTAAAGCCATGAAAGATAGAAACATCAGACAGGAGTGGAACAGAATTTCAGAGAGCTACTAGAAGACAAAAAACAGTATTGTAACATCTGCAAAGACATTGAAGATGGAAACACTAAGTAAAGTCTTTCAATAGATATCTGAACTCAAGAGAAGGTTCCAACCACAAATTGGTATGATGAAGAACACCAATGGACAGATAGTAATTGATTCCAAGGATATCAAAGATGGAAGGAGTATATTAAAATACTGTATGGTAGAGATGTTAACATCCAAGGTATGTTAAAAAATATTCCCTTTTTACAAGAGCCTCTAATACTGGACAACGATGTTAGATCACTACCACAGTCACTACCAAATTGTAAGGGTACGGAATACTCTTACAACTGGTAAAATACCCATATGGTAAAAAAATAAATCAATCAAGGTTCTATCTAAATTATGGCAGTAAATCAGGAGGACACAATGGCCAACAGATTGGAAGAGATCAGTCTATATTCCAATACCAAAAAAGGGGATTTAACAAAATGTACAACTATCACACAATATCCTTAATTTCACATGCTATCAAATTAATGCTTAAAATTATCCAACGATTAGAGCCCTACATAGAAAAAGAGACGTTAGATATTCAAACTGATGTTAGAAAAGGCTGAGGATCATTAAAGATTACTACTGATGCAAGATGGATAATTGAAAAAGCCAAAGAATACTAAAAAGAAACCAGTATGTGCTTCATTGGCTATTGAAAGATCTTTGATTGTGTTGATTATGTCAAATTATGGAGGGTGTTTAGAAAAATGGTAATCTGAGAACATCTCATTGTCCACATGAGAAACCACATTATGGACTGAGCAGGATGAAATAAACTAACTTCAGTTTGACAAAGGAGTGAGATAATGGAGTAAATCAATGTGGTCACTAAGAGTTGAACCAACTTGATGGCACACAATCAAGATCAAACAAGTTTTCCGCATGTTTGAATACTTTGTATGCATCCTGTACGTTATACATAATTCTGTGTTTAACTATCAGTAGTAATGACATAAAACAATAATAGGAAGACTTTTCAATATAGAAATACTACTAATGGTTGGATCTTATTGCTTTAACCTTGCTGAAATAACAGTCTTTATTACAAACACTTCATAAATGGTCTGAGTTTTAACGGTTTGTCTTCTGCTTTTTATTTCATCATACGAATAACAGCTTCACTCAAAATTAAAGCATTCTGAAGATTTTCCTCCTTTCTTTGGAGAAATCCAGCCATAGGCCCCTATTATATGGGTTGCCTCAAGGCTTCCTCTCCTCATACTTAACATCTATATAAAGCCATTGAGAGAGGTCATCCACCAGCATAGTGTTTGATACCATCAGTATGCTGATGATACCCAATTATACATCTCTACCCCACACAGGGCACGTGGTGCCATTCAGATGCTGGCTCAATGCCTGGAGGCTATAAGGGTCTGAATGGGGAGAAACTCAACCCTAGTAAATGCAATGGTTGTATTTTTTAAGCCTGCCTGGGTCAGGAACATTGACATCTCTGATTCTATAGATAGGGAACTGCTCTCCTCTTCAACCCTGGTGCACAATTTGGGGGTCTTCTTGGACTCACTGGTCCTGCTGGAAGAGGAGGTGGCAGTCATGGTTAAGGGAGGTCTTTGCATAAAACCACCAATTTTGTCCATTCCTGGACTGGAAGGACTTGCGTGGTCATCTGGGCTTCAGTCACATTCCACTTGGATTGCTGCAATGTACTCTACAAAGGGCTGCCCTGGAAGACCACCTGTAAGCTGCAGCTGGTATAGAATGCAGCAAGTTGGGTATCCTGTGGTTCATCTGAGCAGCACCATTGCTGTGCAAGCTGAGCAGCTTTCTAGTTGCTGAGTGCAATTCAAGATGCTACGTGACATGACACTGGCAGGCTTGTGGAAACATGTCTCTCTGAGGATATCTGCCCATCCTAGGATGAATGCACTTGCTTAAAATATTGCCATTTAATAGGACCTTAAAGATGTGCCTTTTCAGTGGCCACCCCAGTCGTTTGAAGAAACTTCCCAATGGAGATCAGAGGGTCCCCTACCCTTTTAGACTTCCAGAGAGAGGAATACCTGGCTCTTCCCTCAAGCATTGGGCTAGGAGTTTAGCTGTGAGGTTGTTTGGTTCTGTCATTGGAGGGAAGGGTATGTTTTTAACTATGGGTTGTTCATGTGTTGTTGGTCAGTTGGCTAGAGTCCCTGCATGAGACCATATAAATCTTGAAAATAACTGGACCATCATATAGCAAGGGTTTTTCCCCCTAATGAATAAAGCACATCTCAGATATTAGAATTATTCCACATTAACCAATAAGAATACCCAGTATTTTGAAAAACTGTATACATTTTAATGAATTTAGTAACATCAAATCAAAAATACAAAAATTATGAAAAAGTCACAAGTCTGTACATTATTGTGGACCACGTGAAAACTGGCTAGAAAATATTCTTTATTAATCCTAGCCTACATGTTTGTAGTAGATAGAGGATAGATATTACCATGCATTTGTGAGCATTAACTTAAATAGGGAGAGATAAAAGAAATATGTGCACTGTATAATACACAAAAGTATGTAAGTATATGACATGAAACACTTATCAACAAAATCATAAATGACTATAAACTAATTTTCAGTTTCCTAACAGTTTTGGCTTGTTCATTTTTTTAAATTACTTTAAATAGAAGTACAAATTTAAATATTTAAAAATATTTTCTCTATGACAACCATTTATTGGAAGACAGTTTGAGTTTCTTTTTAACCATATATTATTAAAGGAAAAAGAAAATTATACTGTGTTTTGGTGGCACAGGCTGTACAACCCATTTTTTTTCTGTTAAAACAAGTGATATTTGGAATCAAAAACATCAGGTATTTCACATTTTTAGAATTCAGAACATAAAACAGTGATTGCTGAAATGTCAAAATGATGTAATAGTTTTTGTACAGAATATCAATTAATTTGTTTTCTCTCATTGCAACCAGATGCTAAATTATATTGGAGGACAAATTCAAATGTTAAATTTAACAAACTGTGAAATTAGGATATTATATTCTTTTGAGAAAATTAGCTATTTTGATCTTGCACAATACCTAAAATTATTACCAGTACTTCAGCTTAAACAGAAAAACTCTATTTAAAAATATTAATTTGGAATCAAACCCCAGTTACTTCCATGTTTAGGTGAGGCACTGTTAGATACTTTACTTTTGTGAGTGTGCTAATAATTCTCTAAAGAAGGAATGTTGAACTTTTTTTTCAGAATAAGGACTGTACTTAAGTTTTAAATTTCTAAGTAATATGCTTTAAATGTTGATGTGGATAAAAATGGCCTTGCAAAAATTAAATTTGAATAAATGAATGAAAATAAAATTGATTGTAGCTACAAATTTGTCCTTTCATTTGCTGTTATCCTAAATTGTTGCACTTTTTGAATACCACCAGAAAACAAACGCTGTGGAATCTACTATGACAGGTTTGTATATATTTCAGTGATTACTGGAGATCCCATTAAATTTACTAGGATTTTCAACAAAAAGTTCAGTGACTATGAGCAATAGTACCAGAAACATTTTTGGTCCTCACCACAAATTTATTCCCAAAATATGCTACCCAAGACAATGGTAGCTGTCTTTCAAAATGCATTTTCTTTTCCATGACAATACTCAGAGACCTTATAATTTGCATAAATTAATTTATAACAATCTCCTCAAATACTGTGCTAAGTCTCTGTGTGAAACACTGGGGGGATTTTTTAAATAAATCTCTGATTTATTAAAACATAAAAACTTGTATATTTACTTCCATGATCCTTAGAAGCTATCCGCCATCTTTTGACAGTTGCCACCTAAAATTAAAACAAACATCTGATACAGCAGTATAGTTACATAACCAATAAATAAGTTCTATTGGTTTTAATAAAGTTGAAGAGACTGTTGTAAGACTGCAGTCTGAAATTAGAACTTGAAAGTCTCTTTAGTTCATTGAATGGAATTGATTCAAAGATGGTTTAAGAATTGGTGAGAAGTGAAATGATAGGACTTTGAAATATGAAAAAAATCACATTTTAAAGGTTTTATTAACTAAGTCCATTGTGTTATTTTAATTGCTAGTTTAGTATATGTTATAATTGACAAACCAGTCATACTCCATCTACATCTTCTGTTTGTAAGCTTTTTCAAGATATGTTTTAAATTGATGGTATAAGAAATATTTTTGGATTGCATTTATAAACGTTCAATTGAAATATTTTAGAAATTAATTAATTAATTGGAAATTAATATGGAAGCGATGTCTTCTTTAAATACTTGTCCCCAATAAGTAAGCTATAGCAGAAACAAAAGTTCCATTTAAAAAAAATACAGAACAGTATTCTTATACTGCTGTCCTACTGATCTGGTACAAAAAAAAATTCCTATAAATAAATGAGACTTGTATCCAGATAAATATGATTGAAATTTTAAGGTAAGAATGAAGTATATTTATTTCCATACGCTGTTCCCACTTCCAAGCAGTACTGGCTTATTGCTTGTAACCAGATGCATTTGACAAATTTTCCTTAAGCAGGAAATCTTAATAATATATAATTATGTATCTTTAAATTTTCCATAGGATCAGTGGAAATACAGTATTTTTGGGCTGTTGTGCTAGGCCATAATATACCAGTAGTTTTCTTTGTTTCAGCTTAATCTTAGCACAAGGTGTTAACTCTAGTTTCATAACTATAGTACCACAACTTAACTTTTTTCAAGGCAAGTGCAGTAATAAAATCTTGAAGTCCAATTACCAATTTCTATCAGTATTTTGATGAACCCATCAGAGGAATGAAATGAATACTACTTCCAATAACATGAAAACATATTTTGAAAATATGCAGGTTGTCCAACATAACATACACATTAACAAAATGCTCTTCTTTGATGTTTTGAAATCCTAGTTTAATTGCTCATGAACACAGCCCTTCACTGCATTTTACATATCTAAGGTGCATGAACACATGTATAACTAAAGAAAATACATCACACTACATATAATAATATCCTGATTGGCTAATGAATGAGGAAACCTGCTTTCTTGGCTGAAATTAAGGCACTAAGTGGCAGTGAAAAAGGAATTGAATTGTTTTTATATATTATTTGATGGAAGTACAGGATCTCCACTTTCACAAAATCTAAATAACAAGTCCTGCACATATTGAATCAATGGCTGAGGTAAGGCATTTTGTTAGCAAATTAAAAAAAAAACCTTCCTATTGATGCAAGTATAGCCCATTTGTAACTTAAGTGGGACTACTGATTCCTACTGAAAAATTATTAATCAGAGAAAGTCATTTACAAAAGATGCCTGAGACTCTGAAAAGGCACCAAGAAACAAACAGTTCTGCCATTACCAATTCTAAATAACAAAAATAAAAAACTCAATTGTTTTCAACATTGCATATAGCCTGGTCAATTGCTAATCCTCACTTTACTGAAGACCAATGTAGTAGCCGTTTATTGAAATGTTCTATTAATCAAGCAGTTTTAAGACAAAAATCATATTTCATTTATCAGAAAATAAGTTGCAATCTGTCAATATAACCATACATAAAGCAAACTTATGAAGTCTAATATGTCTCATTCATGGTTAACACTGAAGCAAACCTGTATAAACAAAGATAATCTCAAGATACATACTTTACAATATGAAATTAATATATAAAATGAACAAAAAAACAATTGGAAATGTATTACAAGAGTACATGAAACAATTTTAAGCCACAATACTTTTTCCTCTGAAAAATACAACTAATTGTGGGATAAAATGTACAATTGATTTCTTTCCAAAAGGGAAAAATAAAGGACACAAATGTAAGGAAAAAATATGTCTTTCTTCAAGACCTAGGGAAAATAATTAAGGTAATTGTTTTTTATTATAATATAATCTGTCACAAAATAGCAGTCATAGGATTGCACCAAATCCATGTTGAGTTTCCTGAACATAACATCAGTAATTGGAGTCCGTAAAGGAGAATGGTATTCTTGAATGTAGATGGAGATTATTCACACACAGTAGTTCTTGTCCTATTAAGATTTCTCTGCAAAAAGTTCGAGACTCTACTTGAGCTCAGTCACAGTTACCATCACTGTGACTCTTCCTAGTGTTCAGAGTAAAAAAAAATGGCATGATATTTAAAAAGTTATTTTAATCATAGCCAAAATATATATATTTAAGTACATGCTTCGATCATTTGTCAAAAATAAACCTAAGTTATTTCAAAAGAAAAGTTTACAAAATAGGAAAAAATATTCTCCAAGTTAAAAATTCAGGTTTGTTTGTAGTTCCATTTGCTTGGCATCATATCTTTTTTTTTCTTATTAGAATACAAGGAACCCAGAATACCATGATTTCTTTTGACCTAAAATAAAGTTTGTCGTGACCAGCCTATCAGCCTTTTTAATTTTATTTTGATGAGTAGAACAGAACAAAAAAAAAGTCACGTTTGCATCAATATTTGTTAGCAACATTTCTGCTGAACATGATTCAAAAGTTCACCAAACTTCTCAAAGAGATCTTCTATCCATTTTATATTTTTCATGCACTGCTGTACAATTTCCTCTTGACCTAGATCTGCATTCTTTTTTTGAACGGAAGAAATCTATTGAGAGAACAAATTAAATGTCATAGTTAGCTTTCTATTATTTCTCCTAGTACTCTGAGTACATATACATGCATTTTCCTAGGGTACGGGTATCAAACTTGCTGCGTCACATTGCCATCATGTGACATTTTGCGACTTTTTTCCATTTGCGGAGATGGGGTAGGCGTGGTCTGTGCATGTTGCATGTGGCCTGTAGGCCGCCAGTTTGACACACAAGATTATATTGCAACTACTATAGTGACAGAGATCACCTTAGTATAAATGAAGTTATTCAATGATCTTCTAAGTATGCTTCCTGATGTTCTAATGAGCTATTACAATACTTGCTGCAGTAGAATCTCCAATATTTTTAATGGATCTTGTTAGATCACACCTCTCATTATCCCCAGCTGTAAACTCCTGAAGTGTCAACAGATATTAGAAACAACTCCTTTCTTTTGTGCTAAATTTCCATTCCAGTTCATGTTTACGCATTATCCAGAATTGTTCAAGATAATGAACACACAGGAATCAATAAGACCATAAGTAATGTATTTCAGTTCTCTTAATCCACCTTACCTCAGAGTTCTAAATTCATTTAGGTTTCATAAGTATTATGTATCTCGTTACCATGACATAAGACACTTTTACAATTGTGTGTGTGTGTGTGTGTGTCTTTGAATCAATATTTGATTCCTGACAACTGTCAGGACTTGTTCTAGCAGTTTTTTTGGCCAATGTCAGAAATGATTTGGCCTGAGAGATAGTGATTGAGCCACAGTACCCCGTTCTTTGTACCTAAGGTGAGACTAGAACTCAAGAATTGCATGATTTATAATCTGATGTCTTAACTACACCACCAAAGCAGCTTTCTTTTTGCAATCTGTAAAACTTGATTCATTAAATGCAAAACTGCTCAATATCTTCTGAAAATAGTGTATCTTTATCTGATTTTTAATTGAGTTTAGATTCTACTGCACTAATGAATACAATGAATAATAACATAAACTAGAAAAAGACTCACCTCTACTTTGCATCTGAGAAATATGTGGTATTTGTAATGATGGAGTGAATGATACAAAGAACACAAAGGTATTTTTTCTGGATCTATAGTAAATTCCTGCAGAAACAAATATTTATTAACCACTCCAGTAACTAAATACAGTTAAGTTTTTTGATACTAATAATTATTTGAAGATATAAAAATTTACTCATAGCTATGCATAAAATCATTCACAAAAATAGAATGAAATAAATTTTATGCATATATGTTTTTTTCTTATGCAATATTATTTCATCTAAGGCTGTGAATTATTTTTATTGTTAAGAAAAGTTGAGTAGGGAGTAGGTTTCTACTTGTAGGAAAGAAGGAACATGATAAGAAAACAGAGAACTGTCACTTCTAGGTCTCTCAGCCAGCTGCCTGACCTTGGGCTAGGCACTTTCAGTTCAAACCATCTCACAGGGAAAGGCAAAAAATAGGAAGAGGAAGAAATATTAAGCACCTGCATTGAGTTCACCAAATATTTTTTTAAGGTGGGAATAAAAAGCTAGTAATAATAACAAAGTTAAAAACATGGTTCTTGATTTCCATGTCTGTTTTTCATTAGAAGAAAGTAACAGCTGTATTAAATTATAGGAAAAGTTTTTCGGATATAACCAGGTATAATTTTATGGTATGATAGAAAACCTGGTTCCTTTTGCAATTTTTTGTTCTATGATTGGAGTTGTTGTCTTTATGCACTTTATGGAATTTTATGCAAATAATGCTATGGGTTCCTGTTAAACCAGAACTCATCAATGTTAGATAATGTCATTGAAGCAATGAACATGATGAATTTAGGCAAACGCCAAAAGAGCATGGAAGACCTGGGGCCTGGCATGCCATGGTCCATGGGATTGTGAATAGTTGGATAAGACTTAGCGACTCAACAACATCAGTTTGAAGTTTCAAATATGGAATTGATCCTTCTTGTCAAATAGGGGTCTGTTAAAGAAAGTTCTCCTAAGGTTTATAGATCAATTTTGGTGTGTGTGTGTTTGTGTGTGTGTGTGTGTGTGTGTGTTGCCTTTGAGTTGGTGTTGACTCCTGAACAGGTCCCTACAGTTTTCTTGGCAAGATTTCAGAAATTGTTTACTATTACTTATTTCCTACAACAGAGAGAGTAACTGGCCCAAAGTCACCCAGCTGCTTTCATGGCTAAGGTGGGACTAGAACTCATAGATTTCCAATTTCTAGACAGGTGCAGTATCCACTATGGATTTAACACAAGAGATTAAAAGATGTATTTGTATTTGTATTTGTATTTTATTATTTGTATGCCGCCCTTCTCCGGGAGGACTCAGGGCAGCGAACAATTCAAAGGGGAAAAAGGGGAACATAAAAAGACAAAATACAAATAATAAAAGTAAACAACATGTCGAGAGGGGAGGGAACTCATCACCCCCAGGCCTGCCGGCAAAGCCAGGTTTTGACGGCTTTTTGGAAGGCCTGGAGAGAGGTGAGGGTCCGAATCCCTGCGGGGAGTTCATTCCAGAGGGCCGGAGCTGCCACAGAGAAGGCCCTCCCCCGGGTAATAGCCAGGTGGCATTGGCTGGTAGATGGCACCCGGAGGCGGCCAACCCTGTGAGATCTAATGGGTTTGTGGGAGGTAATTGGCAGCAGGCGGTCTGTCAAGTACCCAGATCCAATACCATGAAGGGCTTTATAAGTTACGGCTAGCACCTTGAAGCGTATCCGGAGACTGATCGGTAACCAGTGCAGCTCACGGAGGATAGGTGTAACGTGGGTGTACCGATGTAGCATGGTTGCTTATTGTATCAACTAAAATCTGACACATTTACCATTTTGAAGTGAAAATTATGGTGGCAGAAGTTTTTACAGTTGTAAATACGAATAGATTGAAAATGTTCGGGTAAAGGCAATCACGGAAATAGGAAGAAAATGTAGATGTTGTAGTCTAAGGTGTGTTTATAACATGTGAAGAACGACCTTTACAGAGGAATTCTAGTGATGTTTACTTATTAGGTATACTGGCATGTCTTCCTGGGTATCTGGAAGTTGAGTCATGGCAACTGGACATCTTTTTCTTGTTGGTTTGAAATGTTTCACTGCTTATCCAAGTAGCTTCTTCAGCCTGAACAAGTTGATTAGGGCCCCCCTTATCTATCTATCTATCTATCTATCTATCTATCTATCTATCTATCTATCTATCTATCTATCATCTATCTATCTATCTATCATCTATCTATCTATCTATCTATCTATCTATCTATCTATCTATCTATCCATCCATCTATATCTCCTCTAGGGTGGTTTTATTTTCACCTGATCTAAATAAGATTGTTAGGTGAGTAGGAAGAATTGTTGGGATGTAAATCTTCCAACCGCCTAGCTGGTTTGAGAGAGGAGTGAAGGAATCTCTTTATGTCAAACTGGAAAATCCTTCCCTCAACAGAGGTGGGGGTTACAGATACAACCTGCCTCTCATTTTTTATGCTGCTTTTTCAGTCCTCAAGAAGATTAAGACCACTTCACAAGTTCATCCAGGAGGCCATACTTAAAGACTCATTGGGGATTTAGGAGTTAAAAAACTGCATCCCAATGACTCTCTGCCTAATGAGCCTATTAGGTGAAATGATACCATCCCAGAGGATATATATCCTCCCAATTAATTTGTTCAGATTGAAAAAGCTACTTGGATAAGCAGTGAAATGTTTCTAACCAACAAGAAGTCCAGTTCCCATGTCTGGAAACAATTCTACCTGGATGACTAAGAATCATCAACATATTCTTCCTAGGTAAGAATGCTCAACCATAAGAAACTGCTATTTTTAAAAAAAATATTTCTCTTTGGCTTTAAAAAAATAAAGAACAAAGAACATTCAAGGTTTTAAAAATTTGCTGTTTGGTAATTTAGTTTTTTTTAAAATCTTAGAATGGAAAAGGTAATTTACTCATTACAATTGCACTCAAGATAATCAAGAAATGTTTGAGATCAACATTCCATCAGAAATATGGCAGAAACAAATACTACACAAACATACCTGCGCTAATTTTGTGGTTGCTTTGGAAATTTTCAGTGTTTTCTTATTATAAGCTTTCCCATTCATCTTGATTCTAGAAACTGCATTCACCCCCATTTTTGTTTTAGTATCTCGGGTTATTACTGTCATTTCAGGAAAACATTCCAAAGCAGCCTGAAAAAGAAGTTATAAAAGCAGCAGATTAGCAATTAACAGAATTATAAAATATGCCTTATTAACGTGGTAAGAATTTAAACTCAGATCCTTTAAAAAAAAAGTGATATGCAGGCTGAAAACAGTATGATTTTCACAACTGGCCAGTCTACATGCCAGACAGGCTTAGACAAAATACACACCCGCAAATGAAGCACATTTTTTGGTCAGAGTCAGATTACGCCAATCTTTTCACCTACTGAAGAGATTTTGGAGCCATTTAAAAATCAAGGAGCAGAACTTGAGGAGACATCTGCAGAAGATACGGCACAGAGGGACTGAAGAAAAGCAGGGTTTACCAATAAGTCAATATCTCTATTGAGACTAGGAGAAATCCAAGCAAATGAAGTTTAATACATGCTTTTGAAAATTCTCATTTCTACTTATTTCAGTAGAATCACAGGGAGTTCTCGACTTACCACCACAATTGAGTCCAAAATTTCTATGGCTATGTGAGACGTTTATTAAGTGAATTTAGCCCCATTTTATTCCACAGTTGTTAAGTGTATCACGGCAGTTGTTAATTTAGTAACACAGTTGTTAAGTGAATCTGGCTTTTCCGTTGAGAAGATTGCAACAGGTTTTCATATGATCCTGGGACACTGTAACCATAATAAATATGAGTCAGTTGTCAAGCACCTGAATTTTGATCATATGACCATGGGGATGTTGCAATGGTCATGTGAAAAACAGTCTCAAGTCATTTTTTTTCAGTGCTGTTGTAACTTCAAACAGTCACTAAACAAACTGTTGCAAGTCAAGGACTACTCATACATACCAGTCTAACGAGGAACCTGTTTTTCCCCTTTTCTTTTTCTGCGTGGTGCTTGTCAATCAAATCTTATTCTTTTATTTTCTCAGATTAGTTCAGAAGTGTGTGTAATCTCAGAAATTATATTAATTTTGCAGGCTATGCAAGAAGAAATAGTACAGGTACTTCTCGACTTACAACAGTTCATTTAGTGACTGTTCAAAGTTACAACAGCACTGAAAAAGTGACTTATGACTGCTTTTCACACTTATGCCCTTTGCAGCATCCCCATGGTGACATGATCAAAATTCAGACACTTGACAACTGACTTGTATTTATGATGATTGCAGTGTTCCAGGATCATGTAATCACCTTTTGCAACCTTCTGACAGCAAAGTCAATGGGGAAGCCAGATTCACTTAACAATTGTGTTACCAGCTTAACAACTACAGTGATTCACTTAACAACTGTGGCGCAAAAGGTCATAAAATGGGGCAAATTTTACTTGACATCTGTCTCGCTTAGCAAAATAAAATTTGGTCTCAATTGTGGCTATAAGTCATAACTGTACTGTCTTCCTACTGTTCTTGTAATTTACAATACAAATTGCATGTGTGTGTGTGTGTGTGTGTGTGTCTGTGTATCTTTTGAGATACTGGCTGAATTGCTCTATTTGTAAACAGAGCGGTGCCATCTTGTGGTCTTTCTTTTGAAATTATTTTTTGAAATAGCTGTTTTGTAATTCCAGGCAACTCCAGGCAAAACTCCAGGAATTTTTCCTTTCTAAATGTTTAAATAAAGTTTGATATTGTTTTTCCCTTGTGGTATCCCTTGTGGTATCTCCCCACAAGGAAAGTAGAAATGAATAAGTTACTCATACACTCCAATGTTTTGTGGCCAAGAGACTGCCCTAATGAAATTATTTCATTTTTTTGCATTTTTAATTGTCATGAAGGAAGCACTGGTTATAAAAACTCTCAAAACACCAATATTACAGGATGGTTGTTATATGAGATACCACTTGGAAAATAGTAGGTGGCAGCAGGAACTATCAAACCACTACTCCAAAGCAAAAGGCAGGGACAGAGGGGAAGATCCAGGATTTCTGGAAGAGAAGGTTAATCTCTCTTATGGACCCACTGTCCATTATAAATATAGCATAAAAGCAAAGTAAAAACTAATATTCGCAAAAGAATTATGTTAGCCAGTTCCTGAAAAATTTCGGGAAGCAACTGTTTCAAATGCAATTGTAGATTTCTGTTCTACTTAGTGACCTATAAAAATGTTGCATCTATTTGAAAATATAGACTTTTTCAAAAGGAATAGCAAATTAGAAATATAGAATAAATAAAACTTTGATTTTGGGTTTTGCTAATTAGATAGCTTTATTGTTAAAGAAATGCCTAGTGCACATTATCATATAAAAGTAAAAAGTTGAGATTTTATGTTACTACCTTATTCTACTGCACCAAAAGGAGTCGGAACTCAATGCCTTTCTTTTTCTTTTCCCCTTTATCCTACACTTTTCTCTCTTCTCTTATTTTCCCATAACTAAGAGCCATGGCAATGCAGTGGTTAGAATGCAGCAGACTAACTCTGCTGCCAGTAGTTCGAGCCTGACAGACTCAAGGTTGAGTCTGCCTTCCATCCTTCCAAGGTCAGTAAAATGGAAATCTAGACTGTTGGGGCCAATACGCTGACTCTGTAAACTGTGTAGAAAGGGCTGTAAATCACTAAGAAGTGGTATAAATAGTAATTCTAAGTGCTACTGGTATTTTCATTTTTCTTTACACTTCTGTATTTTATATTTTGATAAACTAATAAAATGCTGGAAATCTGAAATATATATAGAACAAAGAAAAGAATAGAAAAAATAAAGAACCTAAATTTTTTAAAAAGGCTTATTTGCTTTGCTCCACTAATTTTTAATTTCTATAAAAGAATTAATGAAAGTGGCAAACTATTAATGAAATATAATTATCAGTACCTTGAATGGTCGCTCTATATGTAATTTGGAAAGCAGCCTTTTTCTATTGTCATTCAGCATGCCATCAATTTTTCTCATATGAGGCAAAAGCAGCTCATCTAAAAAAGGAGACACAATATGTGTTATGTGTTATGTCTTGTGGCTGTGATTATTCAAATAAGTTAAAATAATTAATAAATGCTGTTTATTTAATCAATATATTAGCAAACAATCATGAAAACAACTGTGGTTATGCCCCAAACACGTATTTCAGCCTAGAAATTTTTAAAAATGTAATGTTATTTTAATTCAAAATACAGTGTGAATATTTTTTTTTACAAAATTGGTTTTACTGCAACAGTGAAGATATGTTGCATCAATGGCATACTGTGTGATGCTGTCTGGGTCGGAGGTCAAGCAAATAGACTTCCAATGGATACTTATAAGACAGTAAGGCAGTTGCATACCCTGGCCAGGAAAATTGCACTGGCATGCTAATATAGTCACCAGCGATAAATTCAACTTGAAGATTTAGTTTTATTCATCTATAATCAACCTATTCACAAAATACCAAACCAGAATGAACAATTTAGTACAGGACAAGAAATACTATAAACCCAATAAAATATGTCACCTTTGTTATGTTGAACCTATTCCTTGGTGACCATCTAGAGATCTTATTAGCAACAATATGAAAAGTGGCTGTTTTGTTTCCGCTTCCCATCTGAAACCCATAATCCTGATACTTTCAGGTTAGCTAGGTTCTGACGACTGCTGCAGCTTCCTTGTCAAATAGCTGAGTTACCAACTAGTTTGTCCAAAATTCTCCTGGGACCTCAAATGTAAATGATTAACACAGAAAATGAAAGCAAAACCTCCCTAATAGATTATTGTCTAAGTACTTTACGAATAATGAACTCTGCCCTAAATCCCTAACAGTTACTTTCCTAAACCTTTAAACAGACCTGGGCATTTTATAGCCTCCAGGGCCTTTGGCTGTCCCTGCCCAGCCCACGTGAAGACGATCAGAAATTAGAAATCAAATGTAAATAAGTGCACACCGTGCCCACAATTCAGCCACATTGCTTTTATTTTGAAGGTGATTGCTATTTTGTTTCCAATTTATGTGTGTGTGTGCACGTGTGCCTATGCTTCTTCACAGCCTTATTGGTTTGGCCATCCACAACAGTCCCTATTTCTCGTGTGACCCCTTAGGAAAATTAATTGACCACCCTTGCCTTAAAGGAGTAGCCAAACAAGTACTGTGAAGGAAATCTTAATAACAGTAACCATTTGTCTATGAAACCATAATGAATCTAAAGTACAAGCCAAATATGGCACTGCTCAACAATATTTTTAGGAAACCGCTTGATACAGAACAAAGAAGTTCTAATGATTTCATTTTATTAGCTATTCTTATGAGAAAATTTTAATATAAAACATATTTTTCCTATTCTCACCTGCTGAATAGGTCTATTAAAACCCTAGTTTCCTGACTTTTGCATGTGTACTGCTCATGACTGAATGGAAATATATAAGCCTGAAAACTTTAATTTGTGTTAAGACTAACAGGAATTGAGTTGGATTAAGCTGACTAAGAGGGCTTTGTACAGAGAACTGAAATGGTAGTTCAATATCAACACAGATTCCTTTTTAAAGAAGTTGTGTGCCCCCCCCCCCGACCTACAGAATAGTCGCATCAACTGAGTAAAATGGATTGACAGGATTGCAACAAGATTCTTCAGAATGGCCACAGGCATATCTCTTTAACTCAAAACACATTTTTTTCTGAGATTGTTGGCTATTGCTTGAGTCCAGGAAAAGAAGCAACTTCTTTAAAGAGGTGCCAAAGACGTGCTGTGATTCTGGATTCAAAGTGCTGCTCATTCCTAAGAGATTTTCAATATTTTAAATACTCTTTTTTTCTTCTGTTTTGGATTTTACATTTTTGTATTTCAAAGTAATGTTTCAACCATTGTTTACTTATCAGCAGACTTAGACTTCTGAGCATGATGCACTCAAAGTGAGTCCATTTCCAAACAACTGCGGATTGTTGGCTAGGACTTAAATTGTCATCTGTTGCCAGAGAAGCAATCTGTTCAGAAAGTACAGCAGAAGGGACAACCATGACAGGGAGAGTAGAAAGTAGTGGCCCTTCTCCCATCTCAAACAGTGGGGACCTTATTAGCCTTCTTGCCACTATTATCTGGAGATGTGTTTTCCAACTTTGGCAACTTCCTAATCTCTGTGTGTGGCTTTCATTACCCAGAATCTCTGCTAAAAAGATAACATTTAATAAACATTTATTAAACAATTAAAAACAAACAAGAGATTTAACAAACTGTACCATTACTCTTCTCCAATGCCTGCATAGTATCTGGATCCAAGGCAAGGCTGACAAGCAGTTCCATATAATTCCTAAATGTTTCCTTCATAGCTCTGGTGTTCAAAAAACGGGCAACAATAGGTGCTGGTGGTTCAGTGTCTAGAATATCAAATATATAAATATATTGTTCAATCGTGTTGTAATTTTTTCACTGGCTTGATTATTGCTTTAGTGACTCTGCAGAGGAGTTCATTCTTACTCTAATTACGACTGAGCTGTGACATAATATTCACACTGATATTTTATACCATCATGGCCACTGGTTATATATTTTGTTAATCCAATTATTTTATCTCACATTTTTATTATATTTTAGATTATATTGAAGACATTTTAATGTCTTAATTAGGAATTTGTGTGATTCTTTCAATGGTTTCCTGTGCAGAGATGTTGCTACAAATATTTACTAAATATTGAAAAGGACCAAAACTATGCCCAACCAGACCTGCAATGAATATAGCCTTCAGACTCTCTGTACTGAATATGACATCAGAAGACACATCCTGATACATCTAGAGCAGTAAGCATACAGGTGCTCCATGCTATTGGGCTGTTTGGAGAGTGTGCAGCTCAGGGGTGGGTTTCAACCGGTTCGTGGCGGTCCCTGCGAACCGGTTGGTCGGCGAACCCAGAAGTAAGTAACTTCCGGAAACGGCGACTGGCCCACCCGCCCGCCCTCCTTATCCGGTTTTGACGAGTTCTGCGCTTCCACGCATGCGCAGGACGCATACAGCGCCTGCGCGATCCTCCAGGAGCAGCTGGAGCATCACACAGACGCTAGTATGCATGTGTGCGCCGCGTGCATGCATGAGGACGCCGCCGGCCCCGAACCGGTTGGAACGGGGCGAGAAACCCACCCCTGGTGCAGCTCCATATTTTTGCAGTCACTGAGATTAACAAATGACTAGAGATGCTGGAGCTACTCACACTGGGAACATGCTAGGGAGCCCCCCCCCCCACCGCCCTTCTTCTATATGTAGAAAAAAATGTACAAATGCCATATATAAATTAGGGTTCTTCATATTATATTAATGTGTAAAATTAAAATAGAATATTAAAAATGTGCCTCCTTATACAATGTGACTAATAAATGTGACAATATAAGAATGGAAATGACACAAAATCCCAGATCTTTTACCTTCCTCATCACTCTGCGGCTGAAGAGTAGAGGGTGATTCTTCTTTCCATGTTTTGCGTTTTTTTGGTGGTGGTTCAGCCTTTGTCTTTGGCTGTTTTGCTTTGGGTTTCACTGAAGTAACTTTTGTTGTAACCGTTTTTGGCACTGGGGGATCAGGAACTTTAGTGATGTTCATACTTGGCTTACAGTGAGCAATTCTATAAGTTGGAATAATTCAAAGAAACTGTTACAAACTTAGTGTTTATAAGTCAAAGTGATACAACTTAGCTGATTAGTTTTCTTCTTCAGTTAATTTTTTTTATAGATTTCCACACTTCATTCATTTGTAAATTAAAATAATTGCTTAAACATCTAATTAGAGGGTCTAGACCAGAGGTGGGTTCCTACTGGTTCGGTCCGGTTTGGTTGAAGCAAACCGGTTTGGTAGTGGCATTGTGGCCTGGGTCGCAGAACCGGCAGCGACCCAGGCTGGCCACACACCCCGGCCACCGCTGTCGCCATCATCTTTTTTCCTAGTTCTGCGCATGCGCAGAATAATTTCCCTTGAGCTATACATGTGCGCACAGTAACACCTGCTGAAATCTACTCCTGCTCCAGACAATGTTAGGGTGCAAGCCTTAAATCTTCATGCCTATATTAACTAAAGAGTATCTCTAAACATAAATAGATTAAAATGTACTCTTAACAAGGAAAGTCTTTAGCTTAGAGTAAACAAAATTATTTAAACGAGAACAGAAAGAAATCCCTAAAAATATTGGTCTGTAGATTATTGTCTAGAAAAATATACATCTGAAAATGATATTGATTCAAGGACAGAATAGAATTGATTTGATCAAAATGATGATCCTCTTAAAAAGTATCATTCACAAACCTGATGCTGTTCTTACCTATGTTGGGACTATAATTCTCAGAAAGTTTTTAAAAAGTATAGTCAATGGCTTCTGGGAATGTAGTTTCAACATCTCTTGAGGTTGTAAAAAAAATGTTTAAGCCATGAGTTACGTTTGAGGATTGTTATGTTTACTTTCTTTGTGAGCAAATTGAGTAAAAACTTTTACTTTCACATTTGATTAAACTTTGATTCCTGAAACTACTTACAGAATGAAACTGGTTGAGTGAAAACTGGAAACAAAAATTTCCAGCCCCTCAGGTTTATAGCTTTTTAACAGCTCTTCATAACCTAATTAAAGGTAGGTTTCTTTCTGAAACTATTCTAGAGCATAAAATACCAACAATTATTTTAGATAGTAAATGTTCAAAATAGTATCTATGGATCATGTGCCTTTAACAAATTTAAAGCTAGTAATATCCCCCTCCCCATTAAATATAATTAAAAGACACATCAAGGATATGAGAAAATGGATAAAAATAAAATACCTTGCAGACTGTACAGGTGAATTTTTTGGCTTCTTGGAGCATACTCTGACATACTCTTTTCGGTTTGCATTTTCTATGAACTTCACATATACTCGTTTATACTTCAATTTTGCATCTCCAAAATATCCAAGATACTAAAAGGAAAAAGAGACATGTATTATGCTTGCCTTGTAAGTAGTTTATAATCTTGTAAGAAATTAAGAAAACAGAAAAAGTGGATGGATCTGGAATATAACCCCGAATTAATTTAAATCTTACTAATGATTAGCTGTGTTCCAAGTAGCTTGCATGTTCATTGGTGAGATAATATCTATGAGAGATATTTTGTGACTTCTTAAACCTTTGCTGAGAGTTTCTTTAGCCAGAAGATGCTTCTGTTGGAAGCACCAGAAAAGACTTTTGCACTTGTGTAACTCCTGCACAAACAAGCCTCTTCTGGCTAATGGAACAACTGGAGGGAAAATGAAGCAATTCAGTCATTTGATTTTTAAAGTTTGGGGTGTAAAAGAGGGCATAAAGCACCATCTGAAGTTCTTCATTAGCCAATGATTATAGCCCAGTGTAGTTAAGAGTTCTTGTTTTTATCATGTTAAAAAGTACTTCTTAGTGCTAACTTCCCCACGTGTTTTGTTGTTACTTCAAAACAAAATAAATCCTACTCAATTGTAATGAAAACAGTTTAATTCATTAATTTGTTCCATTTATATAGCTATCTCAAGCTCTGGGCAGATCATAAAAAAACCAGGCATTAAAAATTATCCCATAATACACATTTTTTTTTGTTCAATCATGTCTGATTGTCAGACTCTATAGAACAAGTCCCTGCAGTTTTCCTGGCAAGGTCCCCCCCCCCCCTTTTCCCAGAAGTGGTTTGCCATTGTTCCTTCCTAGGAGTTAGAGTGTGTGACTGGCCAAAGGTCACTCAATTGGCTTTATGTCTAAATCAGGACTGCAACTCATGGTTTCATAGTTCCGTTATTTATTTATTTATTTATTTATTTATTTATTTATTTATTTATTTGGTTGGTTGGTTGGTTGGTTGGTTGGTTGTTCTTTTTTAAAATCCTGTATTTATTACTTTATAAGTAACTCAAGGTGGTGCACATATGTAATACACCTTTTTCCTATTTTTTGAACAACAACAATCCTTGAAGTTGTTTGGGCTGAGAGAGGGTGGGTAGTGGAGAGGGGAAGAGGGAGAGAAGAGAGAAAGAAAAAGACACACATACACAGATTGCTCCAAGGTAGGCCAGCCTACTAATAAGGCAAGACTAGAATTCACTGTCTCTTGGTTTCCAGGCCAGCACTTTAACCATTATACTGGTATCACATACAGTATAACCATCTCACCAGTTAATATGGTTAAAGCTGAATGATTGTACTTACACTATTAGTCGCTGCAAATTCTCTTTGTCCATCTCGTACTTCAGGTACAAATTTTTGCAGCAAAGCCTTTTGAACTTTCCAGATGGCTGGAGGCTCCACTCCTCTTTTAAAAGCAGCCTACAAAATGAAAAGCACTTAATTCTGTTAGCATTTTAAGTACTTGTATACATTCTAGACAATTTTTTTCTGGAGGCATATGTCAATGGTTCATCATTTTATAAAAAATCTGTTTTAAATTAGAGCATATTATCCCACTAACCCATCAATATAGGGTGTCCAATGTTCATAGTACATAGTTTTCCACTTGAACTTTTTCCATTTCAAATTTCAATAAAGTGTATACATTTTAGCTATTACTTGCTCATTATATATATAGTTCAACTTGAAATTCTATCTTCTGTTGCTCAATTTCAAATGCTCTGTTGATCACTTAAAACTTTCTCTTAATTTTGCATATGGAAACTATTGAAAATAAATCCCTCTGCACTTAATTGCTGTTTTGATTTCATCCTATATCCTCCATGTTTCTGTTGTAACAACTCTCAATAAGTTTAACATTTTTCTTTACCTACTGTTTGTTTCCTGCAAAATGCTCTTGTCCTGAGAATGTTAAAGGCTTTTTTGAGGACAGTCTGGGTTTATGTTTGTTCCATATTCTCAATAGGGTATTAATAATTCTTAAATTCTACGTTAACTTTTAACTTTATTATGTCATTAAAAAAACATACAATCCAAACCTCAAATTGTGCCCTTCTGATTCTAAAATTCTCTTATTTCTCAGCAAAACCTATACTTTCATTTAGATTAAGTGGCAAGTATAAAATATAATTTTAAATCAGGCAGTCCGAGGTGGCGCAGTGATTAGGGTGCAGTACTGCAAGCCACTTCAGCTGACTTATCTACAATTCAGCGGTTCAAATCTCACTGGCTCAAGGTTGACTCAGCCTTCCATCCTTCCGAGGTGGGTGAAATGAGGACACAGACTGTGGGGGCAATATGCTGACTCTGTAAACCGCTTAGAGAGGGCTGAAAGCCCTATGAAGCAGTATATAAGTCTAACTGCTATTGCTATAGTCCCAATCCTCCTTGTTCCTTTGCATATTAATTTATATTTAATTCTGCTTTTTTCCCCCTTTGCCACACATATCTATATTTTTATGCTACCTACTGTTTTGCATTCTGAAGTTCTTTTTGTTCTTCCAAGATTTTTTCCTATACATTGGGAATGCAGTAGCAATACAAAGCAATTCAACCCAAAGAACTAACTCAAACATTGACTAAAAACAGTTGCTGGCAATCTACTGCTGCAGAAGAGGTGTGGATTTATTCTTCTGATGCATAATAAAACTTTTAGATACTCTATGAATGCAATACCATGACTGTTGACATCTCAATTTCAAGGATTTGGGATATCCAAAAAGAGGATACATATCTTTGCAAAGGAGTAACTATATTAAATCTATAATTGACAATTCTGTGAACTTCAGACTAAATTCATCTTTGTAGCACGAGCTCAAACTATCTAACTTAATGTTCCAACAGTTGAATTGCATAGCAAGGCAACTGGAACCAAACTTAAATATTCCTTGAAGTGTTATAATTTTTGTTTAAGAGAAAAAAGTTAGCTTTAATTTTAAACCTATCTGCCACTGATTTGCAAGAACAGGACGCCCCAGTTCATTATTCCACAAATCATGAAAATAATTAGCATAATTCTGATGGCAAAATTTTATGGTACTTTAATGTCAAGGTAATAATTTAAGAGCTGACCAGCTGATGCAATAAGGGGAATGAGTGAGCAGGATCTTTGGTTGTTATCCCTTTAAGAACCTGTGTAATAAGAGGAGCCTGCTGTTTGTTGTGTTCGTGGAGTTTCTTTCTGTTGTAATTGTTGTTTGTTTAGATACTGCTTGTAGCATGTGTATGTATAGTATTCCTATTGTAGATAAAAACCACTATTTGCTACAAATAACTATTGGCTGTCTTGCTCCTGGATTAATACAAGGATAGACCTGCACATGTCTGACATTTAACAATAAATACGATTAAAAAAATAAAAGGCAGATTATTCCAATTAAAAAGATGGTTTACCATTAGTGGTTCTATATCTTCAATCTTCACTACAAATTCATCACGTTCTCTGTATATGCCTTCGCCGTCACTGTCTCCATGGTCATCTTCAGTATATCCTTCTATTGCAACCAATACTTGAGGTTTTGCTAACGGCTCTGTAAGAACACTCTCCGTTTTAAATTGTGCTGCACAGGTTTTTACCTGAGGATCTGTCACCGTAACAGTCATTTGGGAAGCTTCCTTCTTTACGACAGTATTAGTGATGGCTTGAGAATATGTTTTGTCAATTTCTAAAGCACAAAATAAGCACTTCAAGAATTAGAATTCATTTTCATATTTACAGCACAAATAATTTAGTCTACAAATTACCACCAAGTGCAAGATATTAGCTGTTCTGATTAACATTAGGCCCCAGAGTCATCTTGTAGGGGAGATAGGTGGCGTAAAAATTTAATAAATAATTTTGGCAGATTTATCAGATTCTAGGAATCCTCTATATATTTCATAGATCTGCTTTCAATAAAAAAAATCAGTAGGGGGCACAAGAAAAAAAAGTTTTAAAATTAACCTCATCTTTCAAATAAAAGCAATGTATCCACATATATGATCTTGTCATGGAGAAATTGTATGTTGAAGGTATTTAAATGAAAAAAGCAAACAAACCCCATATACATTTCTAAAAGCATATATTATATATACTACAGGGAAATCTAAAATTATTTGTAGAGGTTTTTTTTAAAAAATCCTAATTTGGGCAAGTTATTGAGACAATTTTGACAGTTTATAAAAATATTTTTAATGCAAATTCGATATAACATAATTATTAACTATTTCATTAAACAATATTTAAAAGCACTCTTACTCTTAAAAACTAAATTACTTTCAAAACATGTATGTAACTCAAAGAAAAAGAGAGAGATTTATTGATTATTGGACTGGTTTAAGTATATCTTTATTTAAAGCTACATTTAAATTAAAACCATATATCTCATCACAAGCATAGTAAACTTTACCTGACTTTATCTTTGTATCAGATGATGATAAAGGAGAATATATGCTCTTTTGGTAATCTTTGTTGTTCCTCACATTATCGTTATCAAAAGAAAAATAAGGCAGGGCTTCTGACTTTATCTTAGGATCTTCATAATTGTTCTTAACTGAATTTTCAGCAAAGCTATCAAAAGATGAAGTCGCTGTTGGTACTCTAATAAGTGGGGTGACAGGTCTTCTTACACGATTAGGAACACGGATAGCAGGTGCTGAAAACTGCTGTCTGGGTCCAGATTTTAAGAAATCTAAAAAAGATGCAATAAATCCTGTTCTCACTTCTGGCTGCTTTTCTTCCACCTCTTTAATTTTCTGCCTCATTTTTTCTTGATGTTGGTAAGTTTCATGACAGTTTTCAGGAACAGGAGAGTTGGCATCAATGCCTCTTGAATTCTGACGTTTGCACTGCCCACTTCGTTTCAATAGTTTCTGATTTGTATCAACTTCATTGACATTTTTAATTTGATTCTGTCCTCTGTCCTTTTGCTTTTGAGGGTCCTCTTCTGAAAAAAGTTGGCTCTTGTCTTCAGTATTATTACCATTTTCATTTCTTGGATGCTGCATAGGTATTTGTTGCAGTGGAACATCAGCATTGTCACTTGCCATGCTATAATCTGTTTTTGACACTGTAATCTCTTCATTTAGAGTCCTACTTGAAATAAGGTCTTTATCTTTAATGTTTAATGGTCCATCCATATGAACATTGTTTTTAGCTTCAGATTCACTCCTGGTGCTGGACTGTTGCTTAACTTGACTAGAAACCTGTTCCTGCCTTCTTTCAATTTCAACTGTTGTAATTCTAGTGGGAACACCTTGGGCAGAAATCTCAATGTGTTGTTGGTCAAGGTTCCTATCTTTTGTCTGATCTGCAGGCACTGCTGTTAAATTTAGGGTAACATGGCCTCCATTTAAAGAAATATTATTAAGTGGCTTTCCAGGAAGTGCAGGGGATGAGTTGAAGCTAGGAGTCAGGTGTCTGACATCTATTGTATGAAATTGAGATTTAGGAATATCTCCATTTTCAACTGATTGAATTTCTTCCTCATTGGCAGTTGATTTTGCAAATTCAGATGGTGTTACTCCACAAGCTGCAGCTGTGGCTGCTAAGATATCATCTACATTAGACAATATATTCCTTTCATCATTGAGAAGTACAGATTCTGGAAAACATACAGAACTAAGGGGAACAAATTGATTCTTAGACTCATGATTTGGTTGTCCAAAATGATCTTTGGGTGTCATATGATGCTGTAATGGCTTTGATGGTTCAGAAAGGTTAACTTTCAAAACTTCAGTGTGTTGTGAATGAAGCTGCTCCTGAGAATGCCTTCCATTACCTTGAATCATATGACCATCCACTTGTAGATACTGCTGAGAATTCATAATGTGCTGCACTTGTGGAACACTTTTTGTGTATCCTAAACCAGATTGCAATATTGACTGCTGAAGCATTTGTAAATCACAGGGGGATTCTAGAAGTACCTGTGAAGTAGGCAGGCTTAGCTGATGGCTGTGTCGTATGGGCTGAGTATGAAGCTGAGATGGTGAACTAACAGCATGAATCTGTTGCTCTGAGACTTTAACTTCATGTACCTTGTGCATAAGAGACTCTTGCTGGTTAAGTTCTTTACTGTCTGCATTTACTTGTGCTGTTGACAGTAAACTACCTGCTTTTTTAATATCATGATTCCCTGTATTGGTAATATGGCTGATTTGTGTTACAGAATTAACCATGATTTCCTCTTTTTTTGACCCTTGAAAAGTAAGCCCAACAATTTGATCTTCAAGACGAGAGTTACTTCTGATTACACTTTGAGAGTAGCGATTATCTGCTTTGGAAACTTTATAAGTTGTATCCTGAGCATTAATCTCACCGTCAGTAAGTCTCTGAGGAGAGGAATCAAGAGATGCTTGCTGTTGCAGTGCCTGAAAATTATGCATTGGAAACTGATCATCTTGTTTAGATGTTTGATACAAATTAGGATCAGATTTCCTTTTAATGTATGACTTTGTATCTGAGGAAGATCTATTGTTCTGCAATGCTGGTGAATTAGGTGTTACTTCAAAAGGAGTTGACTGTACAACTGGCAAAAATGTTTGAGATTGTGAAGAGGATGATTCTTGTACCTGAGAATGCAATGAAATATAGTTCTGAGGAGGACTTGTAGTTGATAAGTTTTGAATATGAGAAGAAAATGTTTCCGAAGGACTAACAACTGACAAGACCTGTGACTGAGATGAATAGCTAATCTGTGGCTGGCTAATTGTTGACATACCCTGAGAATGACTAGAAGAATAATTTTCAGACTGGCTGCTAGAAGAAAGATCCCTTGTTTGCCCAGAGAAGGTATTTGAAACTGAGGTTAATACCTGTTGATCAGAAGTGTATGGTAGTGCCTGGCTTTCGGACGTAGTAACTTCTGATTGCCCAGCAAAAGAAAGTGTTTTGTATAGTGATGGCAATTTCTCAGTCTTGATGGCTGAGAATACTTGCGCATGACTAACAGGTGGCACATTCTGTGACTGTGTTGAAATATAATTTTGTGACTGACTTACTGAGAGGAGACTTGGGAGCTGTGCTGTAGAATAGATTTGTGCTTGACCAGATATTACAGAGTTCTGGTTGTGTGCAATTTTGGAATAGCTTTGTGTC
Source organism: Thamnophis elegans (assembly GCF_009769535.1). NCBI lineage: Eukaryota > Metazoa > Chordata > Lepidosauria > Squamata > Natricidae > Thamnophis > Thamnophis elegans. The sequence goes on from NC_045541.1 coordinate 91,500,127, forward strand.
TGTACAGAAGGGGCTGCACTTTGTGGTTTAGGTGTCTTTGTTGACCTTGTTGGTTGCTTTGTAGAACACTGTTTTACCTTTGTAGTGGAAACAGATTGGAAACCTGGTGATGGAACTGCTGATGCATACGACTGTGAAAGTTCCACTGAAACCTGAGAGGTTTTCTGCTGTGGGCCACTACTGCTCACCTGAGTAGCATCGCCAGCTGGGCTACAAGTTGATGGGCGGGGTGCATCCTGAAAATCAGATTCATCTGTACTTGGTAAATAGTTCTGTAGGGAATGCTGTGAACTAGTCAGTTGTGCCTGAACAGACTGTGTGTTTGAAGGCCGCTGATGGTGTTTAATTACACTACATTCGCGCTGCAGTGCTCTTTCAATGGAGGCAGTAGAACCAGTAAACAGAGTTGAGTTATACACCTGTGGAGTCTGCTGAGGTCCTCCACCAAGTGACGAAGGCAATAGACTGAACTGTGGCTGTAGGAGATGTGGTGCAGACTCTTGAGCAGAACGGTATGTTGAAGATTGTGGTGGTATGCTGGTACTTAAAACGTAACTGCCCAGACGGTCAAAAGTCAGTGCAGGGGGAACTGTGCCTTGGGGTGTCTTGATCTGCAATAAGGGGTCATGAGCAGTTAGAAGCCCATTTGAGGTTGGACTAAAAGTTGTATCCTGAAGTGTTAAAGAAGGAGTAGTAACAAAGTTTCTACTGCTAAAAGCATTGGGATGTTGATAAACTGAGGTTGATGGAAAGGTTCCAGATGTTGGCAGGGCTCCAGTAACAAAAAGGTCAGATGATGGATGCATGCCTGCTTTAAAAAACACACACAAAATGAGATGTAATCAGTCATTAATGAAAAGGAAATATAAAAGTGGCACTAATCATTTATTTTAGACTTGAATTTAATCACAAAACATATTCAATCTCAGTATTTGAAATCCACTCAAAGACTTGGTGCTAAGTTCTCTCTAGATTTTGAATTTACATGAGATTTAGCAGGCAATACTTATCCCATGCTAAGAAGACTGGTGGAGAGAGGATGAAGCATTTTGTCCTCTTTTTATATTTAACTTACGAATGCAGAGAGATGTATTAGACAACCATGATTAAAAATTTCTACAGTCCAGAAACTCAACTGACTTCATAAATTCTAACCTCACCTTCAGAAACAGGATAATAACAATACTTTCAGAAACTTGGTAACTTGCTTCACTGCAAACATAAAAAAATCATATATACTCATGACGTGGTCACCTCCCAAATTGAATACTGTAACTTGTCCTACATGGGGCTGCCCTTGATGAGTATCTGGAAGCTGAGCTGATGCAAAATGATGTGACATAGGCAGTTATATACTCCTGGAAGGACTCACATTATACCTCTGGTCCTTGAATTGCACTAGTTCCCAGTCTGGTTCGTCAATGTCAAGGTGTTGGATTTGACCTTTAAAGCGCTACAGTAACAGGTTATCTGAGGAACTGCCTTTCCCCAAATACATCTACATGTCTCATAAGGTCTGGCAGGAATTGCATATTGCAGGCCCCATTTATGAGGAAGTTCAAGCTGATGGATGCCATGGCACTCACCCCCTGGAACATCATCCCTCCCAAACTCTTGTGATCTCCTGGAAAACCCTTAACACTTGGCTTCATCAGTATCCCCTAGTAATAGGAAGCCTGAGAATTATCTGTATTATATATAATAGCTTCCTTCTTATGATCTTACTTTTATTTAGGTTCATTGTTTTAACTGCTAGTTTTATTATGCTGTCCAAAATAGTTCGAGAGAGTGAGCCACATAAATCTGACAAATAAATAATAAATAAAAACCTTCTTACTACAGAACACAGAAATCAAGTGCTGCATGTTTGTTTGTTCCAATGTTTAATAAGACTTTTCTTCAATGCATCATTCTTTTCCCAACCTGGAGCTAGGAAGGCATCTGATCATTGTTGACATTATTATTCACACCAGCCTTAGTTGCACTGATTTCTATCTTGACAGTTTCAGCTATTAAAGGTTACTTTATAAGATACGGGAATCTTTCCCATTCCATTGAAAACTATCTTTTTTGCTTCACATTTTGTATTCACAAGTAGAACTATGCTAAATATATTCCTGCAGTAGAATGCATTGACAGTTTTGCAATTTCTTCATCTGTTTCCACTATCACAATCAAACATTTTCTTAGCTGTCTTCTCTCTAGAATAATCCTCCAAGCTACATAGATCATATTTCTATGTAGATAATAAGGCTAAAGATAGAAATACACAATGATCCCCAATCCAGTGAAGTAGAAGTCTTCCCTGCACAGTAGAAGCTTCCTATTTAGAGATGAATGGCTCTAGATTTAAGCCAATGTTATATAATTTTTACACAAAGATATATTGATATGATTACCAAAATATTAGGAAAATGTCACCTGGTTGCCATGTAGGCGCCCTAAATTGTGGTAAAAGAGTTGTTCCCGAAGAAACAGTTTGAGTATTGCGAGATTCGATTGCAGAGAGAAAATTCATAACCGATGCTTCTTTAGTGTTGCTATTGCTACTGTGCGTAGAATTATCAAAAATTCCAGGAAGACCTATAAGAAAAAGTATACCACATATGAGCTTTATACTAGATATACTTCAGCAATTAAACATCTAATCAAAACATCTAATCAAAACATTCAATCACAAACATTGTAATTGAGTTTTGGTAATGGCCAAAAAGCTCTCTTACAATGTTCTGACAATTTACTTAATTAACAATACAAGTTACTGAAAGTAATAAAGAGAGGAAATATAAAACAATACTACGAAGTATCTACAGAAACCTTCATTTATGTTGTATTTAGCGCACTATTAACTGAAGGATGAAGGAAGGAATAGGCAATTTTCACCAATTCCACTCTTCTATAAATCCCTATGCTTAGAGCTCCAGGAAACAAAGTGCCGTCAGAGAAATTTCTCCCTCCCAAACTTTTTAGCAGGTATAACAGGTATATCAACATATATCTTGACAATTGTCCTGAAATGTATTCTATCATTTGTCAGCTCTCAACTATTTTAAAAGAAAGGCATCTATTTCATAAATTATTATTACCAGAAGGATGGGGTGTGGTAGTGTACACAGGAAGCTGCTGAGAAGCTGCATATGTTTGTCTAAGAAGATCCGCTTCAGAGTGTGATGAATGTCCTCCTCCATAGTTTAAACTTCAAAAGGCAATTAAAAAGGAAGACAACACACATGTAGATGAAAATATGACAATTAACCAAAACATAGTAAGAGAGATTAATATTACAAGTTCATACTTCAATGGTTGAGCAGTGACTGATCCTCAAGAGTACAGAATATTGTAATTTAGGATTTGTTTGCACAAATACATGTAATGTAATTTAAATACAAGTAATGTAATTTAGTTAGCATGTTTAAAATAGTGAATGACTGCCTTTTCTATATTTCAGAATAATTTGTAAGATATTATTTAGTATTCTTCTCCCTGCATTGCTAAATTTATGAATATCCCTGTTTTAATAGTACCACACACACACACACCTTCAATTTCTAAAATGTTATGCATACAGGATCTATAAGACATTCATAAGCAAATTTCTTTTTGAAACCAGAAATAGGCTTCTGAGAAGGTAGCTTTAGAAAGCATTCCTAGATCTGAAAAATGTGAGTAAAAGGACCCATGGCCTTCAAGCAAGAGGAAGGATTTTTCTTGGTAATACTTCAAATTGGAAAGACACTCAAGACTCTAGAAGCAAAATACAGAGCAAGCCTTTAGATCTCTAAGCAGAAGAATGAAAGGGGAGATATTTTTGATCCTTGTGGGTTTTCCAAGTATCTCAAAAGCAGATTCAATCCAAAAACCTCCTTTCATGAGTTTAAAGGAGAAGACTATGTCAAGTACCTCCAATGTTCAATGCAACTGTGAAATATTCCATGTTTTCTCCAAGATTTGTCAAGATATACCAAACTTTGGATGGAAACGTGGACAAAGCCTCATTTATCACAAAGAGTAAAATCATTCTACATATGATAAGCTATTTATCTATGTCCGTGTGTAAATTATTTCAATGTATATTATGAAGCCAATTTCTCTTCTTAGGGACATGACCAGGGTGGGTTTCTGTCAGCATTACTGCTGGTTCAGTGCACACATGATTTTGCATGTGCGTTCTCTCTTCACTAATGCACGTGCGCAGTTGCTTCTAAATAGGTCTGTGCATATGCATAACATTTAAAAAAGGTCAAAAAAAGATGTTGTGACGACCGGAGAACCGGGGGCGTGGCGAGCATGCTGTCCCTACCTGTTTGGTGACTCAGTCGCCATTTCCACTACCGGTTCTACTGAACCAGTGCGAACTGGTAGAAACCCACCTCTGGACATGACCTTCTATAATAAATCAATCAAAAAATGAGATATAACTGCACAAATATAAAAGAAATTCCCCTTATGAGGCTTATATACATGAAACTACACCGACGTGGTGCCCTTTTTACCTTATTATGTATACAGTTTTGAAAACATTATTTCAAAAGTCATAGTGATTGGATTGGCTGTATGGTTTCCCAAATAGACAGAACACTTGTTTCAAATTCCCAAAGTGATCTTTAGTTCCCCAAACAATTAAAAAAGTAACATTTAATGACAAATATAAAAAACAATATTCCACACATTATTATTTAGGAACAATCCTAATTAAGAAAAACTTAAATATCATTCAAATCTAAATTGTCATTGTTATATAACTATAATTTCCATATTGAATGTGGGTTTTTGCCTACTAATGCACCAGAAGCATGACTGTCATATGAAAGAAAATGGGCTGCCATAACATGAGTATTATCCTTTGCATTTAACAATACTACTAAGTCTCACGGCACAGATGTATTCTCTTCAATTATGGCAAAATACCAATGCCCCAAATTTTGTTAAATACTGCCAATTAGTTGACATACTAGCATGCATCCCTACTGCAGTAGTTTTACATCAAAATTATATTTCATCAAAAAAAATTCTAACAAGTCTTGCATATAGGGCCGGGATGGCAAACCTATGGCAAGGGTGCCATAGGTGGCACACAGAGCCATTTGTCAGGGCACACAAGGCCTTTTCAGTTCAGCCTTTTTAAAAGCCATTTTCCGCCCTCCCCAGGCTCCAGAGGCTTTATAGGAGCCTGGGGAGGACAAAAAGAGCCTTCCCCCACCGAAAAAAACCCGGCCCTAAGGGCAAACCGGAAGTTCAGGAATGGACTTCCGGTTTGCTCTTAGGGTCGGTTTAAGCCCTCCGGAGGCTTCAGGGACTTTCAGGAGGCTTCCCTGAAGTCTCCAGAGGACTAAAAAGGACCCTACGAGCAAACCGGAAGTGACTTCCTGTTTGCTCATAGGGTCGGTTTAAACCCTCCAAAGGCTTCAGGGACCTTCAGGAGGCTTCCCTGAAGCCTCCAAAGGACTAAAAACGGCCCTACGAGCCCGTAGAGTTGTTTTTTGCCCTCCAGGGAAGGTCCTGAAGGTCCCTGAACCCTCCGGAGGGCCTCCGGGGGTGCAGGGGAGGCTGTTTTCACTCTCCCCAGGCTCCTATAAAGTCTCTGGAGCCTGGGGAGGGCAAAAAAAGCATGCAAAAAATGGGAGGGGTGCCTCTCATGCGCACTGGGAGGGTCACGTGTTGCATTATGGGTGTGGCACGCTTGTGCATGATACTCTGCACTCCCCCTCTTATGGCACGTGAGCCAAAAAAGGTTCGCCATCGCTGATATAGGGTATATATGATTAAGCCAGAAACGTATAATTTAAGTTAGGTTATATTAGCTGGCAAACAATCATTACTCCCTATTTCATGTTTTCTTTGTGCAACTATATAAACTAAACAAAAAGTTACTTCTTGAGGCATACAAATCTAAATTTACAGATCAGCGTGTCCATATAATTTAAGTTTTCATTTAATGTTAGCTTGCCTATATAAATTCAGCACACAGCTTTTTGTACTCAATAGAAAAATAAGGTAAATAAGTGAAAAAGAAAGGAGGACAGATATAGGAGGTGGAAAGAGGGCTAAATCAACAAATATTATATTATATTACTGTATATACTCGAGTATAAGCCTAGTTTTTCAGCCCACTTTTTGGGCTGAAAAAAGCCGCCTCGGCTTATACTCGAGTCAGTTAAAAATTTGCCCGAAATGGAGGAGAAAAAGGGGCGGGGCCATGCCGCTGGGTGACACTCGTGAATGGCCCAGTGCCCCTGTGAGTTTCCCCTCCCTCTGTGTCAGTTTGCTGCGCAGCGCGCACCGCACCATCCCCCCTCCTCACGTTCTAATGTAATGCAGGGCTGTCTTACGATTCCCCTTCCTCCCCCTCCTGCCGCTCTGCAACGATGTCCCACCTCCTCCTTGTTATGGCAAGCAGCCACATAGCGATGTCCCACCTCCTCTGGTACAGTGATCCAGTGATAGGAATCACTGTGCCGTGTGTCATAGGAGGCGGGACATCGCTCCCGCGGCTGCACGGGACATCATCATCACAGCGGGACATCAGCATCATGAGGTGAGTGAAGTATTTCATTGAATACACCGCTAGTTTACTGTTTTTCTTTGAAATAAATATTCAAAAACATTATTGGTATCTATTTTTATTTTTGAAATTTACCGGTAGCTGCTGCATTTCCCACCCTAGGCTTATACTCGAGTCAATAACTTTTCCAGTTTTTTGTGGTAAAATTAGGTGCCTCGGCTTATATTCGGGTCGGCCTATACTCGAGTATATACGGTATAATATAATATAATAAGGATTATAGCTAATCCTTACAATGAGTTGAGTTTGATAATGGATGCTAAGAAAAAACAAACAAGATTTTGGATATGCTCAAAATAAAAGGAAGAGGCAAAAATAACTATATCAACTGATTGGGTACAAAGAAAAACCAGTACTACCCTTATTTTAGCTCAGATTTTTCTGAGATGACGACTAAATATTTCACCTCGCAGTTATGAAATCAGAATAAAGCAGCAGGATACAAGTCCAAGACTGTTATGTTTATTTACTTTGAATGGATTTAGAACTTCTGGATCAAATGAACTGCATTCCAGAAGTGCAAAGTAACCAAATGTTTATATTTTATTTCTGAGAATCCCTGGGAGCAAATATCCCTATCTTCAAATAAGGACAAAAGAGGAACAAGAGAAGTACAAACCTGGCACTCTGACACTGATATAAAAGATATATAAATTATTCAACTAACAATAATGCCATAATTGTTCAAGAACAGGTATTATCAAATTATGTTTGTCTTAACGTATTTTAAACAGCAATTTACTTAGCAGTTTGTAGGAATGATATAATCACGAAATGTTGATTTCTGCAAATATTTTTTCAATTATCCCATGGCATTCTGATCACCATTAAATGTTGATTGGATGATATGCCATCCAACAGTTCGACTAAAAACTGTACTAAAAATCTAGTCCTCAAACATTCCTGATCAAACTCAAATAAGGTACCAACTGCGGTGAGCATTCTTCAACTTTATAATTAATATAATTTGGGAGCCGGATCGTACCATGACATTGTCCATCAGGAGGAGCATATGGTGATTGGCAATCAAGTCCTGAAAATGAAGGAGGGCCAGACGAGCTGCCTTCAGCTCCAGCCAATTTATATTGTGGAGCACGTCTGAGATCATCCAATGGCCCTGCGCCAATTTGGAGTCCATCAGCCCCCCCACCAGCCGTAGAGGCTCGCATCTGTTGTGATTGTGGTATGATCCGGCTCCCAAATGTTGGATCCGCAATGTAGGGCCAGAGATGATGACCACCGTAGAGACCAGCAGAGGCCCAGTGATAGAGTGACTGTCCGCAGCGAGTTGCTCATGCACTGGTGTTGATAGGTGATGAGTGTCCATTGGAGTGTCCGAGAATGAAGTCGGGCCCAGGGCACTATCCTTATGCATGACACCATCTTGCCCAGCAGGTGGGCCAGGATCAGGTTGGAAACTCACTAACTTGCGCAGATGTGATGTGCTAAAGTTTGAAGATTTGTGAGACGTTCTGAAGAAAGTCGAACAAGTCCTGCTACAGAGTCTATTACTGTACCTAGATAAAGGATTCTCATCCTGGGTGACAGATGGCTCTTGGGTAAGTTGACAGAAAACCCCAGGGACTGCAACGTCTGGATTGTCAGATTCAGGTCGTGAATTGCCTGAGTGCATGTTTGGGCCTGAATGAGCACGTCGTCTAGGTAACATTGGAGTCTCACCGGGTGGGATTGCAGGTGAGCTGCCAATGCCGCCAGGACCTTTGTAAGCATGCATGGGGCAGAGGCTAGACCGAATGGGAGAGCCCTGTACTGGAAGTGGTGCCCCTTGTGGGAGAAGCAAAGGAATCTGCAATGGGCTGGTAGGATCGGGATGTGCATATACGCTTCCGTCAAGTCTACCATGAAGTCGCCCCGCCGGATCCCCAGGAGAATGGACCTAAGAGATTACATTTTGAAGCGCCGGTAAACCAGGTAAGAGTTGAGGCGCTTCAGGTCCAAGATTGCCCTCCATCCCGCTGAGCTCTTTGGGACCACAAATAGGTTGGAGTATAGACCCAACCCATACTCTTCCGTTAGGACTGGTTCCACCGCCGGAATGTCTAGCAGATGTTGGATGGCCAGACCCATTAGGCGGCGCATTCTGGGTCCTGAGACAGGGGAAAGGTCCTGAAGAGCATTGGGGGAAGGGAGGGAAATTCTAACCAGAGGCCATCCTTGATAGTGGACTTGACCCAGGCATCCGATGTTATCTGATCCCACTGATCTGCAAAGGACGCTAGGCGGCCGCCTATGGGCTGACTCAGATTGGAGTCATTTCCCTCTGTGGAAGACCCCCCACGAAAGGGCTGCTTGGACTGACCTTGGTACCTATCCCTATCCTGATAAAAGGGACAGTGACTCTGCCTGTCGTATCTATGAGGAGCGTATCGCTGTTGGCGATAGTTCGGGTCAGGTGGCCAGTAAGAAGAAGGTCTCCGGTAAGGAGCTGGATGGAACTCCGGCTTCTTGGTGTTAGAGGGGAGGACCTTCTTCTTGTCCTTGTTCTCCACGGGAATTGAGTCAAGAGATTCCACAAAGAGATTGGGGCCGGTGAAAGGGGCCACTGCCAAATTCCACTTGGACTTGTTGTCCATTTGCCAATTGCGAAGTCACAAGAGACGCCTGGATGTTACCGAAGTGGACAACACCCTGGATGCAAACTTGATAGAATCTAGAGAGGCATCTGCAGAAAGGTGCGTGCCTGAGATAATTTTGGTGAGGTCTTGGTGAAGACGCTCATTTTGGATCGGAATGTGGTCCTGTAATTGGCGCAGCTACATAACGACGGTTCGATTAAAGTAGGAAGCTGCTGCTGCCGATTTAATGTCCCAGGCCAAAGCGTTGAAATTCTTACGAGGCATAAGTTCCGCATGCTTGTCCTCGGGCTTTAGTTTGTTGGCCACATCCCCCGAGGCTATGGTAGATGCATTAGTGAGAAGAGCAATAGGAGCATCTACCACTGACAATTGTAGGGCCTGGGAGAAGGCCTGCTCCATGTTGTAGAAGCAGCGATCATTGCTCCCAGGATTAGGCAAAGAAGAAGGCTGAGTCCACTGGCTTTTGACCACTTCTAAAAATAGAGGAGGGGCTGAGACTTCCTCCTTATCCGTATTGGGATTTATAAACATAGCCAGGTTGAGATTCCTGTGTTGGGACACTGGGGGAGCCTACGTACCAATCTGAGTAGTCTTTTTCGCCTTATGTAGAAGAGGTTTGAATGCCGGGGGCGGAAAAAGCTGGGGGATCAGGAGGGATGGTATCCTCATCTTCAGAGAACCCCAGGTCCGGATGGGCACCCTCCCCTAGTACTGAGCCCTTGCTAACCACCGATGGAGAAGAGGGCTTGGGTGGATCCTGTCCCCGAGAAGAAGATGGAGATCTGAGATGCCTGGAGACAGAATGAGGCCTTGCCACCCCGTGAAGAGCGTGACCATTGGAAAAGGCTTGAGGCAATGCCCTTAGTGATTGAGGAGGAAATGAGCCTCCTGATGCTTTCAGGTAGGAGCTCAAGATCCTCTGGGGGGACCCTGGGGAGCTAGTTGTGAAGCCGGGAGGTAGTCCTGAGACCTCCCTTCCAATGGATCCCTTTCCCCTTCCCTATACAATATTAGGGGGATTGGGCAAAGGAGAAGCCACCTGCCTGCGAGGCCTTGCAGGGGAGATAGAAGAGAAAGAAGGGCTGAAACCCCTGGGGCGGTGAGCCAGGGGGGGTGAGCCAGAGTGGTGAGAGCTGGGACTCACTGGGGACCTGGATCTGCAAGGGGATTCAGTCCTAACAGCTAGTCTCTCTGCCCTGGCCACTTGTTTTTCTAAGGCCTTCTGCCTTCTTAACTCATCTCTCACAGCAGCTCTCTAGAAGGGCGCTATTCAGCAGATGATCTGGAGGCCACTGATCTGGTTCTGAGTCTGCTCTGCCTTTCCTTTGCCACCTCTCCTTGGACTCCCCTAGGGACCTGCACTGGTTCAGGGGTTGTGGAGGCCATATCTCACTCATGTGGCCTGTGCCTGGATGGAACTGTACCAAAACCTGCCGGCTTTGATCTATGGCCATGTTGCCAGTCGCAGGATGGAGGAGAGGATGCCTGCCGGCCTCGATTAATGGCTGCGATGCAGGCCGCTGCTGCACAAAATGGCCGCCTCCACGAGGTCATCCCAAAATGGCCACAGTGCCTCATGGAAGCAGAGGAGAGTGCCCGGTATCAACGGTTCTGAGGCAGCAGTCTCGCAGCGAGCCGAGTCCTCTTCAAGTACTCTCACCGGCTAATCAATTTAATTTGTACTGCGGCGCTTGGTTACAAGCTGTGGCACGCCGTTTGGAGCCTCCGTAGCAATCTGCGGTGCGCCTCTCAAAATGTGGCAAGTCTTTGAAGCCGCAACGAGTCTTTAGAAGGCGCAGCAAGGCTCTAGCAGCCATGTTGAATCAGTTAAAGTGCGGCTAGGATTTTGAAACCACAGTGAACTGTTAAGCCATGGCAAGGCTTTGAACCCACAGGCTTGCAAGGCACTGCACTGTTCCGACCGATCACGAAGCCCAAAGGATGCGGGCTAAATCAAATTTGCCACCCGCAGGAGCCTGTAAATACGCTCGACTGCAATATAGAAGCCTGCCACCCCTGCACGCCCAGGGACTGGGCAATTCCCCCCCCCCCCAGGCCCAGAGGTACTCCTACTTCCTTATGATGCTGATAGATCAGTCTCTATGGCCAGCAGTTGAAAATTTTAAAATTTAGAATATCCAATCAATCAAATTAGGAATATATATAATTAGACAAAGTACCTCACTGGAGCCAAAGCTAGTGCTTGGACCAAAGATTGAGAGGAAACTGTGCCAATAGGGAGGGAAGGAAGGATACTTTAAGAAATTCCCTCAGTCTCTGGACCAATCAGGCTGTGACTAAACCCAGCTGTAGCCTCTCCCGCCGTATCTACATGAAAACACAGTAATTCTGGGGGTGGGTGGGTGGGGGAGGGAGGATCAGGGAGTTCAAAATATATTTCATATTATGAGCTTGTTCAAATTAACAGAAAAAATATCCTTTTTAAAAAAAAAAGTAGAATCAATCTACTGCATTATCCAAAGTAGCTTTTTAGCTAGCCAAATGTCAGGTTTTGTTTAGTAGGATGAGGTATTATTTATGCTGTTACTGATCAACTCTTATACACTATAAAACTGTAAGAAACTAGGGAGAACTATCCTATAGACCACAACATTCCAGCAAATCCAATCATATCTTTCTTTTGACATTAGGAATTTTGACTTGCAAAGTTCACATAACACTGCCATCTATCTTTCATCTTATTCTATTCCATAAGGTGGAATTAAGATCTACTTTATATATTGAAAGCTACTGCAGAAATCTGTAGAGATCTTATATACTCTACTCACTAATTAACAACACATTTCTTGTATATTGTTATATATTACATATATATGTTATATATACACACACAAACACAAAAATATTGTTTTCGGTTGGTTATATAAATGCTGAAAATTCTAATTCTCCCTAACTTCCCAAAATTCTATCAATTTTTATCTACTCATTTTCTCCTTATACTTCATCCTTGTTACAGGTAGTCCTCAATTTACAATCATTTGTTTAGCTCAGAGTTAAAAAAGAACTGAAAAAGTGACATGATTGCTTTTCACACTTAAGACCGTTGCAGCTTCCCCATGGTCAGATTATCAAAATTTGGACACTTGCCAACTGGGATGTATTTATCCAGCTTAATTAACCTCTAGAATCAACTAAAGGCCTATTTGCACTCTAGACTGAATGTGTGCTTTTATGTCCCTACATTTCTGTCATAATTATTTATTTTGCCATTTTAACTTTTGTAAAAATTAATGTTTTGGTTTTATTGTATGTAATTATATATTTAATAGAATATTCATTTTTTCCATGGTGCCATTAAAACAAGCAATAGGTCAGACTACATTTATCTAATTTTGGTCAGTGAAAAAACAAGCAAAATGCAATATGGAAGTGATTCAATATTCAGCAAAAATCAAGGAACCTGACAATTTGAAAAATTTAACTAACAATGAGGCAATTTAGCCCCTGTATGTTGTCCAACAGAAAAACTGGCTAGATTGCTATTCTGCTAATACATGGCTTGTCTTAATGCTTGTTGAACAAACCATGATGTTCTTGTTCACACACATTTTATGAAATCTTAAACTATATTAATAAATCATAATGACTAAGTTCAACTATTCATAAACTCAAAATTCATACAAATGTATATGGTATATAGATTTACGTGATGTATGAATCCAGACACCTGTGGTTTGTTGACCTAACTGCAGCCAAGCAATCCACTTAAATGTTTATACAAATTTAAGATAAAATTGAAGTGTAAATGCCTTATCTGAAACATACATTAAATTAGGAATCATGAGTAAGAGTTTATTTTTTTCTGATGCAAAATATAAATATATATATTCTGTTGTATTATACAGATTCATATACAGCACTTTGTCCTAATTCTTTATTGTATAAATGTAAATAATTTTAAAAAAATGAAATATAGGATTCCTCAACAAATACACAATCCATCCTCTAAAGTCTAGCACATCAACAAAAATATTCACAAACAACTTTTATTTAACACTTTACAAATTGACTCAAGTACCATCAACCTCTAGTTATTATGGATGATTGCACATAAATAATGGAAACAAAGTAGTGTCATGCCATATTAGTGTCTAGAACTTAAAAGATAGATACTAAAATTAAACTAGCAATGTTTATCAGGTAAAATAAAATCATTATTTAATTTCTGTCACAATTTGATTAAAAATATCCTATAAAAGGCATAAAAGAGACAAAAATATCCATAAAAGCATTTGTACACCTAAGTAACCAGAAGCTATTGCCAATATTTTACATAGCTTGTCTAGTCTATGTTTTCAACAACTTCAGCCACTTTAAATTCAGGCAACCCTATCCATGCCAGATATATTTATAATTAGATACTACAATATAATAATAACTTAAAAGGTTTCATAGAAATAATGTAACTAAATGAAACTGTATGGAACCCTAGGTCCTAATCCCTAATCAGCCATTAAACATACCACAAATGTTAATATTTTTAATGGGATTATACTTTATAATATTTGTTGTGAGAACTGAACTTTCATGTGCATTATCCCAAGTTTTGTGGAAAAAATACAAGATGCAGATATTAGAGAAATCACTTTATCAAATCTCCACACTAAGTTTCACTTATTTTTCATGTGATTCAAATTCTATTCACAATTTCAACATGCAATAAATATCCTGTGATCAAGAATAAACAGTTCAATGAAATATTTCAATACAACTAGCTATGTAGCTTTCCTAAATATGCAATTGAAAACAAAATAGCCACAATTTTAGTAGCTTTGCATTTTTTCTTTCCTCCATATATTCTACAAATTGTTGTGAATGCTGAAATATAGGGAAATACTTTAATACCCAGCAAAATTAATACACTATATTAAAAAAGTAAAGATTAATTCAGAAATATTTGTAGTGGAAACTGGCTTGGTTCATTCTGACAATTTTACAAATAAATTTTAAAAATGAATTTCAAATATTAATCAGAATGAGTTTTTTTAACTTAACTTTCAAAAGAATCCAATTTTTTTAAACCCTGGAATTTAAAATTATGCTATGCAAATATGTAAATGACTGCAACTACATAGCAATCTTCATAGCAATCTAACTGCAGAACATGAGTAATGAGTGACATAAAAATAAATATCTGCTTATCTTAGTCTTAACCACACAGCATTGCAGTAACTGAGTTAATAGAGATTGATCTTTAGCAAGTATATTTTGAAATAACCATGTGGTTAAAAAGCTTATCTCCATCTTCCCCTCTCAAATGGTATCAGTCAATGGAGAAGTACCATATTAAAGATGGAAAGAATAACTGTAACCACCTAGTGAATTCTACAGAAACACAATGATGAAATGGAAAAACTATATGTAATCACACACACACACACACACACACTGATCCTGGATAAATTTCTCTCTGGGTTAACAAATAACTTATTTAATCTGTCTATACTTCAACATTCATACTTGTCACTCAAGTTAAAAGTTTTTTAAAACCCCAAAATAGATATTTCAGTCAATAAAATGATAAAGACTGGTGTCACCACTCAACTATGATGTCCAACAGTAAACTATGGTCTGTTGAATAATGATGGAATTGAACCATACATCACAGTTTATAAACCACAGGAACTGAATTTACTGCCCCAAAACAAACCTACACTGTTCAAAACAATTCCCAAACTAAGTCACAGGTGGGTTTAGCATTTTGTGTGGATCCAGGCAAGGTAAATGGCTAGGTTTCAACATAGCACCAATTTATATTGCACACAATACATAATATATAAGCATTGCAGTTTGAGCTCAGCAAATAGTGTGAATCTGGCTACAGGTAGTCAATTTATAATCATTTTAGTGACTGTTTGAAATTATAACAGCATTGAAAAAAATGACGTATGTCCATTTATGACTATTGCAGCATTCCTGTGGTCAGATGATCAAAATGCAAACACATGGCAACTGGCTCATATTTATGATGGTTGCAGTTTCCTGGGGTCATGAGACCATCTTTTGCGACTTTCTGACAAGCAAATCAAGGGGGAAACCATATTCACTTAACAACCATGTTACTAATTTAACAACTGCAATTATTCACTTAATAAGTGTGGCAAGTAAGGTCATACATGCGGCAAAACTGATTTAACAACTGTCCTGCTTAGCAACTGAAATTTTGGACTCAACTGTGGTGGTAAGTTGAGGACTACCTGTACTATCATTTTGATTGCACTGTCTATACTTAATACTATATGTTGCATGCCCAGGATTGTTCTTTCATCTATAGCATGGAATCTAAATCCAATCATTAACACTTAAGCAGACAAGCAACCAAATAATTTCACAACATCATTCATCTCAAGCAGGAAACTAAAACGCTGGATGGAGCTAAAGGACAGGAAGGAACAAGAGGTAACAGCCTTAGTGAACTTACTGGATTGTTGTTAAAAAGAATTCTAAGCCCCCTCCCTCTTAAAATACAAAATAGCTTATTGAGACTTAAGCCTGACCCTTAAGGCATGCAACATGGAGTGTGAGATAGAAAAATAAAAAAAGGATCATTGGGCAGAGGCTGAGCATATAGAGGAGTCTACTGAATGAAGAGGGATTGTGTGACTAGCTGAACTTTCTTACCAATACAATGAAACAATTTGTTGCAGATTCTATTTATTTCTTCCAGGAATGGTCACAGGGGGTCGACTGTCAAACTAAATATAACCTGGATCATTTTTTTAAAAAGATGAATTTCTACAAAACTGTGGAACTTTCTGAATCACAAGAAAATATTCCTTTTTGGTTTAAGCTTTAACTAGAAAATGGCCATATAACTAGTAAAAAGACAGGCCCACAGAAGATCTAAAATAATAAAGCCATTCATCTTACTTTCTGGAAAAGTTCTATTTGTTGATGCCCTATCACAGTTGACTAAATCACTGTCTTCTGTGGGTAGCATTATTTTCAACCTAAAGGAAGAATATGTGCAAAAGAAATAAAATTGGGAAGATGGTTGCTGGTTCCACAAATTGCCTTAAGACTTTTATTTTTTTTAATCAGCCACAATGTGGCTTGGTTTTGATTTAGAACAGTGTGTAAAGCCAGAATGTGTCACAACTTGGTTCTTAGTCTTAGTCATACTGGCTAAGACTGATACGAGTTGCCAATAAGTAGAATGATATGTCATCCACTCCTGATTTAATTCTACAACACATTGTAATTGAGATATACACATTTTCAGAAAAGTTGAAGTTGACATTTATGGAAAACAGAAATTACAGGAAACTAACCTAAATCTGCTAAAACATAATAACTAGAGTCTGTGATACATTATATATAATTCTCCCAAACAATCCTCTTGATAGCCACAGATTGTTAATGTAAGCCTACTATTTTCAGCTTCACACAGTTTATTATGGGATAAAATTTCTTAGAACAAAACTCTTTCACCCGCATCCCACTTTATACAAAGAAAATGCTATAATGTTGTCTGCAAGCTGACTGGACTATTCTTTCCAATATTTTTTTCTTGTTCCTTACATTTGTAAAATGGGTTATTGGTTTGGAAGCAAAACAGGACAATCAGCAAGAGAGAAGACTTTCTGATATATAGGAGAATATTCAAGGTATATAGAAATACATGTCATTTAAATATTGATTTCTCAAGGGAGAGGTGATGTAGAAAAATAATGTCCTTCTATTCATATGACATTCTAGCTACATACATGTAGTGCATAAATGCAAACTATTAAGTAATTACTGTATATACTCGAGTATAAGCCTAGTTTTTCAGCCCACTTTTTGGGCTGAAAAAAGCCGCCTCGGCTTATACTCGAGTCAGTGAAAAATTTGCCCGAAATGGAGGAGAAAAAGGGGCGGGGCCATGCCGCTGGGTGACGCTCGTGAATGGCCCAGCGCCCGTGAGTTTCCCCTCCCTCTGTGTCAGTTTGACGCGCAGCGCGCACCGCACCATCCCCCCTCCTCACGTTCTAATGTAATGCAGGGCTGTCTTACGATTCCCCTTCCTCCCCCTCCTGCCGCTCTGCAACGATGTCCCACCTCCTCCTTGTTATGGCAAGCAGCCACATAGCGATGTCCCACCTCCTCTGGTACAGTGATCCAATGATAGGAATCACTGTGCCGTGTGTCATAGGAGGCGGGACATCGCTCCCGCGGCCGCACGGGACATCATCATCACAGCAGGACATCAGCATCATGAGGTGAGTGAAGTATTTCATTGAATACACCGCTAGTTTACTGTTTTTCTTTGAAATAAATATTCAAAAACATTATTGGTATCTATTTTTATTTTGAAATTTACCGGTAGCTGCTGCATTTCCCACCCTAGGCTTATACTCGAGTCAATAACTTTTCCAGTTTTTTGTGGTAAAATTAGGTGCCTCGGCTTATATTCGGGTCGGCCTATACTCGAGTATATACGGTATAATATAATATAATAAGGATTATAGCTAATCCTTACAATGAGTTGAGTTTGATAATGGATGCTAAGAAAAAACAAACAAGATTTTGGATATGCTCAAAATAAAAGGAAGAGGCAAAAATAACTATATCAACTGATTGGGTACAAAGAAAAACCAGTACTACCCTTATTTTAGCTCAGATTTTTCTGAGATGACGACTAAATATTTCACCTCGCAGTTATCTCACCGTTCAGGCAGCTTTCTGCTCCACCTTTTCACCTTGTGCTTTCTTTGTGCTTCCTCATAATTTATTTATTTTTAATCCTGTCTTTATTACTTTTATTAAAAACTCAATGGAGCATACATACACAAGGCTCCTCCTTCCTCCTATTTTCTCTTCTACAAGTCTGTGAGGTAGGTTGGTCTGAGAGAAAGTAACTGGCCCAAAGTCACCCAGCTGGCTTTCATTCCTAAGGTGGGGCTAAAACTCATGATTTTGTTAGTTTCTACCCTGGTGTCTTAACTACTGGACTACCTGCACAACTGCCTACTCCTTCAGTGAAATGTGTTTTTTTTTGCTTTGGTCTATTTATATTTTGATACATTTTGTTAAGGTAAACAACAAAAAAGTCTTTTCAGAAGTGACATAGCTGCCAAACAGGAAGAAAGAATATATAGAGCATACAAGCCATCAAAGAATAAGGACTGAAGAAACCAAAGCTAATTTAATTTTTGCTGACCTATAGGCTTAAAGATTTATAGCATTTTTGTTGTTATTTTACACTTACTGTACACATATTAGAGCACAAATAAATGTCATGTTCCATACAAATTACTGGTAAAACATGTGTAACATCGCTTAGATTCTTCCTTAAAACACCTAATTACATGTATATTAAAATTCATTTCATAATTAGTTTTTAAATTTTTTACTTCATGTCTCACAAGATGAGAAAGCCAATTGCTATTCTATCTGATAAAATATCCTTGGAAAGTATCCCATCAAATATTCGTTGTGTTAGTGGCCTAGCCCTGGGAGCTGAATATTCTTAAGCAAGTTTCAGCATGAATCAAGTTTTAAAGCATAGTCTTCAGAACCTCTACCTATAAAAAAAAAGAGGGAAAAGTACAAACTGGCAAAATAAGACCGAAAATGATAAAAAGGTATTGGAAATCAGTAACCTCGAGCTCAAACCTGTCTCTGGTGGCTTCAGATGAGATTCCCCCAGAATTAGCAACCCCGAACCCTGGCTACCACCTTATAACCTGGCAAGATTCTAATTTCAAAGGGGAAGGCACATTTACTCTTGGTTTGTATGCTCTAAATCCACATTAACTGATTAAATCAGTTAATCAACCAGCCACACCTTCTTTAAACAGTTTTTTAAGGGACTGCTCTCCATTACTAACTACACTGAATAAATACATTGGGGTGGGTGGGTGTTAGTTAGGTTTCCCTGTTTTTCCCAGAGACCTCAAAAATGCCTTCCCTAGGCAACGCAGGAAGTAAACATGAACTCTTGAACCTGAACGGCCTGCCCCATAAGCACCTTGGAAGCAAGAGGAGGCGGCCAAGGGCTTTGCCCCATCCCTCTGCATTTGCAATGGCCAGGACACCCTGGAAGCGAGAGGAGGGGGGAAAGGGGGGGGGGGTTCTGTCATGCTGAATTCTTCTCCCGGGTGGGCGGGAGGTGGGGAACTACACGCTTTCCCGACTGAAACAGCGTGTGTATTATGGTGGGGGAGAGACGAAAGCGGGGTTCCACGGCAGCCCGAATTCCCCAGCGTCCCTCCTCTATCGCACCCCGCAACGCCTCCTGCTTTCATTGTCCCTAAAACTCCCTCCACGCGCAGGTCTTATGTTACTACGCCCCTCTAAAATCCCGGCTTGAGCTCCGAGGAAAATGGGGATCCCGAGGGCCCTAGCGCTCCCCTACTGGCGGGCCCAAGACCGGAGACGCGCCCTCTCTCTTCTCCAGGAGACCTCTCTTCTCCGTGCCACGCCACGCCACGCCACGGAGCAGGGAAGCCGCCCAGCCTGGGAGGAGGCGAAAGCGCCGCGAGCAGGTCCCGCGGGCGCGCGAGGGACGGCAGGCCTCGTCTCAATCCCCGGCCTTTCCTGACGCAGCCCCCTTCCACTCCACCCCCGGGCTGGCGAGGAAGAGACCCTCCTTACCTGGGCTTGAGGCTGCTGACGCCCCGTTCATAGGCCCAGACGGTGGCGGGTTGCGAAGACGCGGAGGCGGCCGAACCCAATGGATCAGGGTAGCTGGGGGCTGGTGGGTAGTTCCTGTCCATCATCCGAGTGGGAAAGGAGGGGACGCCGGGCTGCGCTCGGGGCCTGGCGCGTAAGAAGCGGCCAACCGGGGCGGAGAGGGGAGGGGGGGTAGGCTACAGGGACCGAGTAGAGTGGGACGACTCCCCCTTCCCGCTCACAGGAGGAGGGCAGCTGCGGCGGCGGCCACCCCCCCACCCGGTCCTCCCCTCAATTTCCGCTGCGAGAGGCGGGAGAGCGGCTTGGAACCCGGAGAGCTGCGGTGCGCCGCGGCCAAGTTGGCAGCAAGGGCTGCGAGCTACCTCGCCGAAGACCCATGTCGGGCTGTGGCTTTCCCAGGCTGCCCCTCCCACTCCGCTCCAATTGACTGGGGGCCCGATCGGCTTCAGGACACGAGAAACGCCGCCCGCCGCCGCTGCTGCTCTTCCTGCTGCGGCCGGTATGCTGGAGTTGCAGCCGTAGCAGGAGAAAAGAAGAGGGCGCCTGCAGCGAGGAGAAGGTCGCTGAGCGGGAGCGCGAAGGGATTGCTGCTCCAACTCACTTTGTTCCCGCGGTGGCGAAATGAAGCGGCGGCGGGGCGGGGGGGAATGTCCTCTCCGTTCCCGCGGTTTCCATCTCTGCAACGCCTGTCCATGAAAAGCTTTGCTGGGATTTGTAGACGGTTGTGTAGTAGCTTTACGCCTTCGCGTATGATGAAATGCTCTAACAAAAGGCTAACAAAATAACGCGCGAAATGGCTTCGTGACCCACGTAGCTTGTCATCTTAAAACGATACATTTTCACTTTCCCCTATTTATGTATGCTTTAAATTTCTTAAATTGCTTGTATACACATACTAGACACGTGATTGCAATTCTTAGTGTCTCTTTATTAGGTATACCTATGCATGATGGAAAATCCAGGCAAGATAACTTGTCTGAAAGTTCAAAACAAAGTTGTGTGTGGAAAGTTTTCTTTACATATATATTTACTATTTCAGAATGTGTGTGAGATAAAATACCTGAACAATGGAACTTCATAAATTGTGTTTTAAATGCGTCCAATGTTTAGGATAATCCTCTTCCTATCTCCTGAATCAATCACTGTATGTTTCTGTGCTTGACTGCTACACAATGAATCATCATATTTCTGTGCTTGAGTGCTACAACTCAACATTTTTTGTATTTATGTTTGATAATTATAAGTAGCAATAACAAGATAATGTAAAAATGAATGCTGAAAAAAATAAGATGCATCTTTTTAGCACAGAACTATTACTACTGGCTTCCAACTTTTGTGTTGGTGCCTAGGAAATGCAGTTAAAAGGAGTTTGAGATTAACACCTGAGGAAAGTTTGTATACTTATTCTGGCATGTAGAGTAATTTGTACTTTCAAATATGGAAGTTTGAATTAAAAGTTATTCATTGAAAAGGAAGACACAAACTTTGAGATACAACATTGCCGTTATGTATTGTGCAGAGGAAATAGATTAAACTATTTTGCATTTCATTATTTTGACAAAGGTGGACAACAAAGGATTTAAATTGTTGTAGAATGGTCTGCAGAAATGGCTCCTATGGCAATTCTAGCAAGCTTGTATAAGTCAATATGGTAGATAAATATTTAAGTGACTCAAAGCTTTGGCATCTAGCATTTTCTTTCAGAACAAAGATTGGTAAACTGCAGTGCCAAGCATTCCTTAGAATTCCTTTATGTGGGCTGAAAATTGAAGACACATTTCTGTCATTCTTCAGTGAGAAGCAAAAATGGTAGTCACAATCACATTTGGACAACTTGACGAACCAGGTTAGGAACAGATTGCCATGGGGGGAAAAACTGGTTGTTAGGTAAAGGTTTCCCTTGCACATATGTGCTAGTTGTTCCCAACTCTAGGGGGTGGTGCTTATCTCCGTTTCAAAGCCGAAGAGCCAGCGCTGTCCAAAGATGTCTCCGTGGTCATGTGGCTGGCATGACTAAATGCCGAAGGCGCACGGAACACTGTTACCTTCCCACCAAAGATGGTCCCTATTTTCTACTTGCATTTTTACATGCTTTTGAACTGCTAGGTTGGCAGAAGCTGGGACAAGTAACGGGAGCTCAGTCTGTTACGCAGCACTAGGGATTCGAACTGCCAACCTTTCTGATCGACAAGCTCAGCGTCTTTAGCCACTGAGCCACCACATCCCTTTGTTGAAGGTTGTTAGCATCTAATAGTGCCTTTAAATAAGTCTATCTAGTTTTTTAAATACCTTCCACCTCTGAAAATCCAGATACACTTTTGTTTGCTGTGACCCAACCTCACCTTGCAGCCATATTGCCCTTCAAATAAATAGTGAAAGAATAGCAATCACATCATGTCTTCTTTGTAACCTGCTCATCAAAGTCTGTTTAACATCTAAACTGATCTTTTGTTTAATAAGGCAATTTTTCAGATATCAGACATTTTCTTTCAGATTCATTATTTAATTGGCATTAACAAAGAAAATGAAACTAGGTACAAAGTTATCTTATTTATAAAAACTTATTGATAACACCCACGTGGATATATTCTTCCTAGTATAAGAAACATAAAATATTCAATTAGATAATTGAAATTATAATGTGTTAGCATTTTTATCATAGGAGAGCCAGTTTGGTGTAGTGATTAAGGCATCAAGCTACAAACCAGGAAACCTAAGTTCTAATCCTGCCCTAGGCACAAAGGTGAAATGGGGCCAGTCACTTTCTCCTAGTCGTAGAAAGGCAGCAATGGCAAAGTATTTCTGCCCAACATTATTGCCAACAAAACTGTAGGGACTAGATCAGGTAGTCACTAGGAATTAAAAACTGACACAAACACATTTTTATCATGGGAGAAAATTAAAAAAAAAATGTTAGCAAACTAGTGTAATTTTCAGAATTGAAAATAAAATTCAGTTACAAGAAAAAAGAAAAACTGCACATCAGTTTACTCAATGGCTCAAAATGCATAGAAGCCAAGTTCACACACAAATGCAAATATAACTCTTTCAGAATTATTAGAACATTGGAGAAATGTGTTCCTTATTTACCCGTTACCCTTTAGTCCATCATAGGCAGGCATCTTCAGAGATTCTTTTCACTGTCTTAGAGTGCTATACTATAGCATTTTAGCTGCACATCTTTTATTGAGATTAATTCTCAACAGTTTCATAGACTTTGTTCATTAAGGACCCGGAAGAGAGAGAGACTTTTTGAATACTTTGAGCTTTCCTGAACGTCCAGGATATGGAGGTGGTGGAGAATCATAATTTTCTCTTAATGCCATTGCTTGATCATAAGTTGGCAATCCTATCTGTCCTATCGTGCGAGGAGGGACAGGATTTAAAGAAAACTCTTCTTGTCTTTGAAAGACAATGGAAGAATTATGCCTCCTGCAGCTTCTGTGCCTAGAATAAAAAAAAACACCTTTGATGAACAAGGGCAAACAAAAGTCAGGCTAATTAATTGAAACTGCTAACAATATTTTCATCTTCCTAGTTTAGAAGTTAGTTAATACAACCTTACTAATTAACATCTTCCACAGTGGGAATTTTGAAACTATTAATTCCAATACATCTAAAAGAGGTTACTTTGGGAAAGGTAATTTGTCTATTTTGAGAAAAGTAAAAAAAAAATCTAGCTTCCCAATATTTCCCTTTGTACATTCATTCTTTAGATTCTGTGATACAGCATGGAATCATAATTTGAAAGTCATAGAGATTAATGTATAGTTTTTTGAGAGATGAAGTGTCCTTCCTATGAAATCAGGTCACATATACATGATAGTGAATCAATTCTCTGAAAAAAATGTCTTGAATCAGGCAATCTTCTATTTCTCTTAACATCTGCTCATGGAAAGAATCATGAAGTTAATCCATGATTTGTTAAATTGCAACAATGGCAATCTCTGAATACAAATCAGAGCACAAACCAAGGGGAAAATGCTTGAGAGTTTACTTATTCCAAGAAAAGCAAGCCTAAATTCCTTCTTGATGTGTAATACTAAACAAAACATGGATGATCTCACTAGATTTGTTAGCCTTGCCAAATAGCAGCAGAAGCCAAATCAGAGTGACAAAATGAACCAGGAAATGGCTCATTTTCAGATAAGCCACAATTATAATTTTAGTTTGGTCATGGATACTATAACCTTTAAGTCCAAAAATGTATGTTAAAATTTCATATTTCATTCTAACATAAAAATGTTTTCTATGCACTTTCAAGAGTTATCAAGATTTCCCTCCAAGCAGCTTCTGGAACAGAAGACACAGAAACAAGTAGACATTAATGTCCAAGTCAAGGCCATTTCTGCTGTTAAACTGTCAAATTCCATAAATTATTTATAAACCCATCAGAGGTTTTAATGGCAGTAGGATTTTGGATAAAAATTAACTATTCTGGACATTTGGAGTATAGTGTTAAGTTTCTTGAAACAGGTTTTATATTGAATATGGGACAATGGAATGCTTTATTGAAATGGTTTTTTTTAAGATGCCTCTTCATAATTACTGTCTTTGATTACCACTACCATTAAATGAAAATAAAAATTTCAAAAATGTGATTTTGTTTCCAGGTTCATGCAACCTAATTTTCAAAGTCTGTGGTTTATTTTCTGCCATTTGGAGCTTAAGACATCCAAAAATGGGGATTGCCTTCATTTTAATCCCAGAAGAATTTAACCCCAGTAGATTAAATAGAAAATGACTGGTCCAAAGTCACTCAGTAACATTTTGAACATAGACAACTTGAACATAGTTGGTTTGAAAACAGACTAATTAAAAAACAGACTTACCAAGTAGCTTACATGTGGGAGATGAGAATAACAAATCTAATTTGTAAAACATTATTCCAGGAACTTATTAAGAAATATAACACTGCAGGATCCAATCTGGGCGGGTCACTGGGACCAAAGGTGACTGATCCAGATTGGATCCTGCAACATTATCCTGGGACAGGTATATTTGCCTTCATTCGTGACATAAATACTGCTTGCAGATAATACAGGACAATTATGTATACTCACATATTCTTGAATTAATGGGAAAAAAGACATTGCATTTGAACATAAAATGTTAATAGGCAATTCATTGTATTTTATATATTTATACATTAGCTCAAAGTAAAGATTAAGTTGAATTAAACATTAATTTCACTAACTTTTCACATGACATTTTAAACTCTTACAAAGTTCTGAAGAAATGACATCTTGTTACGACGATGCAAATCTTTCTAGGCTGGAATTTAGGACAAAACACAGCCAGTGAAATAGTTACACTCCATTTATACTAGTATGTGAGCCAAATATGATTAATATAGCCTTACAAATAACTTTATTGATTAGGTATTTAATTGTTCTATGCAATAATGAACATAGGATAAGCATGAAAACAAAAGTTACACAAAAAGATAAAACCAGTTAAACATTTCAAAATGGGACAGGCTAATAGATATGGGCAACGAGTTATATTGTAGTCTTTCCAGTTCACAACGTCTCATACTATTTGGAGACAGAAACTGCCATTAGCTATTTTAAGAATCCAAATGACAATTATAAAAGAAGTAAAGTTCTACCATCACTAGTGGTCATTCTCAAAAAGATAAAGTGAAATGCTACTTTTATGAAAATAGTTAAGGTCTTCTATTACCAAAGACTACTGAAGGCTGCTGAAGTTATTACTCTGAATTCACTGTTTGTGAACAATAGTATGAGATATGTGCATATCTTGCACCCTTTGTAACAATTTGAAAAGGTAATATTCCACAGAAACTGAGAAAAGTTTTGTTTATACTGCATGCCATGATTTTTAGACCTTGCTCTGGTTGAGTCAAAGGATTAATTACAAACAACATTCAAACATTTCTTTTTAGTGAAAATATTATTGGTGAACAGTCATGCTATGTTATTGCTCAATAACCACTCATCCAATTTTTAAGAAGCTGTATTATACCTGCATAGGCTATCAAGTAAAAACTATTAGAATCTTTCCCACAATGTTTTGTTACTGAAGAACATATTAAGGGGATGACCTCAATAACTAACCATAAATACAACTTGTTTGAAGAACAGTACATTCTAAAATCTTCAATGTCCTAGGAATAATCCTAACCTAAATATACTTAACAAACTAATGGCACTAAGGATATGCTTTCTCACTCCTTTGGAAGACAACTGATATGACAAGATGTACATTGTAATACATGTTATTTTAAAAAATGATATACCATTTTATTTTCAGCTTTGGAACACCAGCTCCCTTACTGCCAGAAAATATGAACTGTAATTTTCGCTACTCGTATTACAATATCCAAGGAAATGTATGTACAGATACAGAAGTTTTAATATGTTATTTAATCTTTATAAAAGTGTCACATAATTCCAAGATGCTATACTTTATTTAATCTGTTACAGATTTCTGGAAGGAATTGTGACTCAGATTTTATGCAATGCATAAAAAAAAGTCAGAGATTCAAGACCTGCCACATCGAGTTAGGGCTGAAAATAATCCAAAATGAAACCCTAGAGAATTGTAGAATTCCTATAGAATTACATAAACCAAAATTT
Organism: Thamnophis elegans; assembly: GCF_009769535.1. Taxonomy (NCBI): domain Eukaryota; kingdom Metazoa; phylum Chordata; class Lepidosauria; order Squamata; family Natricidae; genus Thamnophis; species Thamnophis elegans. Next base: position 91,526,526 of record NC_045541.1, read on the forward strand.
GGACTCAGCATAATGTACTTTCTAAATTCCTCTTTATTATTATTATTCATATTCATTCTATCCTTCAATTCCTAAATACACTATTGCCAAAAGTATTCCGCTCACCCATCCAAATAATCAGAATCAGGTGTTCCAATCACTTCCATGGCCACAGGTGTATAAAATCAAGTACCTAGGCATGTAGACTGTTTTTACAAACATTTGTGAAAAAACGAGTCGCTCTCAGGAGCTCAGTGAATTCCAGCATGGAACTGTGATAGGATGCCACCTGTGCCACAAATCCAGTCGTGAAATTTCCTCGCTCCAAAATATTCCACAGTCCACTGTCAGCTGTATTATAAAAACGTGGAAGTGTTTGGGAACGACAGCAACTCAGCCACGAAGTGGTAGGCCACATAAACTCGTCCAATATCAGTGTGTGACCTCACAAATGCGCTTCTAGAAGAATGGTCAAAAATTCCCATAAACACACTCCTAAACCTTGTGGACAGCCTTCCCAGAAGTGTTGAAGCTGTTATAGCTGCAAAGGGAGGATCGATGTTATATTGAACCCTATGGATTAGGAATGGGATGTCACTTACAGTAAGTTCATATGCGAGTAAAGGCAGGTGAGTGAATACTTTTGGCAATATAGTGTATTAGTGGACTGCAAGTTCTCTTAAATACTTAAATCTTATTTGTGATTTGTTGACCTTCTGACCTTCAACAAATGACCTTGTTATTTCTTGCAGACATTTCATTACTCAAAATAGGTAACATCATCAGTGCTAGTAAATATGGGGTTTGCTCTCAGTTTATATTCTAATGGATTGCCCTGTCAACTGTTGGTGGAAGTGATCTTGGAGATTCTTTGGTTGGGCTGTTTACTGCTGACTTGTTAGCAGTTCCTACTGTGTTTCCCCGAAAATAAGACAGGGTCTTATTTTCTTTTGACCCACAAAATATGACTTGGATCTTATCATCAGGGGAGGGCTTATTGTTTTGGGGTTGCTGGGTGGCTGCTCTCTTGTGAGTGGGTTCCCGAAGAGCCAGGCACAGCCTCAGGGTTGAACAGCTGTGCTGTCGCAGCAGCACTACATAGCAGCCATGAGGTAATCACGTTCATGAGCAGCTGCCCGGTAACCCCCCTTTCCAGCTGGGCACAATGCCTTTCACTGACCTAGGGGTATCGCCAAGCCGCGAGAGCGCCCGTTCGCAGCCCTCCTGCTCCTGCATCTTGGTACCTTTGGAATGCTCCTAGGTCAGTGAATGGGGCTCTCCATGGCTGGAGAGGGGGGTTGCGTGAGCGGCTTTTCCGCTCCCCGCTCACGGACCTCCCAGGCTCACGATGCCTTTGCCTAATTCTCCCTGCAGAATCAGGGCATCTCTGTCATCGCCGCTGCCGCCACATGGCTTTTTCTGCAACTTCCAAAGCATGGAGGTAGTATGCCGAGTCTTCCAACAGTTGCCACTCTGGGAGTACGCTCTATGGTTGTATGCTCTGGGAGTACGCTCTGCTGGCAGCAGCCGTTCGACCTTGAGGTTGCGCCTGGCTCTTCGGGAGCCAGCTCGCAAGAGAGCAACTAACCGGCAACCCCCCTCTCCAGATGGGCACAGTGCCGCTCACTGACCGAGCAGTATCCTGAAGGCACCAAGCAATGCGAGCCTTTGCCCTCCACCTCGTTCCCGCAGCTTGGTGCCTTTGGGATACCACTAGGTAAGTGAGCGGCGCTCTGCCTGGCTGGAGGGGGGGGGTTGTCCAGGGGGCTTATTCGTGGGAGGGCTTACATTTTTGTCCACCCAAAAATGTGGCATGGCCTTAATATCAAGACATCAGGGAAACACGGTAGATTAGGGTATTGTTTACTTGATTGTTAGTCTAATGTTGACCTTGGAGTTAATCTATCAATCTAGGTGCTGATTGCAGGTGGGGAGGTATTTTGGTCTTTTTGTTCCCTTTTTGGCTTGTTGATTGTCTCTTTTGCATAGTGTGTGTGTGTATGTGTGTGTGTGTGTGTATGTATGTATGTATGTATGTATGTATGTATGTATGCATGCATGCATGTGTATTTTCACGGGTGTAGGTATGCTGGTCTTGTTGTATTCGGGTCTTTTCCCATGATTTGGTCTAGGATGGTCACAGTTTCCCAATTGAAATTATGATTAAGCCTCTCCATGTGTTGTGAAATTAAAGAGTTTTCATCATGTCTTTTGACTGCTAGTTGGGGTTCATAGATGCATTCTGCCAGTCTTCTGCCTGTTTGTTGTGCATAGTGGCTGTTGCTGTCATTACTCTGTATATTGTAAATTACTCCTGTTTTTTTCTTCTGGAGCTGCTGGGTCTTTTGGTTTCCTTAAGAGGTTTTAAAGTACTATTGTTCGCATGTGCCACACTGATTCCATGAAGTTGTAGTAATCTATTGGTGGTTTCTGAGATTTTCTCAATGTTTGGTAGTGTGATTCTTTTAGGGTTTGTGTTAGTTGTGCTGTTTTGGGTTGAATGGTCAGGAACCTTTTGATAAAGTTGTGTGGATATCCATTTAGTTGAAATATGTTGTAGATGCTCTATTTCCTTTTTCTGCTGTTCAGGGTTGCTGTAGTGAGTTGTGGTGGTTTAAATAAGGTTGTCACACAACTTCTTTTATCAGACATTGGGTTGTTGCTTTGGTAGTACAGCACTTGATTGTTGTGGATGGCTTTTCTGTACACATGTTTCTAGTTTGCCATTGTGTTCTCTTCTGATCAGGATGTTCAGGAAGGATAGCGGGTTTTCTCTGGTAAACTGGATTCTTTTGAAGATGCTGTGGATGGTACTGAGGGTGTTCTCTAACTGGCCTTTTTTATCATGGTGAAGATGTCATCTACATATCTGGATCCCTATTTTGTGGAAGGGCTATGACTTCGAGACATTGCATAATGATCTTTTCTATAAGTCCTAAAGGTGGCGATCTCATAGGTCTACCTTTAATTTGTTGGTAAGTTTGTCCATCATATTGGAAGCATGTGGTTAGACTGACATTTGTGAGATCCATAATCCTGGATGTTTCAATTGGTTGAAATTCAATAACACTGCTATACATCAAGAACATCTCAGAAATCACCAACAGGCTACTACAAATATATGGAATCGGTGTGGCACACAAGTCAACTAAAGCCCTTCAAAACATCTTAAGTAAACCAAAAGACCCAGAAGAAAAAAAAACAGGAGTACAACATACATTGCAATGACCGCAACAGCCATTACATAGGATGAACAGAAGAATGGCAGAATATATCCATGAACACCAAATAACAGTCAGAAGACATGATGAAAACACTTTATTCTAGTGGCTTTAATTTCACAAGATACAGATAGATTTAACCATAGTTTTAATTGGGAAACTGTGATTATCTTAAACCAAGCCGTCCAAAAATGCTACGAAATTTCTAGAAGCCTGGCACTCTGACAAATTAGCTATAAGTAGATACATAGGCATAAACAATATAAATTATGCAAAAGAGACAACCAACAAGCCAAAAAGGTAACGAAAAGACTAAAATAGACCAGCCATCAGCAATCAGAGGAGCATAAACTCCAAGATTAACATCAGACTAACGATCAAGTAAATATCCCAATCAAGAAACTGCCAAACAAGCCAACAGCAAACAGCCCAACCAAAGAATCTCTAAAACCATCCCCACCAACACGGACAGAGCAATTCACTAGAATATAAATTGAGAGCAAACCCCACTCCTTACTAACACTGATGATGTTTTCTAGTTTGGATAATGAAATGTCTGGAGGAAAACAACAATCTCAGAGAGTACCAAGGATCTCTCATTTTAACCCTGAACTACAAATATTCTCCTTTATTGGAATCTTATCTGCCAACTAGTCTTCCAATGCTTTATCTATTCAAGCACATGACCTTACATTTGAATATCTTTCTGTCAGATTTAATATGCATACATTCCATCTCCATATATTCTAAGTCATTTATAAAGACATGAAATAGCATTTTCAATGGCCATTGGGCCATTCAATTGGGCGATTGGACCAGCACCAGGTTATCAATATTTCCCCTCCAGGAAGCTATAGAACCATTTATGAGCACTCTTTTGATGTATTTATTCAGTACATATTCAGCAAATGTTTCAGATCCTATTACTGTCTAGTCTATTTACCCACCCAGTATCCTAACATTATGCTATACTACACCACAGAATTCCTTTCATCTGCCAAACTAGTCACTTTGTAATTTAAAAAAACTAAGATGAACCTAACTTGTTCTCGATAAATTCATGCTGACTTCGATAATGGTAGCAATTCTTGGCATCATAGCTTGTTGATAATCTGTTCTATTGTAGATTGCCAATTAGACACATTAAACTAGCTATAATTTCCTGGGTCAATCATTTTCACCTTTTTGAATATTGAAATTATATTTGTTCTTCAAATCTTTGTCACCAATTCTCCAGAGGTTATCAGGTACATACAGCATAAATCTATGCAGAATATAACCATCAAATGTAAACATAAATACAAGCTATGTCCTGATACAATAATATGTTTAATGTTGATACCAACACTGATACCGGTAAATCTAACATTTGTTTTCTTACCCTGGTAATCTTGGTTTGCATTTTCTTTGGCACAGATAATAAATAAGCAATCCAAGTATAATCAATAGTACTCCAACAGCAATCAATCCAGTCAAAAGTCCTATAACGTCAATCTTCTCTGCTGCTTTGCCATCTGCACATAAAGAAAAGACTGTTAAATGTATTCAACCATCTCAGTGTTTTCTGATCTACCTTAAATCACACTTTAATCCAGTATTGCCAGAAAATGTGATCACAGTATGCCAATAAATATAAGGAACAAATTCCTTAACTTATTCCCTAGATTTATAAAAGTAATATATCCATTATGCATCTTTTCAAGTACAATTATAGCTTTTAAATGCTAATGAATTAGGTGACAAGTAACAATCAAAGGTGACTTCTGTACAAGAAACTCTCAAAACTTGCTGAAGCCCAACCACTTATTCATGGAGATAGTGTGACTAGTTTTAACAGGTGTGTATGTGTGTGAGAGAGAGAGAGAGAGAGGGAGGGAGAGGGAGAAGAAGGAGAGGGAGGGAAGGAAGGAAGGACAAAGAGAGAAACAGACAGAGAGACACAGATAGTTGTCTGATTTTTCTTCTATGCTTTCATTTCTAGTAAATGTTGGTGACTTTGTATGACAATTTTCTGGCCTTTAGGCAGGAATATCCAAAGATCTTTTCCATCTTTGTAAGATGGAAGCAAATCTCTTAGCTTTTCCATTGTGAAAATTCTTGGGTATGAGGTTTCTCCCCACAAGCTGTAGCAATTGAAGGCAGACAGGAGAAAGGAAAGAGGACAAAACAGTGGCTTCTTACCCCTTGCCCGCTGCAGCAATAGGTCATGTCCCATAAAGTATCTTAACCTTAACTCAGTCAACACAAAATATTCCAGCTGAAGGTTCTCAAAACTGCCCAACTGGATAGATTAGGACATGTCAGGAGTTCAGCCTGAGCAGTGGTAGCCTATCTTAAGTATCTTCTATTAAGAAATTCTTGGAAGGGGTCAACCAAAAAGGTTTTATATTGATACTCTTCAAATATGCACCAGTAACATAGGAAAGATCTGGGTAGGAAATTCAGATGGGGGAACACTTGTACAAACTATTGTAGAGGCAGATTTTGCTAACACAATGTTAAAATTTCCGGAAATACTTAAATTTTCCATACATTAGTCCACAGATAGTTCAGAACTTAATGTAGTATATGATTTGTATGATCACAACATACGACAGAGCAGATAATTGCAGGAAATTAAACACCTGAGTTAACAAAACCTTGTCCTTCTATGCATTACTAGTTTGAGAGAAAACACTTTTCCATATATAAAATACAGCATATAAAAAAGAAAATGCCAAGTCATAATACTGTGAATATTCTTTTCTAATATAAATGTAATCATTTTTGCTGAACAATGTTTGTGTCAACAATTCCTTTATTCTGCTGTGTGCATCAGAAGAACCACAACAAATTTCTTGTTGAAGATGAATACACTGATTACAGCTTGGATCTCTTGTCTGCTATATCCACTGGAAAAAACAGCTGTCATTCATCATATACAGAAGAATAAACCAAGATACTATATGTCAAAATAATTTTAACAGATCATATGTTGTTTTTGTCTTACCTGTTTTTGAGCCAGGACCTCTAAGAGTATATTCAGACCAAAAAGACATCTAAGAAAACAAAAACATGTGTTTAGATTATGTGTACATGAGCCTGACCAAGTTTGGCTTTATATATATATTTAAATTAGACAGATCAACTTTTAATTGTACTTGCTTTCAAATGTTAAAACTAGATATTAAATGTATCAATACCTTAGTAATTTTGTTTAGAACTTATATTGCACTGGTCAAATGTCAACTTCTATTGACATTTTTGAATTTGAAATTTCAATTTGTCTTTGATATTGGGGACGAGGAAGACAGGAGAGATGTGATATTACGTTTTAAATAAATTATTGTGACTTACTTTAGAAGCAAATTGAAATAGTTGGATCATGACAATTATTGAACCTTGTTCCTAGAATAAGACTGTTGCACTGAATGTGTTTGTTTCTCAAAGTGACAGCTCTGTTTATTTGATTTACATTCCATATTTATAATTGAGTAAATATTCAAACACTGTTGCAGGGATATTACATTTTACCAGCATCCAGGGTACTATAATATGATGTTTGAAAAAGGAAACCGTTTTCACAAGAAACACACATTTTCCTAGAAAAAGTACTGCATAGAATATGATTGTATGAACACCGCTGGCCTTAACTGGATAGTGTTTAGGATTTTTTTACATCATCCACATATGATTTTTACAAATCACATCCTTAGTGCCTTCATACATTTGCAGTATGAGTTGAGATCCATACTTTTCTAGATAAATATAAAAATAAATAAATATCCACATACCTACAACACATTTCAAATCCTTTTCTCTGTAAGACAATGACTGGTAAATGAAATGGTAGGTATCTTGTCACTGTTAAAGTGATCACACAAATTTTGAAAGCCAGTTTTCTTAATCCCAAGAAAAATAAATATCCCTATTTCACATGTGTTTGGATTTATAAAGACATTCATGTGTATATTTGATAGCCACTTTCTAAATGGAATGGTTTCCATCCCTGCATGACAGAATTTAGAATAACTTTAGAATAACTTTGTCTCTTTGAATGTACACTAATTGGCATACATTAAAATGAAATTTCATTGCATACAGCTCTCAAAGGATCAGTTCAAACAATTAAAGAACAAGATGACCAGGGCTAACTTAAAAGGCTTCATTATTAGGGTATCTAAGAAAAGTTAACAGCTGCTCCTATGCAGAGTATGCTGTTGACTTGTTATCAATCAAAAAATGTATATGTCAAATGTTCAATAGAATTTAAGTTAAATAATTACTGTCTTTTTTGAATCTCCAAAAATTTCCCTTGCTTCCTCAAAATTGCATTGTTCTTCATAGCATTCTCTTTCAAGATCTCCTTGGGTTATTAGTTCAAAGTCAAATCGGTTGTATAGAAGATGTCGTCCAATGAATAAATTGGCTTTCTCTGCAAGGATGAATACTAAAATATAGTTAAAATAATGTTAATATGTTAGAATGCCAAGGATTTGTTAAAATATTTAAAACTCCTCCCCACTTTATTTCGTTTATAATTCTTTGTATGCTCATTATTTTATTATTGCTACATTGAGAAAGTCAAGGTACCATTCAATGAATGTTTTTAATCACGCTGTTTTCCAAGTCACTCCAGAAAACCACGTAGTCACTGTAGCTTAAATTATACATTATTTTTTCTACATTCCTGCAACCATGGCAGCATGAAAAGATGCCAGATGCAGCCTACATGCCACTTTTTAACTTGTCATTTATTACAGAACTCTGTGTATTAAAGTATCTTTTACTTAAATATTACAAGGTATGACAATAACATAAAAACACTTCAAAAAAACCCACCTGCAATTTCAAAAGATGTAAAACATATTTTTTTGACCAAACAAAACAATAGAAACAGAAGAGCTGATAAGCACAGTATTGTTTAATAGTCTATTTTTAAAGTTATCTCCATTTTTCTATAAAATGCAAAAGATTGGGACAAGCTTTGTTTAGCAGCATTATTTATTCATTCCTTTAATTTGGCAGTCACTTATGAGTAAAATTTGGAATGCAAATGTGAAATATGTCTCCTGTAATTAAAGATCTCAAAGTTGAGTTTCTATGTTTCTCACTTTTGCCTTTATACCATGACTGACTGGCTTGCTTGAGAGTTTAAGGGGCAAGAAAGTCATTTCTAGCTTAAGGAATGGAATCACCCCCTTACTATAATGGTATCACCCACTGTTCCCTTAATTCCCCAGCCAATAATACTATTGAGGCAATTACTTTTTTAAGGGGGAAATCTCACCTAAGTCTAATTCTACAAAATATACCCATCTTTTTTCAATATCTATGTTACATTAGCATGCATCAATATAGATCTGTAGGAACCTTTAGAACTGCATCATCTTTATCTAAGTTACCTATTAGAAAAATATTGTAAGAAGATAATGAGCAGGAATTTTTTGAATTTGCCCAAAGAGCTATCAAATTTGGTGGAATAGAGTCTGTCAAGGCAACTTTTAAAAAAGTTTATGGATATGGTCAGCAGATTGGCAAATTTCTATCATCTATTGGACAATTTGGCTTGATCTCAGAAAGGTAATGAGGTTACACCTGACTAGTCCTTGGATTTGGTTTGTCTGATTTGTGCTTTTGAATCAGCCTTAAATCCTGGTGACTACAGTAGTTGAACAAGAGCTGGCAGTTTTCTTCACAATATCAGAACTAGCTAGGACTCTAGAAGCTACAGACATACCTGATGAAGAAATCTGGTAAATGTTTGCCTATATTAAGGGATTAGTAATGATGTTGGTGAATTGTACAAGAAGATGATGTTCTTGGAAGGCTAGATCATGTATTTATATAACTGGCTGTAACATTGTGACATTTAACAAAATATGCTAAAGAGAAATAGCCTTGAAAAAACTGGTTTAAATCCAGAAATATATAATATATATATTATTTGTGCTGATAAATAAATAAAGGGAGACTAGTATAGATCTATTTCAAGCTATTTAGCTCTCATCAGCTAGCCATACCCTTACTGGGATTAGAACCTGTGCTGTATTGCATTTTAGGCAGATGTGTTAACCACTAAGCCACAGAGTTCTTCTCCTTATCAGCTGACCAGGGAATAGGTATGTATTTTTGGGCATACCAGGGGTTGTAAATATATATACATACACACACACAGACACACACACGCTGGTCTCGTTGTATTCGGGTCTTTTTCTGTATAAGATTGAGATTTTCAATCTCAATTTTACACGGAAAAGACCCGAATACAACAAGACTAGCATACCTACACCTGTGAAAATCTATGAAAACACACACACACAAACATATATATACCTATACATACATACACATATACACATACACACACACACACACACACACACATATATATACACACACACACATATATATACACACACACATATATCATAATGTGTATATATATTTATATATATTACAATGACACTTGAACTCTGATTGAACCATTTTGAGCAACAGCATTTAGATTAGGCTACAGTATACAATCATAATTTTACTTCTTTGATTTTGTCCTTTACATAAGGAACAATTTTAATACAAAAATACAATGATTGATATAAATAAGTTACCTTCTTCTATTTCACCCTTTGATTTCTTGATTGGTATTGAGCAGTGAGGAAATGCAGACAAATTTATAAGCAGCTGAAATAGCAAAACATAAAAAAATAACATAGCCTGTCAAGAAAAAAATAATAGATTAGTCACTACAGACTTTAGGAAGAATTAATCTCACTCTAAGAATATCAGACACAAGTTAGCACAAGTCAAGTACAATGAACGCTGCATTGGAAACAGGCTACAGAACTCTCACAAACTAGCCTAACCTGTACAACCATTATGGTTTCAGAATATAAATGGCATTAGACTGCTCCCAGAAATTTCACAAGAATCAGAAGGAAGGAGGAATATAACCACTGAAGACATAGACCAAGTATTTGTACACCCATCTGCTACCTCATTTCCTTTGTATAGAATTTTGCATGGCAAAATTGCCTGGCTCACAAAATCCCATTCACAGGGTAAGAGATGAAAGGACATACATGTTCATAGTTAATCAGCATTTTACTGAATGCTGTTAACCAGAAAACATAGCCAAGAATTATGTCCTGACTATGGATTGCTTTCACTAATACCTTGGCGTCAACATACCCAGGTGCTGAAACACACTTTCCTAAGAGACCGTGAACCGAACGGATGAAGGACCACCTTCTCAAGAACTCTTGGACTAGCTAGCTGCAACTACCACAAGCTTTTTCGAGGCTGGCTGGTGGGGTTCACAGAGAGTTGACTGTATTAGAGCAACTCTGCGAGAAGGAAACTAAGACTTAGCTACGCCCACTAATAACTTCTTAGCTCTCTTTCTCAAGCTAACTTTGTTTTCGGCCAAATCGTAATTCTTAATCTTCAGAAACCCGATTCGGAAGGGCAGCATATACCTTGAACAAGCCGGACAAAAGAAAGTAAGCGAGTACCTTAGGCAAGCGAACGAAAAGATCGTTCGGCTTAAGTCACGCTGCCCTTATTTAGAAGCAGAGCAAATAATCGGACGGGCACAGAAAGACCTTTCGCTGGAGAGACTTTCTTTCGTCATTCGAGGAAATCACACGAGGGGGTGGGAGGCTCAGTCATTTCCTTTTTGCTCACCTTTCTTCCCCCGAGTGGCCTTTCCGAGTGGATACGGCCATTTCCGCGGCCTTACCTGTTGCGTTCAATACTCGGGTGTTATTTATCTTGTCCGCTCCGCGAAGCCATGTTCTCTTTCCTAAACCCGCTTTCGAGAGCTGCCGGGGGTGAATGAGAGGGGCTGAGAGATCATATCACGCCTGCTACCTTTGTAACCGCCCACCTCAATTCCGGGCGGGCTCCGGAGCGTTGGAAAGAGGACTCAGCTGCGGAAGGGAGCGCATATTTAAACGTTTAACTCAGTTCGTAGTCGGTGTGAGAAACGAAGTTTTACCTAAAGTGTTGTCTCCTGGAAAACAAGGCGTTTTGCTGTCCTTGTTTCTCTTTTTGCGCAACGCGTTCAACCCACGCTGGTCGGAAGTTGGATACAGGTGGCGTTGTGCTGTGATTTGATAAGACTGTAATTTCAAATAAGTTTAGCGCTCATTAAGAGGTTGCTTGTACAGTTGCAAAACTACTCGCTGAAATAAGCTACGATTTTATTTCTAATTCACTTTATATTAATTTGACTAGTAGGGTTGTCATGGCAATTTAACTTTTAAATTTAGGATGAATCCGAGCATGTCCTGCTGCTTGAGGAACAATAAAATCTGGTCAGCATAAAATATAAACTGCTGGAATACTTCAGCCTTGTTGGACCTGTGAATGTGTTTTATGAAAAATATGAAATAAGTGGTTACATTTTCTTGATTTGTTGTCAAATCTTCTGGAATTATTTACTAGTCCAGTTGAAGACACCACCAATAAGCTTCTTTCCTGTACAATTTATACTAGTCCAAAGACTGGAAATGCAGTGGTCACACACCAAACTATTTACATTAGCTCTGAGAATATGAGCTTGTGTTATTTGCATTTTGTCCTTTGACCCACTGAAAATTTAATCCATAATGTTGTTTTAAATTTAGTTGTGATGGAAGGGTGAGTAAACACAAAAGATAATGACATTTGCACCAATTATCTTTTGTGCAACTTTGTTGAATTACACAATGCTTGTAGACTAGCTGAATCAAATGTATTATGCTTGCTTTAAATATGAACCAATTCCATCCTCCTCCCTTATTCTGAAAAAAAAAATTAGGATTATATTTTGGGTTCTGTGGCACTTTTTTGTACTGCCTTCCAAATTTAGATTGAACTGGGCTAGGATATTGTTACTGTGGGATGTTGTCCTTCCTACTGCATTAGGTTGTTTTTCTATGGCTTTGCTCTGTTTTGACTTACTCCAGATGGCTGTGTTATAAGCAAACAAAGGCATTGTGATCAATGGACCATCTTACCAGCCTCCTTCTCTATGTATGTTTTTTTACACTTACATTCACTGAGAAGCTGATTGGAATTGTAATGCCCTCTAGTGAAATTTTAAAGCAGTTGTGATTGTTAATTTGGATTCAGTTTACAGCAAAGTACTGTAATTCCCTAAGTATCCATTATTGATTCACAAGATACTTTCTGATATCTTTTATTTTTTAAAATTATGCTTATAAAGCAATTTAAAATACTCTAAATACATTTTAATGAGAGCTATTTTGTTGCAATGGGTCAAGGCATCCAGCTAGACACTGGGAGACTCTGAATTCTAGTTCTGCCTTGAACACCAAGCCAACTGGGTGACTTTGGACTAGTCACTTTCTCCCCCCCCCCACCTTTTTGAAAAACCTTGCCAAGAAAACTGCATGGACTTGTCCAGGCACCCTCAGAGGATTGGTAATGATTAAATGGCAGGTATTTTTTTTAAAAAAAATATCATAAAATAAAATATACCAACAGCAGGTGTTTCAATATAGATTCATCTTGTTGCTATAGTTTGATGATATACAGTAGATTATAAGGAGAGTTAGTTTGGTGTAGTGGATAATGTACTAGGTTGGAAACTGGGATACCATGAGTTCTAGTTCTGCCTGAGCCACAAGCCCAATTACAGGTTTGGGCAAGTTACTCTCTCTCAGCCCTAGGATACAACTGCCTATCTTACAATTGTGACTCTCAAAAGCATATTTGGTGTTACACTGTAGCCATCTCATCAGTTCCCATTTTTCTGATATCGTCAAGGCTGTTTGACACAGCCATGTTTCCAAGGTTGCAACCAATGTCATCTCTCAAGGAATGATGCTCCACAGGGAGGACTTGTCTCCTGGTTCCTGCCAGATGTAACTCCTTAATAGATAGGACTTGAAGCATATCCCTCCTGTCAAAACTGATGGGATGAGCAGACGCGATCAGAAAGAGGTCGGCTGTCAAAACCTGATCCCATGCCATGAAGGGCTTTAAAAATCAAAACCAACACCTTGAATTAGATGTGTAATCAAACTGGCAATCAATAGAACTCATGGAGCAGAGTCACAATATGTGCCATTCTAGGAGCACACTTTAATTGTCCACACTGTCATATTTTGCACCAACTGAAGTTGCTAGATGTTCTTCAAGGACAGCCTGATGTAGAACACATTACCGCAGTTGTCCCAGGAAGTGACCATGGTATGAGTGACCACGAGAAAAGCTGTCAGTCTTAACAGATAGACCAGAGAGGGAACACATCCAGCTAAGCAAATATTAGTCTGTTGCAAAGCTACATTAACAGAATTTTGAAAGTCTAAAGTACAATTCTCTTGTCATTTCCTTTACAGCCCAATAAATTAGTCACCGATGAGCCTCTTATCCTGCCCACTATCCAGCTGCAAACTCTGCTGTCTCTTATCTGACCATTCCATAGGTAGCATCTCTTCACCTATCTTTTCTGCATACTGGTACAAGAGCTTCTCAATGTAGGAAGGGGTACAATGGCACATAGCATGAAGCCCCCTCCTAGGGTACTAGAATTTTATACAAACTGTATTTGGGCCACCCATTAATATTTCTGGGGTCTCTGCTAATCTTCAGTCTGCTTGCTCTGTGTAATGGGTTCACAGTTTTTGTATTCTATTTTATGTACTATTCATATTTTGCTTCTTTGGGTACTGGGCTGATGTGTCACTCAGAAAGCTTTGCATGGATTTGTTGGTTTATATGCTTCACTTATCCTGAGTTGTCAGAGTAGCTATTGGTGGACTCTGGAATGTCTTTGATGTAAGGGAGGTAGTTCTAAAAGACATTAGAGATCATTGCAACCGTTGACTCAGTTGAGGGGAATTCCTGCTCTGGAGTTAACCTGTAATGAAGAAAAGTACACCAGCCAAAATGGACAGGATTGCTCAAAGCAATATAAGGAGGGGAAAAAAGTATTTTAAACCTGCAGCAGGGAACCATGCCCAGACACTACATTTGCAATAGCAGGGGGTGAGTACAGAATGATTCCATCTGCTCTGCCCTCTGAAAATAGTGCTGGCTTGTTTTGATAATGAGGAAATCAAGTAATGTAGCTAACGTAAGAGTCAGATGGAAGAATCAGATGCTCAGATTGTATGACACATACACTGTTGCAGCTATATTGTTTACAGATTGCATATTTCCAAACGAAACTGAAAAATTGAGAATTGATTTGAACCTTAGTGTCTTAAATACATAGATGGAGGTCAATGTTCTTCTGCCTAAACTGTTTAAATTTTGCAGCAGAGATTCTTCTAATTTATTTGCCTTTGAAAAGTGTGAGAAAACCGAGAAGCCTTTTTCTACTTGAAATCTGTCAAACTACCACCCATCTAACTAGAGGTCTTTAAGAAAATCCCAAAGATTTATCTGCATTCCAATGCCTTTCCTAATTAATATTTGCCTTTGGTTTATTCTAGATAAATATGTAGAGTCATAACCTTAAAACTGAAAATTAATTTAGAAAATTATTTTGACAAGACATTCCTATATTAATGAAGAATTATTTTCATTAATTTGAAAACCACAACAGAAAATTAGTTTCACTCCCACATTTTAATGAAGAAATAAAGCAGCCATTTTCATTTCCTGTTCTAACATATATGCCATTTTTGATATATCTGGGAATAACTCAGAATGGTACTTTGATTTCTTATCAGGTAAGAGAAGACTTGGTACTCCAAGATCAAAGAAAACACAGTTTCAAAGACACCTTATGTGTTGTGTGTTAAAAAAAAATTATGCATAGGATGCATGAAACTGCTTATGAAACTCAAGAATTTCACCAATAATTTATCATGATAAATAATCATCTTAATTATTCTTTTTTTTGGAGATCATAAATGAATGTTTTATTTATATCATCAAATGTATTCACTTAGCAGAGTGAGGATATTAGCAAGCTTGGGAAAATCTCAGCATTTGCAGCAGAGGATGAAAAAGTTGTTGGTTTTTTTGTTTCTAAAAGTTTCTAAAATGGTGCTGTATATCTGGCACCATTTATTACCCACATAGCGGCATTCTGTTCCAGTTGAAGTTTCTAAATGCTCTTCAGGAGCAGTCCCATGAAGACCATGTTACAGTAGTCTAAACAAGAAGTTACAAGGGCATGAATTATTGTGAGAGGGACCTTTCAGTCTAAGAATGGGGACAGCTGTTGTACCACCCAACATGTGTGCAAAAGGTCTCCTAACCAAAGCTGCTACCTGTTTTTTGAGCAGGAGTCACAAGTCTAGGAGGACCCCAGATTGCTCTGAGTAGTGCAACTCTATCCAAACTAAAGATGGAAAAAATTATTTATTTATTTATTTTATTTATTAATTAGACTTATATACCGCTTCATAGGGCTTTCAGTCCTCTCTAAGCGGTTTACAATTTTTTTTAGCAAATTGAGTCAGCAACTTGCCCCCACAGTCCGGGTCCTCATTTCACCCACCTCGGAAGGATGGAAGGCTGAGTCGACCTTGAGCTGGTGAGATTTGAACCGCTGAACTGCAGATCACAGTCAGCTAAAGTGGCCTGCAGTACTGCACCCATTTGCTAAATAAATTATTTATTTATTATTTATTTATAAGTATATTTTATATATTTTATATATTTTATTATTTATATATTTTATATATTTATCTTGTCTTCAAAGGGTCCAAATACCTACAGCCACTGTGTCTTGCTAGGATTGAGTTGGATCCCCATCTGGTCCCCAACAGCCTCTAGACATTGGGATAGGACGTTCATATCATCATTCAAAGGGCTTCCTCTTTCAAAGAGTTAACTACTACCCAGATCCACCCATATGTCTTCTCCTACATGAACTTAATTAGCAAGGGCACAATCTAAAACACAAGGGGCTGAACTAGCAGTTGAGGGGGGCCTATCACTTCTTCAGGTTCTATGGGCTCAAACGCTTCCCAAATCAGCTTGCAACCACCTCCATTGACTCTCCTATAAGGCTGAAGTCCAACACCGAGCAAATACGAACAGTTTTTGCCTGCCAAATGCATAGAATATTCCTCACAGCAACGCTTTAAGTGAACTTCCATATTAATTCCTCCTAGTAGGGACCAAGTCATCCAAAACACGGCTGCTGGGTAACTATCGGCAGACGCAATAAGGGAGGGAAATAATTACATTCCACCACTTTTACCACCACTTTTGCATTGCTTCCCAAGTCAAAAGAAACCTCTGAATGATCAATACACATTTTTAATATAAAACACTATAAAATACAATTGAAGCAGTCTTCTGCTTGCTAAAACTGCATGCTCTTACTAAACTATATGGCAAGCAAACATAAGGCATTTGAAATAGGAAGGCTTCCATCCCTGCTCATCCCTGAGAAGCCCCACTCCAGCTTCCAACAGCAGCAGCTTGGGCTGCCCCTCCCCCACCACCGTCTTGTCAATTGCTCTCTCCTATGCTTGATATCCATTGACCCACAAGAAGGAAATGCCACATTTTTACTATATCAAAATGGAAAACTATAGAAAAGAGTGCTGATTGGACTTCTTTTATAAACATACCCTTTCTTTCCCTTTCTTGTTTTCCCAATTTTAAGACTTCCTTTATTGTTATTGTTTTTCCCGCCAAAATTCTATCCACATGTTCTTGCTCTAAATCTCTTTCCATCCTTCTCAGAAGATCCATTACCTCAGGAGACATCACCAGGGAAACAGCATGCTGCGTAAGAAGCATCTAATTTTTCTTCATCAGCCCACTTTTCCTTTTGTACTTTGTAAAAAAAATAAGAATGCATAAGTTTCCATACTATTTAAACCCGGCATGTTACCATTTGGGCTCAGCTGATAAATTAATCTTGTCCGGCTTAAATATGTTTTGTGTGTGTGAAAGAAATATATTTATCTTGATTTAATTAAATTAAGTCTGGAGGGGGTTGGAAATCCTAGCTAAGAGACGAATTCAATTTGACTCACACTTTCAGGAATACACAATTCAGAATACTGCCAGTCAGGAGGCAGCAGCAGGAAATAAAAACGTTAGGCCTTCAAGGTTTTGCACTAAGGGGTGTCTGTGTGTGACTGTGAACGAAAGAGAAATATACTATTCTACCTAATGGGATCAGACAAGAACTTAATTTTTCACCTTGTCTCCCCAGTTTATATCAGTTCATTATAGCCTACAGGAGGTCTGAGGCCTATCAATCTTGCTGATCCTAGAAAACTGGATTAACTGTTTATTTTTCTTTCTCAAGAATATAATTAGAAGGTGAATGCAAGGAGCATTTTATTATTTTGACTGATGGTATTCTTAAAGCATCCCTCCCCTCTATATCTGTGTTTTCAAATTTAGGTGTTTCTTTCAGCTCTGCCATGCAGCTCCTCCCAATGCAAGAAATCATCTCTAAGCAAGAGAATGATTCAAATCCAAATGTGATATTCCTTTCTGCTCTTGTCATTCACTCACTTTCAATTACCTAATTCCTGGATAAGATAGGATCAATTCCTGGTAACGATGAATCAAAGGAAAAGATTCCCACCCTATTTGTTGAAAAAATGTTCTTTTTTCTTGGGCCAGGTAAAGCTCCTAAGAGCTTGGTCTGACCCAGGTTGAGAAAATGAGCTTCCACTCATGAACCCCAAATGTCTCTCCTTTTTCAACTTTTACATAAAGGTTCAATGTGGTACCTGGTTCCTTTCTCCACTTAGTCAAGACCACAAACCCAATACTCTGCCTCCCCATTAGTTTAAGGCAGGGGTGGGCTTTAAAATTTTTAGCAAGGAGTTCTCTGCCCAGTTGCTGGGTGAGAGTGGCCATGGTGGGTGTGCACTAGTCGGCCTCCTGCACCATGGGGGGGGGGGCGTTTTTGTCCTCCCTGGGTTCTGGAGACTTTCCTTGAGCCTCTGGAGGGCACAAATGGCCTCCCCAGGCTTCGGAGGCCCTCTGGAGGCAAGAAATGGGCCTGTTTCTGGCCTTCCCAAACTTACAGTAGGCCCGTTCTTCGCCCTCCCATAGAGGTTCTCCCAAACCCCTGCGAACCCCCAGCAGCCCACCCCTGGTTTAAGGTTTAAGGGTCTGCAGAATCTGATCAGTCAGACATAACACATATTAGCAACATTCCTAAAGTGAAAGAACTCCCCCCCCTCCCAAATGCAAGGTATATCTACTTTACAAGAATAAGGAAACTCAAATCACAAACAGATTATTGCTTTACAAGTTAGGTGTCAAACCCTCCATACTTGGATACAGATGAAGTCATAATAAGATAAACATGTGCATTAGAAAATAGGCACTAAGCAATATTTTATTTCTTCTGTTCTATGTGCTAGGTTATACTAAATGGATCAAAAAGTGTAGAATTTAAATCCTGGAGCATAAATCTATATATATTTACTGTATATACTCGAGTATAAGCCTAGTTTTTCAGCCCACTTTTTGGGCTGAAAAAAGCCGCCTCGGCTTATACTCGAGTCAGTGAAAAATTTGCCCGAAATGGAGGAGAAAAAGGGGCGGGGCCATGCCGCTGGGTGACGCTCGTGAATGGCCCAGCGCCCCTGTGAGTTTCCCCTCCCTCTGTGTCAGTTTGACGCGCAGCGCGCACCGCACCATCCCCCCTCCTCACGTTCTAATGTAATGCAGGGCTGTCTTACGATTCCCCTTCCTCCCCCTCCTGCCGCTCTGCAACGATGTCCCACCTCCTCCTTGTTATGGCAAGCAGCCACATAGCGATGTCCCACCTCCTCTGGTACAGTGATCCAATGATAGGAATCACTGTGCCGTGTGTCATAGGAGGCGGGACATCGCTCCCGCGGCTGCACGGGACATCATCATCACAGCGGGACATCAGCATCATGAGGTGAGTGAAGTATTTCATTGAATACACCGCTAGTTTACTGTTTTTCTTTGAAATAAATATTCAAAAACATTATTGGTATCTATTTTTATTTTTGAAATTTACCGGTAGCTGCTGCATTTCCCACCCTAGGCTTATACTCGAGTCAATAACTTTTCCAGTTTTTTGTGGTAAAATTAGGTGCCTCGGCTTATATTCGGGTCGGCCTATACTCGAGTATATACGGTATATATACATACAGTAAACACATATATACCTATATAGAAACTTTCACAAGTGTGTAGATTGTTTCATTCTTTTCTTATATAAGTCATATATAACATAACTAACCTAGCCGAGTTATACCTATGAACCTTTTGCCAAGCAGCCTATTAAGAATCTGGAGAATTTAGATTACACCCATATTAAGTATGAAGTCAGATACTATTGTTAGACAGGGATGGGAAATACAAATAGCTAAAGATAACTTGCTGTCAGTGCATTGTGTATATTGCCTAGTTCAGTGATGGCTAACCTTTTTTGGATTGTGTGCCAAAATTGGGGGGAGTGCAAGGGGTTCGGGCATGGTTATGCCCACACCATAATGCTATGCGTGCAATGCAGCGCACATGCGCGTGTGACCCTCCCCAGAAATGGCCTTAAAAGGAGGCCAAACTCAGATGGCCAGCATGCACATGCGCACTGGAACTGACAGGGCAACGCCTCGCGTGCCCTAACAAATGGCTGCACGTGCCACAGGTTTGCCATCTGGGGCCTAGTTAGTGGCAGGTAGGAAATGTTTTCTTGTGAACTTCAATTAGACATCCCTACTTGCTTAGAAAAAGATGAATATTCTTGCACGAAATTGGACTTTAATTGCATACTGCAGTTCTGGAAAATATGGTATCTTCTAATTATGGATATAGCAATAGGTTCTTTTTTGGTATAAATGTTACGATGTTTTACAATAATATTTTGTTTCTTATTATTCTATAGTATTTTGTGATATTTTTAATAAACCAATGAAAATCTATAATATATATGATAAGAGTTTTTTGGTTGTAGAATTCTCCCCTTTTTTCTACTTTCTTTTGTTTATTAATAATTTTATTTTAAGGATTGTTTGCGTATTATTTACAATGTTATTTTTGTAGTTCTTGGTACTTTGCCTATATTTTGTACTCCTCTAAAATAAAGAGAAAAAAGCATATATATTTCATTGGTTGCGAGATAACTAAATTAGAATAAATTCTTAGTAACATGTATTGAATGTATTATAATTTTAATAAAGTGATTTCTACTTTGCTGACCATGGTGCCTGATATTCACCCTTATCTTAAAGTTTAACAGTGATTCTTATTAAACAAACTTACATAGAAGCCCATCATCTAGAAGAAACTTGTTCACTGGCAGTGAACAAACTAAAAACATAATATAATCAAACAAATAGCATTGTGGCCCCCAATAAAACTCACATTGATCCACAATCTCCTTGTGTTAGCTCTATCAATATTCTGTCCAGGTCTTTACCACTTCCTAAAGGCTGATAGGTCACTGCTAACCTCAGATAGGGTCCGCAACTTAGGAGTCCTCCTGGACCCACAGCTGACTTTTGATCACCAGCTGTCAGCTGTGACCAGGGGGGCATTTGCCCAGGTTCGCCTGGTCCGCCAGTTGCGGCCCTACCTAGACCGGGGGGCTCTCACAACAGTCACTCGAGCCCTTGTGATCTCTAGACTGGAATACTGCAATGGGCTCTACATGGGGTTGCCCTTGAAGTGCATCCGGCGACTGCAGCTAGTCCAGAATGCAGCCGCGCGAGTGATAGTGGGCGCACCGCGGTTCGCCCACGTTACACCTGTCCTCCGCGAGCTGCACTGGCTACCTGTTGGTCTCCGGGTGCGCTTCAGGGTACTGATGACCACCTTTAAAGCACTCCATGGTAGTGGATCTGAGTACTTGAGAGACCGCCTGCTGCCGATTACTTCCCTAAATCGACCAATTAGATCGCACAGACTGGGCCTCCTCCGAATCCCATCTGCCAGTCAATGCCGACTGGCGACCACACGGAGGAGAGCCTTTTCTGTTGCTGCTCCGACCCTGTGGAACGAGCTCCCCATGGAGATCCGTACCCTCACCACTATCCAGACCTTCCGCGCAGCCCTCAAGATCTGGCTCTCCCAGCAGGCCTGGGGATAGGCTTCCAATTCACCCGCCCGAGTGTTTGATTGTTGAATGAAAGTTGTGTTTTACTATCTTTCTTTGTTCACATATTGTTTTGTTTTTGACCTTGCACCCCCCCTCCCCCCCCCCTGTGGTTGTAAGCCGCCCTGAGTCCCCTCAGGGAAAAGGGCGGCATATAAATCCCAATAAACTGAAACTGAAACTGAAACTAACCATATTCCTGGGGAAAGGATGTTCCATAAGGCAAACACTATGACAAAAAAGAAACTCCAGTATGAGTCTGAAAGCTCAGAAAACAAAATCTCTGGTGATCGACCCAGATTGGATCCTGCAACAATAACCTGTGCACGTATATTCACCTTTGTTCGTGGCAGAAGGCATACTTCCAAGGTCCTACCCGATGATACCTAGCATACTGACCATGGCAGATCTTAGTTTTCTTAGTGTTCTGAAGCAATACAATATATTCAGTTGAGCGCAACAATAGAACATAATAATTTTAGATGTATTTCCTTTTCACTTTCTTATTTCTTCTAGTTCTTTGGTTTTTCCATTTCTTACTCTTGTTCTCTGCTATACATACCTCTAATTACCTTGAATAGGAATGATGAATATGCAGATTCACACTGTATGTGCGTGAGAGAGAATTGTTTAAGTTAAGTGAAATCTATTCAAAAACAACAAAAGTACTAATTTATAAACTTTGAGATTTAATCCACAGTGTCTCCATTTTGTCAAATCTCATATTCATTCTTTTTATGTTTGTTCCCTAGCTAGTTGCTTTAATGTATATATTTGAAAACTAATATTTTAGTACAATAGCTTTAATTTCTTGTATTTTATAATGCAGCACTCTTTCACTTAAACATCTTTTATTTTTTCCAGAGTAGTTGTTTAATCTTTGTACATTAGTGAAAAGTCTTATGGGACTTTAAACACTAACAAATTAGACATTTTCTGTATTTATAATATATGTGTTTAACTTATATAATTGATATTCCTGAACAGTACTGTACTACTAAATGTAAAAACAAAGAAATTGTGTAGTTCATTATAATGACCACTGGATGACAGTATAATATTTAATATTCTAGATAGAGAACTGCAATGTAATGTTTTCTTCAAAAAATTATATTGTAAGTAAAGAAAATAGAAATTGTGGCTCCCAAGTTGTTTGTACCTGTATGAAGCTACATTTTTAAAAAATGATTCCTGTGAAATGTCTCTGAATGGTATTACAGTGAGGTATTTCTTTGGTTGTGTTTTACACAGCAGGCAGTGCGGTTAACTAACAATGTTTAAACAGGGCTAGTGTAAAAGCAGCACCATCTCCTGCTTAAAGAAACAATCAGGAACTTGTTAAGAAACTGTGTTATTCCTACTTTACTTCTAACTTCATAAACTCTGAATTTTGCTCCTCTAAGCTAAATGTAGTACATTTATTTTACACATGCAGTATTAACTAACATAAAGTGAACCGGAATTCTTTTATGATCTGTGATGTGAAATTATGTTTGTGTACCAAATTTTGTTAAATAGGAATTCTGATTAATCTCATCTTGATTAGTATTTTACAGTTGTAGAAATTTCCTACAGTGAAATTTGACAAGAGACGTGTCTGAGGAAATATTATCTAGGAAGAATGGAAATATTTTATTTGTTCATGCAAATTGATGTGTGTTTGTACACTATTTGTATAACAAATGTGTTGTTCAGCCAGTAAGTTGCATTTGATTGCTCGAGACCTCAGGGACCACAACAAGCCAGCCCTCTCCCCATTCTCCACTGTCTCTGAGTCTGCTCAAATCCATGCCCATTGCGTTGATAATACTTTCTAACCACCTCATCATCCCTTCTATTTTTGCCTTCAATCTTTCCCAACATCAGGGTCTTTTCCAATGAATCATCTTTTCTCATTTGGTGGCCAAAGTATTTGAGTTTCAGCTTCAGTATCTGTCCTTTTAAAGAACAGTCAGGGTTGATTTCCTTGTATAACAAATTAAGGAATAGCAAACATTTTAGATATATTTGTGTTATATGGAATTCTACATGTTATTGAATTTAGTGCATAATTACTACACAAAGAAAACTTCTAATGGCCTTAACCTGTATCTTTATTATACAGGTAGATTCCTAATTTGATTTTCTTTTCAATGAAGCCTATACTTTGTATCGTTGAATGAGTTTTGAAAGATACTTTATTATCTCTTAATTAAATTAATTGATTGATATAAAGAATAATACAATTTTTAGATTTGGTTATAACATAGGAAGGAACATAGTACATTTTTCTAGCTAGATTGGAACTTTTACTATTTTTTACCTTTTTAATAATTATATGCCATTCCTTGCGAAAATGTTCTTATGAATGATATTAACATTCCCAGTATAAACTTTATATGATAGATTATGTACAATTGTGTTTTGCTAGTCATCTCATCATTGTGAGTCATCTTTGTTCAGAGTATAAAAGTTACTCTGAAAGCAGACTGTGCTGGCACATCCTTCTGCAGGCACCTACGGGGACTGAAGAAGCTGAAGATAGACAGGGGGAGTTTTCAAAGAAACCACGTGAGAACTTTGAAGGGAAGCATTTTATGGCAATAATATATTATATAAATTACTTTTTTCAAACACTTTGCTCAGCTCTAGTGCCTAATTGTGGGGTCAAAGTGTAGCTAGTTGAGGAAGAGAAAAGCCAAGTAATATTGTGCAAAACTATGCCAGTGAAGCAGCAACAAGATGAAATTCATAGTATTTTAAAGAAACATTTGCAAAATATGATGTATTTTTCAGAATAAATATTGCAATACCAAATCAACTATCCTTACCTCAAAATTAAAAGGTTAATTGTTTCTACATTGGTCTGGTGGCTTTTACATATTTTCCAGAAAATGTATTTTTTTACTCCAGTGGTTAACAATACTGTAGCAGTGCCTTAAAAGCCTTTTTTACACAGAATGCATAACAATGAATTACACTGCTATTTCAGAAATAGCTTGCCCATCTTGCATATAACTCTTGTCCTGTTATCTTACACATTTCATATAATTATTTTCTTTCCCATTTCTTTTAATGGTGTTTGGCATATAATCGTAATTAATCTTAACTAAGGCCAGAACTACATATAGTTACAGTTATCCCAGGCAAAATCAGAGGAAGATAATTTTGGGGAACTCATAAAATTATCCTTAAGATGGCAAAATAATTTTAATAATTGCCAGTTGTATAAATTTTACTGTATTGTTATCATTATAATCAGTATATTATTATTGTGTTGTAGATCTTTTTTATTTTTTATACAGTTTTGTTATCCTACAGATATACTGCATTGAGGGTTTCTTTTTGTTCACACTCCAATACAGACCTATGCAAAGCCATCTTTAATGATTCCCTTGATAGCTAACTTAGCCATTATATCAATAGCATCTGATATTTTTTTTAAAAAAAATAGACATAGACTTTAACATTTAAATTCATTAGAAGATAAATTACTTCTAGTGTGAATTTCCACTTTAAATTATTATCCTGATCCATAATTTTGATATGACTTTGCTGAAGATGCTTAGTGAGCAGTATTTTAAAAAGCATGAAAACTGCCATGAAATGTGTTGGAAATTCATTTTGTTTTCCTGTAGTTTCGGCCGGAGGGGCTACAACAGGGTTTGTTACAGCCTGAGTGGTCCAGAGACTGAGGGATTTTTCTTAAGTATCCTCCTTTCCCTCTCGGCTCCCAGTTTCCCTCAGTCTTTGGTCCAAGCACTAGCTGTGGCTCCAGTGAGGTACTATTTAATTTGTGATAAAGATTCGATTAATTGGATATTCTAAAATTAATTCAAAACAAATTGCCATCAGAGAGATGTTCCAGTCTCATGGAAGAGAGGAGGGGGCTTCGCCTGCGACTCCATGGCCAACCTGAGAGCTGCCTGGTCCTTCTGAGCGCAACGGTGGCCATTTCTCTAATTTCAACACGGCGGCTCAAATGCGGCCTCTAGCGATCACATCTGAAAGCTCTGGCCGATACTGATCGGATATCAGTGCCGCTGCTGCCGGGGCCTCACCGCAGCTTCAAAGACCTGCCGCGGCTTGCTTAGTCATCAGAGGGCACGCCGATTCGGACTCACCGGACGGCGCGGCGCGGCCCATAGAAACAGGAGGACTGCAAAAAAAGCTGGGTGCAGGAGTCTTTCAGACTCAGCTCATTGCGAGGCTAATCCCTCAGAGCCACTTCAAAGTTGTGATCGCCCGATTCTTCACCCACGAGGCGCGGTGGCCATTTTTGGTGCGACCTCGTGGGCGGTTGCCTCTTGCCATGTTTCCAGCATGGAATCACTGCTTGGGACTAATAAAATTTGGAAATTTAGCATCATCTGGGGAACCAACTATGATAAGAGGAAGAGATAAGAGAAAGAAAAAGATGGTTAAATATTTTTAATGGAGAAGGAATGTAGTACTTCACTGATTCCATTGAAGAAAGTTTATTGAAAAATCAGTGTTTGATTCAATTGAATATTATTTTAATTCAAGCATGTTATAGACTATACCAAAAAATATAGAATGGCATTATTTGTAGAATACAATAATTGCAAGGCATTGTATGAGATTGCACAAATATTAATTATAGCTTAATAGTAAAAAAAGAAAATTTATATTTCTAGTTTGAGCAATCTTTTTGTTGCTTTCTTGTTTGTGAATGGAAGGCACATTCGTAGCTTGGCTCCATTCTTCCATGTAGATTTGGAACTTCCTGATAGAATGTCCACTTTGTTATCTTTTTGTTGGCCACAAAACGCAAACATAGTGAAGGAAAAGGCAGGCCATTTTATACTAGGGAAGATGGTAGGTTGTTGCCTAGAAGGAGGGAGCTTACAGCATTTCTAAAAAGTTGCAGAGGTATCCGAAGTAAAATTGGTGCTTATTTAAATTTATTTAAATTTTGGCGTAGTATAAACAATATATTTGAAAAAGAGTAAATAATATATATTGTACTAAATATTATAATTAGTGTTATACAGCAATATCACATTGTTGTACATTGTTACATAAACATTACATTGTTAAATAAACATAAACATATGAGCTGTGGTGGTGCAGTGATTAAAATGCAGTATTGCAGGCTAATTCTGCTGACTGCCAGCAGTTCAGCAGTTTGAATCTCACCAGGCTCAAGGTTGACCTAGCCTTCCAACCTTCCAAGGTCCATAAAATGAAGACTCAAATTGTTGGGGGCAACATGCTGACTCTGTTAACTGCTTAGAGAGTGCTGTAAAGCACTGTGAAGCAGCATATAAGTGTAAGTGCTATTGCTATATTCATGTAGTTTCTCTAGAGATTTCTCCAATCTTGATTTTAAAAAATAAGATGGAATCTTTCTCTTAGGCTGCATCGGTCACATTGAAAATGTTAGGATTTTAAAAGTCAAAATTGTACATAAGATTGCAATCTACACGTTTAATGAAATCGATACATATATTCTTTGACAATTTAAATCTATAGACATGAGCGGTTATCCATGAGAGGTAAATAAATATTCATTAAAAATATTAAACACATAAGATTTTATTCAAGTTGTACCAAGATATCGTAATGTTTTAGAAAATATGTTAAGTTATTGGTGAGTGGCTTAAATGTCACATGTTTTTTAAATAG
Organism: Thamnophis elegans; assembly: GCF_009769535.1. NCBI lineage: Eukaryota > Metazoa > Chordata > Lepidosauria > Squamata > Natricidae > Thamnophis > Thamnophis elegans. The sequence continues at coordinate 91,553,352 of NC_045541.1, forward strand.
AAATATATGAAACTTGCACTTTAAACTAACTTAAAGTCCTGACACCTATTGTGTACAGTTTGGTTTTTAAAAATAATATCAAATCCTTCTAGTTGTTATAGTAGTAAAAAGGATAGTGTGAAATTGATGCTGTTATAGTATAACAATAAGGACGTGACTCATGTATTTTATGTACACATGCATTCAACTGTAGTGACAAATGGTTTCATGCTGTGTGATTAAATGCATATTAGCGTTTGCCCTAGGCATTTGATTATTACCATCTTTACTTCATTACATTTCCACACTATATGGCTATATAATTTATAAGATAATACAGACATCACTTTGTTGCTGATAGGAATTATTCTGTTTTATGGATGGTGTCCTTTAATTTTGCCTTTCATGGATTATAAAATTGGTTAATATCTGCTGAAGTGAATCACTGGAGAAGCAAATAAAGATGTTGGCCTCAGGTCACCGTGTCATTTGTGATACTGGCAAAATCTTACTGGCTCATTTATCCCTGTACATGATTGATAATACCATGGGTTAAATGGAGAAAGCTTTGCTTCCATTAAAGGATCATCACGAGTGAAGACCTCCCACTTAAAAGTCAGGCATGATGAGATGACAAGAGTCTATCTACAGGTCAAATTAAATAACTTAAATAATTTAAGTGAAATGACAGTATAATTTGTCCATCCTGTGTTATTACCTTGACCCCTATCAGGCTTACTGCTTTACTTTCTAGTGCAGATTATTTAATATGTATTTTTTAATAAGTGTTGTTCAAATATATGAAAACATACACAGTACTTATGGGTGTGGTAAAACATATTTTTATAATGCATTTTCATTGTAAAATGAAAACTTCTACCATGAATTATTGGCTAAATTGAAAATCGGTAATAAAAGGGTATATTTTAATGGACTGAGTTTAACTGTTTTTTTTTTCTTTTTTCTTTTGCTATATTCATGTAAAATGAAAAATTGTAACAAGAAAATAATGGTCTAAAACTATAACAAGTATTTTTCTCTTAAAAATTATATATTCTACAGCTATATTAAAATGTTTTTTATAAATGCCCTTTTTGCTATATTTTTACACAAAATAATATGCCAGTAATTCAAATAAAGTGCAAAAAAGCATTCTTTAGTGCAAACATAATCAAATGAATCATTTATTTAATATGATCAAAGGACAATGAATGTGGCATCTTTCACACCAATTAATTTTAGCTTTTATTTATTTATTAGACTTGTTTGTTACCTATTTTGCTTCGAGGTGACTCACTTTTAATTGTTTTGCTGTCAGAAGGCATTATTTCATTGCTTTGGAAAGTTGATAATGCATCTGATCAATGGTTTTTCCATTATTGGATAACTTACTAAATGCTATAATTTTTTTCCACATAGGTACAAAGCGGAGGTGGGTTGCTAATTTTTTTACTATCAGTTTGGGTGCGGTCACATGCTCAGAAGCATTCAGGTGGGTGGATGGAGCCTCCCGCCGCTGCTACTACCGATTCGGCTGATCCAGGCTGAGCTGGCAGCAACCCATCTCTGTTATAAAACACTTGGTCATAATATTTGTTTAAAATCAGGTAAAAATATTGTGAACTGCTGCTTTATTTGTAAAGCTAAATATATATTTTTAACTATTGCAGAATATTGAGATTACATTTTAGAAATATGTTTATAAATCAGGTATTCAACAGACTATTAGCTCAGGGAAAGGTAAGTTATTGTTTGATTTTCAGAATAAATATTTGCTCTCTAGATAAAGTTAGCTTATTTAATCTGAAATATTGTTACTTTTTATGTTAAATTTTGTTTCCTAAGCAATTAATTTATTTTAAAAATATTTGTCCAGTTTTTACTCAAATATCTAAGGCAGTTAATAGTGGCTACATTTGCACATCACACCAAGCTATCATTTGACTTGTTTGTGTTTGGTTTAATGCATTGTATGAATGCAATTCCTGCAGTTAATAAAATATAGTTTAGCATATTGTGTGAACCCATCAGTTGTACTTTAGTCAGTATATCATAACTAAACAAACTATGGCTGAGCATGATGTCTGAATTATTGTATTAGAATAAGTGCAATAATAATATTGACTACACTGTAGAAAAAAATGCAGAGCTAAAGGGAAAAACCAGATTAATACTGATCAGCAGACACAGTATTTTATAATATATATATTTCTATAGTACTGCTCTAGCATTCAATACCAAGATCAATCTCCCATAACCTAAAAGTCTTCTACAAACAAACCAAAAACAATTTGATGTGATATAATGCCCCCATAGATAAACAGGGTAACTTCCTTAGGAAGGAGATCAACTGATTAGGCAAAACTACAGATAAGACTTCTGTTTGTGTCTATCCAAGCTCTGTATTCGTCAACTTTCAGTAGGACACAAAATAAAAGTTTCATTCAGTATGTTAATGTAGAAAAATAAAGATGGAAGAGGTGATTTACTGAAGTGAAGTATCTCACACAAGACCATCAGGATTATCAGCAAGTTCTTAAAATATTTCAATTTTAAAACTTGCTTACATATAAAAGTACCAGTGATTTAAAATCATCTTCTTTGACTTACGTAATTTTATATTTACAGTCTTGTGTTGCTTATTGATACCTACGTACTATGACTATTGTACAATTTTTAATAGATGGTAAGGTACCTTCTAAAACTGGTTAGCATTTCAGGCTGATAAGCATATAAAATCATGATTGATTTGATTATGGAGCTATCTACATGCACGGTTGGTACTAAATTCCACACAGAATTTCAACAAGAAATTCCTTTTTTCCTGTTTCCTCTGTAATTTTGGTGTAGTTTTCCTTGTTTCCTGATCTTGATCCCTTGATCTCCCTCTCTATTTTATAAATCAAAGATGCCACACGTCTTCTCGCCATTTTCCTGTAGCTTTTTGATTATTCTGAGGAGTGACTTTGGTTTTGATAAATTACGTGGCTGCTTTGGGAAGGGGCAGATTTTTCTTTACCTGAAAACCCCACAAATATAATAAATGAAAAGCAGTGAAAGGGCCAAAGGGCATTAAGTCTCAGTTTTAGTATATGCCAATTGATCAGCAGGAAGGAGTGTTGTTTAAATATGGAGGCAGGATAAAAAGTAATGAATGGAAATGAGAAAACTAACCTAATAATGAGAAATTATCTAACAGAACAATTAATTAATGGACGGCTTGCCTTCAGAATTGTGGGTGCTCCATCATTACTTGAGAAGGGGGTTGGACTAGAAGACTTCCAAAGTCCCTTCCAAATCTATTATTTTGTTAAATATTCTGTTATGTTAAAATATGAGACATGAAAACAACTTCTAAATATTATATGTTCTTGAAGTCTCATTAATTTGACATTTGTGTTGATGAAGATTGAACTGTTTTGTGTATACAGGATTTAATCTGAATCAGCTACCAGGACCAAAGGTTTATTCTTCTGAGCTTTTGGGTTTATGCTGGAGTCTATTCTCAGGGAACTTCTCTCTCTCCAGAATGTGCCTGGAGTCTTGTGCTCAGTTCTCTGGAAAGTTCAGGGCATTGTATCACCTGCCAAACAAGAAAGAAAATCTTAACACAGTATTTAGTACTTGTTGATGGAACACTTGTCATAGTGTTGGGTCTGGAGATTGTTAAGTTGGTCTTCAAATTAGAGGCATTTTTTGCCCCAAACTCAGTTTTCAGTGTGGGTTGATGTATATTTGTTACAATCCACATACTTCATTTTCACCCAGGATCTGTTTCTACTTTCCTTTCACATATATTTCACTCAAATATATACTTTTTTATTTGGCTCTGGCCACTTTTATATAAGAAGCCTCAACATTCAAATACAAATGCAGTTTTGATCTGAATAACAAACAAAAACCTTGTGCACATTAGTTAATGTCATGCAAAGTTTGAAATCAAGGGTGACAACAAGAGCTTCCCTTCTTCTCTGCCTTTATTCTTTCTCTACCAATTAATCCAGGAGTGGGGGAATTAGTCAAACATTGGCCCTAATAATATTAATATTACATTTAGTAATTAAAAACTTCTTTTTAGATTCCATAGGTTAAATGGATGAAGATTTAGATAAAGAAATAGCAGCGTATTCCTTACAAAACTCCTCAGAAGCATTGCTTTCTATTCAGTTACTAGATTTCAAAACAACATTTCTGGAGGCAGTAGAAGAGTTGCGTATGAGAAGGGTAGGTGCATTTATTATTTATGTTTAGAATTACCGGTATTTTCAAATGTTAATGCAGTAAAATCAACAAGATGAAATAGCTAATAAGATCTATTAAAACAAATTAAAATAGCTCCATTCCTAACCATCTCAAACTATTGGAAACCCAAATCAAACAGAGTAGTCACTGGCAGAAAAGTATTTCCAATTCTCTTCTGTTCTTCATATTCAGACATGGTACTATAATGTCTCGTGTCACATGAGAATTAGATTATCAGTCAGGAGGGACTATGACAATTCGCCACAGCCAACTCACCATGGCCAACATGCCATGGCCAACTCTCCATGGCCAACCAGCTGCAGGATAATTCACTATAGGACAAGAGTTACACTAATATTAAAGAATATAATCATTAAAGAAAGGATGCTAAAAAGGGGACAGAATGAAATGAGAATGACAAAAAATAAAAAATAATAATTTATTTTAAATAATTGAATTGTTAAATTGTCCTGTGGTGAGTTGTCCCATAACAAGTTGGCCACAGTGAGTTGACTGTGGCAATTAGACCCATTCTGCATCCAGGAGGCTACTACACTACAGCTTTTTCATATATAGAAATAAAAATCTGTAATGAGTCAATAATAAAAATGAACAGTATAAGGTATGCTGTTAAATGTAAATTTATTCAGTTAGATACTGTATTAGATAATATAACTAGCTTTCATGTGTCAAATAACAATTTAAAATGAAATTCCTATTGCAGTAACTGTTTACAATTCATGAATATGAAGAACACAGAAAAGGCATTGAAATATTTTGTAACTTCTCTGAATAAGGAGAGAATCTGAGTGTCCTTCATTCTCTTATCATTTTTACAGTTGGAGTTAGTCCAAAATGTTTCTCTGCTACTCTGTTTCCATATTCTTCAGCATATTTTATTACTTTCAATTTAAAAATAAATTTTATATGCTAGTCTTTTCTGGTTTGACATCTTTGTATGTAGTGTGAGGAGGTATGGTAGTATTTTTCCGCAAGAAAGAACTGTCAGTAATGTGTTCTTTATTGTTATGAGAGCACTGTAGCTGAGAACATCAAGGAATGACACACTGCTGCAGACATATTGTTATGTTTAAGGTTTTACCTTTATAGGGGACAGTTTATAAAGTGGGCACTTTCTTAGAGGACAGTTTCTTAGGCACTATTCATAGGACCATATTTTGTTTCTGCAGTGCCCCCTTACATGGCCATCAGTGGTGGGTTTCCATTTTTTACTACTGGTTTGCTCATGTGCATGCTTGTGCGCATGCTTGTAGATTGAGCCTCCTGCCGCTGCCACTACCAGTTCGCATGAACTTGTCTAAACCGGGAGCAACCCACTTCTGATACCCATGTACCAGTATATGTGTGTGTGTATGAAAGTAAAAACAAAGGAATGGCTGATTGGAATGGTAGTCAGATTTCACATTTTAACCATGCCAAGTGAGCAGATGAGACCTTCCCCGATGGACGCTTGCTGGACACTTGCTTAAATGAATGCTTGCTCTAATGAGCCAGGCAGCTGGGATTGCCTCTCTCCCTCCCCCCAGTGTCTCTGCCTTCCATTACTGCCAGAGGTACCGCAAAAGCATCCAGCAAGGCTTCCGCAAGCTTCCTGTGAGCCAGGCAGCTGTGATCATCAACTCGCTTCCCCGGCCCATGAGTTTTTGCACAACCCTTCCCTGCCGCGCCCTACTTTGACTGCTTTCCCTTGGCTAATGGATCCTGGGCATTGTGCTGCAATGGAGAGGCCGGCATGAAGGAAGGACGAGGAACAGGGAAAGGGGAGAAAGCAGCCTCCTTCCCTCAAGCTGGCCGCTCTGATGCCCATTTCTCAATTGCAGCACAGCTCTTCTGCCCACAAAAGCCTCGTCTTTGATGGCCGGTACCAAAAGGCAGAGAAAGAGCTGCTGGAAAGAAAGCCAGTCAGCCCAGGAGTTGGGTACCTTCTATGTTTCTTAAATAGATAGAGTGTGATTGTAATTTTTGAACTTGTTGAAAATTTGTCCTTTTTTCTTTTTGATTGAAGTCCATTTATATTCCAACTGATTGTTTTAATTATCAGGCTTCCGTGTACATAAAATATTTCTGAAGATCACTTTCCCAATTATAGAACCATTGTGTATTGTAATAATCTTGTAAAAAATCAAATCCACAAAAAGATAACATTTAAATGGTGAATATGAATCTAATCACCAGACTGCAAGAACACAAGTGACCGTTCAGATGGGGAGACCCAAATTCATGGGTAGCCTTATATACAATGAACAAAGACCCATTCAATTTCGCAACTACAATACCCAGGACAATGATTGAAGCCTTGGAAATGAATCCCTTGTCAGTCAACAGGAGTGCTGGTTTGCCACCAGCTTACCACTAAATCTGGTGACTGACCCAGATTGGATCTTGCTACATTATCCTGGGACATGTGTATTTGCCTTCATTTGTAAATTATAGTAATGTTTATTACACTTTCCTAGAAGTGTATGATATACTTAAAGTTAGTGACACCAAGATAATGCTTAAAAAGTTAGCAGGCTCAGTTTACAACGTCAGGGGGACAATGTACTCTGGCAACTCTCTGGGTAGAAAAGTAACTGTTTTGAAGATGCTCATCCTTTCATGTACTAAGCTTCCATTTATGTGGGACTGAAAAATATTGTTGGAAATACACATTGTGCATGAGATTCATGCTTTGCATTCTTGCCATTCTTGCTGTAATTAAAATAATCTTTTAAAAAATCAGGTAAGACTGATAAACAGGGCCGGATTTAGATGAAAAGAGGCCCTAGGCTATTCCACTTATGAGGCCCTTTCACCTCCCATTTTTAAGTTTGTAAATTACATGAGAGACAATAAAATACATCATTACTGTGATATATATCAATATATATCAATATATATATATCAATATATATAGCTGGCCTCCCGACGGCCTCCTGCTCTGCGGCAAAGGCAGGGAGGCCAGCCGCCTCCCCTGCTGCGCTCAGCTGCCTGGCTCGGCCCCCTCGCCCTCATCTGCCTGGCCGCTGGTGGGCTCCGCATCGACGGGGCGGCTACTGGGAGCGGCCGCGCATCTCCCCCGACTGTCGGTGCCGGGAACGTGGGCAGGCTCCCCAACTGCCACGGCGCTGGAACGATCTTAACCAATACATTTTTATGTTTGTTTATTAGTCGTATGCGTAGAATTTCTCCTTATTTTCGATTCAGTATTTTAGTGTTCACTGTTTTTAGAATAGTGTAATTTTAATTTTGCTAACAATTTGAATGTAGGCCCCTCTTGCTCTTGAGGCCCTAGGCTGAAGCCTAGTTAGCCTATAGGAAAATCCAGCCCTGCTGATAGATCCCTAGTAAAGTATTACCGGAAGTATTACTACTTGAAGATTTACTGCCTATGGTACTGCAAAAGTACACAAAACTCATGTGCTAACCCAGATATTTTCTTTCTCTTTATTATAATGACACCGCTACCCTTTAGCATTTCTCAGAGCAAAAACACTTACTAAATTATTTGTTACAATGATGCCAGCAAAACATCAAAAATAAGTAACATACATAGAAAATCCGGTTCACTAACTGTGTTAGTCACTGACCATATCAGTTGTTTAATATTTTGCTTCTTTTTTTTACTATTGGTATACAGGGATCCAAGAAGGAACCTGTTTTTCTTCTTTTAAGACATACTATAGTGGATGTTAAACTTTGAAATTTTCACTAAATTTGGACAAGTGGTTACTTGAGGAACTACTTTATGTAGGGCACCCTAAACAGACTATGAATCGATACGTCTGGAAATTGTTTGGTTGGGTAACAAAAAGAAATAGATATGGCAATTTTGTAGGAGGTGGATTATGATTTTGAAAAAGATAGTAAAAGTACGTAGTTTGGGCTGCTTGGATATGAGCCAGCTGTACGGTATTCCTAAATCTGTTCAGGGTCAAACAATCAGTGGGCTCTGGACAATACACTGCCTTTCTTGTAAAACTACAGCCTGAAGCAAGCATTTTACAAAAGACTTGACACTTTCTAAAGGTTATAGAGAGTAAATAAACCATCAAATGACTCCTCTTTTATTATTATGGTGGTGTTTTTGTAAAAAAAACACTTAAATTCTTGTAGTCCTAAGGCAGCTAATAAAACAGCAACACTTGTAAAGGTTTTATATTGCTTGTTATCTTCTTAAAATGATATACATTTTTCTCCTAAACAGAAGAAAGTTTTCTGGTTAAAGAGCAACAGAACTGTTTGTTTCAAGGCAAAATAAATTCAAAGTGTTGTATTTATAATAAAAACACGCAAGCAGGCAAACAAATAATACTGGTGATTTTAAAGAAGCCTTTCCCTTTTACTTCAAGATTAGGTTTTTTTAAAAAAAAACTTTTTGAGATATTTTTTATGTAATTATTGAATTTCCCCCCTCAAAAAAGACAATATTTACTTCCCTTTCATGTACTATTTTAAAGCTTCAAGTTTCCAATTTTTTTACTGAAACAAGTTTAATCCAAATATATACATAATTGTAAAAAATAATAATGCTTGTCAAGTTCTATTCAAATGTCTGATTATTAACACTTTAATGATATACATTTAATTTTACTGTATTGATCTATTGTGCTGTGGAAAAGATCAACTTGAAATAATGTATGTGTTAGATTGGGTAAAGGTGGCACAAAAGGCTTCAGTAAACAACAGCTCCTTAATTACAATTACTTCACAAGTCAAATAAACATCCGGCTGTGGAATGGTCGGGCAGCATCCCCTTTTAAAGGGATCTGTCAGACCTCTTAGCCAATGAGATTCAACCTCTGTTCCAGCCAGAACAGAGGACCTTGGTGGAAACTTCTTGCAGCCTGTCAGCGGGGGGGGGGGGGGGATATCCAACAATATAGCTTCTAATGTCTGATGCATATTTAAATTCCAGAAAAAATATTTAGCTTAAGCTATAGACAAAGGTCGAAACACCTGCAGATAAGAACAACACTGTGCAAGAAATTCTGTGGAATTTCTGGAATCCGTAGGCCAGCTTGGAAGGAGCTTTGGACATTTTGTATTTTTGTGATTAACAGTGTTGCAGTTATGGCTGAGATTAAACAGTGTTTATTACTGGCTGTGATGCAATGTAATTGAAACCACTGCACCACTTTTTTTTTGCTTCATTTGCTTTCTCTCTAGTTTACACTAAACTATTTTTTTTTAGAATTTAAATATGCATCAGGCATTAGAAGCCATAAATTAGTTCAACTTGATCTTTGGCTGCATTCCATCTCTCATCCAGGCTTGAGTTTCAAATCCTTATAGTGAAATGTTGGTTTGATAATTCATCAGTTCCTCCAAAGGGATTGTGGGAAAAATTTACAAAGTTTTTCTACCTTCCATCTTCTGTTCAACAGGCATATGTCAACTGACATACCATGCACAGTGTCAGACTATTCCTGCAGTTCCCAAATATTTAAAATGTCCCAACGCGCCTCTGTAAGTTTTGTGTGTGTATCTAGCACACGAACTCACAGAAGCACTTTGGGTCATTTTAGATATTTGAGGGAAACAGCAGAACTTGTCAGACAGTACATGAATTTCTAGATTAGTAGACACAATGCAGATTCCTTCATTTTTGTTATAGCACATAAAACCTAGATCTGGAAAAGACTCTCAGATTAGTTTCTGTTTGTTTTTAATCTTTCTTTAAACATTTTAAATAAAATATTTAAAAAGAAATACTTTTTAAAAAAGACAATGCCAGGCCAGCTTCCTGTGTTCTTACTAAAGCATTGGTGGGAATGCTTGGCAGCTGATAAAAAAATGTGATCATTTCAGGATTTGTGAGTAGATTTATCAGATCGATGAGAAGTACTCTTGTTTAGGAGTTCATTTGTAGGCATAGCAAATAGGCAGCCTGAAGATAAATAGATATGGACTTTTCTTTAAAAAGATCACTTATTTGTAATATTGAGTGGTAACATTAGCAAGGATGTTATTTCAAATGAGCTTTAAAAAGTTTGCAATCTACAGTGAGTTAAAAACATAGCTGTGTCCTTCCGTGAATTTTGCTTTGAGACTATGAAAGAGGCTGAATATATACATCTCATATGAATTATACCTTTTGTCTTGCTGTAGAAAGGGCTTGATGTATAAATTTCATATTATCCCCTTTGTTCTTCTAAGTTTATCCTGAATAAAGAAATACTGTCGAAATACATGCAGGTTGTAAAAAGAACTTCATGGACTAGTAATTCTCCTTCCATTCCATTTCCTAGAAAGATTAGGGGAACAGGTTTCCATAAATTCATTTGCAAATGTTATATTGGGGGGAAGATGTCAAACCCAGCCATGGATTGTTTTAATCAAAAAAAGTCACCATGTTCTTAAATGTATTCTCATTTGCATAAATACAACTTTTTAGATTTTTAGGATGATAGAGTAAGAAAATGCATTGACATAAACAAATAATTTTCAGTGTTAAATCAATTTCAGCCAGGTTATTAATCCTTTGAAAACATTTTAATAATAAAGCTTATTATATAATATATTACAGCAATGATTTTGTTTTAATTTTGAAATTAGGATTCAGAAAACCTTTACGAGAAACAAATTAGCAGACATGTTGCTGAAAAACAGGACCTTGTATGGCAGAAGGTGGGTGACTTGGTCATAATTTTTGACCTTATTATTGAAGTTTAAGAATAAGTAAAAACTGATATCTGAACTTTTTAATATACTTCCACTAAATACTTAATATTAAATTTAGTGCTTAAAATAATTAACTGGATCCTAAAACTGTTACATGTGTTTAAAACTTTACTTTTAAAATCTGGCAAAACTAAATCTGAAGAAGCTGTATTCCAATGCCTTTTTTTAAACTTTCATCTAACCCAGAAAAATTTGAATATAGTCCAAGACTCAAGATTGCTACTGTTTTGAATAATCTAATTTCTTTGCAAAACAAATCATACGTTGGAACTGAAAGAAAAAAATTAAAGTGTTTCATACTTATTGGAAGATTATCCTATTGTTGCTTCTCTTCCATACTAATTTATAGAAAATATATGCCTCTTTTATCACACAAATAAACCAATCCTTTTGCACCTTGATTAGAAAATAATTGTTATTCTTACCTAATATGGCTTGCTTAAGCTGTTATTTATTATCTTTTTTTGAATCATCATTATGAACTAAGATTAAATTGTATGAAAATTAAATATTAATGTACTAGTGGTATGGTGATAATGATGTGTTTACTATTTTGTATTGGACTTTTATGTTTTGTAAGTAGTCTAGAATCACTGAAATTACGGTACCATAATACCGTAATTGATGAAACTTTTAAAAAATGTACTTAAAGGTCAGCTTCATATATTAGATTTTAAATTATTGTCAACAAATAGGAAGCTGTTCAGCATGAGAAAGAAGCATTAAAGAAGCAGCATGCAGAAGCCATTACAACTTTAAAAAAACAAGTAAGATACTTTTTTCTTCAGCAAAAGTTATTATATTTGTGAACAGATTAATTTTAGCTTTATATGTAAAGTAATATTGCCATATTAATTCACAAGATTTTGGCTACAATTGACACTTTCCTTTTTATATTGAAATCAGTTGGAAGGAGAGCAAAAAGGTAGTATTTGCAAGATGAAATGTCAGCTTCTGTCTGGACTAGCTTGTTTTATATAAATTGTCAGCTTGTATACTCTCATCCATAGCAAAGAAACCCTTCAGTGACAAATCAAGAGTTATACTTTATAGTAATAATATTCAGCCGAAGTCAACTTTATATATATAAGGTAATATATGCGGCCAATAAATTTTACAAATAAATAAATATGTTGAAAAGAGTAGGGAATGGATTTGCATAGGTTAATGGCAATGTGGTACAATAGATGATAACACTTAAGACCATTCCTTTGGGAAGGATATATGTGCTTGGCTCAGATTAGAATCTTGCAGTTGATTTCATTTTAAATAGTATAAAAAGTTATTAAGAGACGCAGATGAGTTTACAGGGCACACTTTTCCCATTTGTTCCCCAATATAAGTCATACAGCAGGTCGATCAGGATCATATCCCTCTCATAACCAAGCCTACATTTTGATCAGAATGTATCTAAATAAATAAGAGTATCCAACATTACTTGGAATTAAAAGTTTAACACTCCAACACCTTGACCAAGGAACATAGGTTTGAGACTAAATAGTAATTATCCAGACTTGTGTGCCCAAATTTATCTTCTTCAACTGCTGCTTCATCATTGCCACCTTTACAGATGTGAGGACTTTCATTATGAAGGAGAGATCTCAAACACCCAACCCAATTCTAACCTGTTGCAAAAGCTAGGATGAACAATGGTCTAAAGAGCAAGCAACAAGTCTCACTCCTCCAAGCAGTTTGTTAATGTTGTCAGATTACAATTGTATATAACAATAAAACAAGCCAATGCGATCCTATAATCCTTGGTCAAGAGATTACATTAGCAAAGCACTCAGTAAATGGGTCATAGTAAGCCTCAGGATTTCACCAGTCACGTTTTAGAGAACGCTTCTATTCATCCAGAAGTAGACTGCTGGACATACTAAGCAGATTCCGTATACTATGTTAAAATTCTCTCAATATTTTTGAAAAAAATACTGTAATATTTATTTTATTGTTTATCATTACTGTATTAAATTAAAAGTTATATATAGACACAGAATGGAGATCCTGCACTTTTTAATAGGATCAGGACAGTCTACCACTTTCTAATCTAGTATATCAAAAAAAGATGTAAATATAGACAATTCCTGCATATTAACCTCTGACTCAAAGAATATCCCAGTTTTCCTGTGGGGTCGAGGGAGGGGTTACACATGGGATATAGTCACAGCCTGATTGGTCCATAGACTAAGGAAATTTTCTTAAATGTTCCACCTTTCCCTATTGGCTCCTAGTTTCCTCTCAGTCTTTTGGTCCAAACACTGTTTTGGCTCCTAAGTAGGAAATATTATATTGCTCAAGTATTCATCAAAAATTTATTAAATATTCAATTTGATTAATTGACTACTCTAAATTCTAAATTAATTTGATGCTGCCCCCAGGGACTGTAGTTTCTGTTCCTGCCTGGCATTTCCTTCCTACTTAGCGAGGTGAGGAGCCTCGTCCGGTTCCCGGGTCAGCGGGGGTGACGGGCTCCACTCAGCAGCCATGCGGGAGCAAAGAGGAGGTTTTAAACCAGCGGGAAAGCATTCAGGGAGGAGTAGAACGAGCTGCGCTTTTAAAAAGGCAAAGCGCGGCTTCGCCAGATTGGAGCCTAGGACTTCGCCAGAGAACTACTAACAGTCGGCGCGAGCTGCAATTTAAAAGGGCAAGCCGTGGATCGGAGGACCTGTTCAGCAGCGTGTTCGGAGCCTCAGTCACCATTTTGATTGGCCACGTGGAGGCAGCCATTTTAGATCGCCGCATGGCCTACACCTGGGACCTGCATCGCAGCCGCTAATCGTGGCCGGCAGGTCACTAACTGACACCTCCTCGCCTCAGCTTCCAAGGGCCCAGGCACCGGCTGGAACCACTAGTTAGCCATTTCCACTCCAGGGCACATGAGTAATTATGATGGCGGCAACCAGATCTGAGCACCCACAGGTCTCCTGTAAGACCCAAAGTGAGAATAGGGAAGGGGATGGTGGCAAGCTCAGACCCAGGGCCGTGACCTCCAAGCCTTTTGCCACCCAATGACTCTCCAGAGCCACAACTAGAGATGAACAGCGGCAACAATGAGTCCTGGAGAAGACAATTGCTAGAGCTAAGAGTGGGCCCAGAACTTTAGACCTGATCCTAATAACAGATCTAGGTCTCCCATCAGGCCCGCCTCTATTCAATCTGGCTCTCCACCCAGGGGTTTTAGCCCTTCTTCACCTTCAGTTTCCCCTGCTAGGCCTTGCAGGCAATTGAGACAGGAGGTTTCCCCTTCTCCTCCGGCTTCCCCGGGGGTTATCGAGGGTGATGGGGGGGATCCCTTGGAAGGTTCCTCTAGAGATTACCATCATTCTTCTGGATTGGCTCCCCAGGGACCCCCTGCTCCAGGCCCATCACAGGAAGACCTGGAGGATTTGGAGGCTCCTTCCTGAAAGCATAAGGAGGCTCATTTCTACAGCGATTACAAGGAGTATTGCCACAGGTCTGTCCCAGAGGGAAAAGTCCTCCCAAAGTAATAGGACCTCTCTGTTCCTCTTAGACAGGACCACACCAGGCCTGCTTCCCCTTCCATGGTCAGTGAGGGTTCCATCCTGGGTGAGGAGGCGCAGCAGGACATGGGGTTTTACACAAGGCCAGGAAGACCACTTAGGGGACCCGATGGTTCCCCAGCCTAGGGACCCAAATATGGCAATATTTTCTAATACTGCTATGAACAAGGAGGAGGTGACTGCTCCTTTATTGTTTCTAGAGGTGGTCAAAAACTAGTGGGCCTGGCCATCCACTTTTCCCAATCCAGGGAGAAGTGATAGCTGCTTCTACAATATGGAGCAAGCCTTTGCTCAAGCCTTTTAACTGCCAGTGATAGACACACCCATAGCCGCCCTCGTCTTTTCTTCCTCTGAAGTGTCAGGGGATGCAGCCGACAAAATGAAGCCGGAGGACAAGCAGGGGGAGCTTACTCTACATAAGAATTTTAATGCTTCCGCCTGGGGGATTAAATCTGCTGCTGCGGCTTCTTACTTTAACCGCATGGCCGTTATGTGGCTCCGCCAACTACAGGACTGCATTCTGATCCAAGATGAGCAGCTGTTACAGGACATCACCAAAATTATAGCTGCCACACAGTTCTCTGCCGATGCTATCCTGGACTCCATTAAATTTGCTTCCAGGACGATTTCCACCTCAGTGACCTCTAGACACCACCTGATGGACCTTGCCATAAATCATCTGCTGGTCATTTGGGGTTGTAGAACCTGTCCCATGGGCGGAGCTTGGGTTCAGTCACTATTCCAACCTGTTCATGGTCCCAAAGAGCTCGGGGGGCTGGAGGCCGATTCTGGATCTCAAGCACCTGAACTGATTCATCATTTATAGGTGATTTAAAATGTCGTCCCTCAGGTCCATTCTCCAAGGGATCCATCGGGGGGATTACCTGGCCTCTGTGGACCTCACAGAGGTCTACCTTCACATCCCAATTCTGCTGGCCCATCACAGATACCTATGGTTCTCCCACGGAGATCACCATTACCAGTACGGAGCTTTGCCCTTTGGCCTAGCCTCAGCCCCTTGAATGTTCATGAAGGTCCTGGCAGATTGCTGACTCACCTGATGGGCTACAAGCTGATGCAGGGTCATTGGACAGTCTTAGACCTGTGCCACAAGATAAACTGGCTAGAGCTGAAGGTGGCCGGCCTAGCCGTCCAACACTTCAAAGACTTGATCGTAGGGCATTACATACTTCTCCTGACAGACAATGTTGCCACAAAAGCCCACATAAATCATCAGGGGGTACCCATTCTCAGACCTCTGGCTAGAGGAGCTGAAACTCGAACATTGGGCGGAGAGACACTTAATATCTTTGACTTTGGAGCACATCTCGGGCAAAGCCAACCATTAGGCCGACTGGCTGACTAGCGCAACAGTCGACAACGGCAAGTGGCAGCTCCAACCCGAGTTATTCCAGAAGATCTGCCTCCAGTTCGGCACCCCACTGGTTGACTTGTTCACCACACTGGCGAATGCCCAACTGCTGAGATTCTTCTCCCGATTCCAGACCAGAACCACGGAGGGCACGGACGCTCTCAGGAGCAGATGACCTCCAGGCCTATTATACGCCTTCCCCCCTCTCCCATGATACTGGGGACCCTGAGGAAGGTAGTAGCAGAGAGGGCACACATCATCATGCTGGCTCCGTATTGACCCAGATGGCCTCGGTTTGCAGGTGTCATCCTTTAAGCTTGAGGAAACTGGGAGCCAATAGGGAATGGTGAAACATTTAAGATAATTCCCTCAGTCTATGGATCAATCAGGCTGTGATATATCCCATGTGTAACCCCTCCCTCTCCTCTACAGAAAAGACACATTCAGGTAAGGACCAACGTTCTTTCCACTGCGTGTCCCAATAGCACACAATATATGCTGCCTTTAAATTGTTTTATTGTATTAGTGAGGATAATTAGCTCACTAATGGCTTGCATTCTTCATCTGCCACAAGGAACTACATCAATAATTACTCTGAAAATTCTGAATTGAGTCCAGCAGCCCCTTGGAATTACGTGGAGTTTTGCATGAATTGGTCATAAAATGTGCTCTGAACTTCATCTAAATGAACCATGGCAACATCTAATGTTTGTGTAGTATTATTTTCAGCAAACTGTGTTTTTCTATTGTGACTTAGATGAAGTTCAGAGCACATTTAATAACCAATTCATGCAAAACTCCACGTAATCCCAAGGGGTTCACATACTTTTTCTTGCAACTGTACTTGCACAGAAAATGAACACATAACTCCTAGGCTAGACTACAGTGTACATTGATCACAAAATATAGTTCAGACATTTTTCAGGTAATCAAAAAATTGTCTAATTTGCTTTGTAGAAGTTCAGAAACCCTTTATTCTAAGGAGATAGGGTCTAAATCCAAATCTCTACCTAGCAAACCAATTCTTTATATGTCCCATGGTCTTCCTCTCACCAGATATCAACAAACAGTTCTCACATGATTTGGTGGATCTGAAAGTTGACATGGTAGCATCCAATCAGTTAATCAGGTTTAGTAAATTTTTCTCTCCTCTGGAAAAGCAGTATTTAGAATTTTAGGAGATTCTTTAAAAAGATGATTTATGATATACAATTTAACTGTTATGAAATTAAAATAAAGCATCTGGATATTAATAATTTAAAAACTATGCTGGTCTATTATGGTAATATAGTTTTCATTTAGTTTAAAACCTTCAAAATTTCAAGAAAGAGTCTTTAAATTTGAAAGGGGAAAATTGCTTTCTTTTTTTCTTCCTGTACGAAGCCCAAAGAAAATGAAGTTGTTAATTTCTAGTTAATGAAAAGCAGACTTTTCAGTTTTATAATCAAATGGCAGCAATGTCACAGAAAATACAACTGGAGAAATGTTTAGATATGGTAACAAAGGCAGAACCATTTAAAAGCTCCAATTTTCTAAATAAGATCTTACAGATCCATAAAATATTGTTTTAACATTCCTACTAAAGTGAAAGGATTAAACAGAAATAACTGCTATTGGAACAGTCCTATAATATATTGCTTTAACATCTGTTGTTCCAAATACATCTGATAATAATCTGATAAAATCATTAATTGTAGTTGGAAATTTGTTTTATTATTTAGCAAAACTATTTCCTGTCACTCTTTCTATTCCATTTCCTTGAAAACTGGTTGGAGTAATAGTTAAACTGTTGGATTTGTGGGGAGACCAAGGTCCTAATTTACCCTCAGCCATAGAAGTCCACATAGGAGAAGTATTATGTATACTCCTATTGTAAAAAGTAGGATATAAATGTAATTAATAAACATATATAATTTTGTACAAGTAGAAAAGTATTGCATTCTTCCATAGATAACCATTTTTGGAATAATAAAATGTTGGGGCTTATTCATATCTGATACAGTTGTTGAGGATTTTGTTCTTGTAGAATTTTCAATGAAGACTCTGTTCTCATTTGGGAAAGCAGATTCCTTTGCAGTGCAAATTAATACATTTTTCTGGAAGCTTACAATGTAATTACACTTTATATTAATTAAATAAAAATATTCTGGTTTGGCTAAAATGTTGAATATTGTTTGAACATATTGTTTATTTATTTTTCTTCTTGACACAAGTTTCAAGCAAAAATGATTGCTATGGAGGAAGAAAAGGTAATATGAACACTTGTGTAATTTACTTGTTCAATTAATGAATGTACAATTAGCGTTGGAGTATTTAAGTGCTTTGTATGGAAGGTACTAGCAGGGGCTCATTTCTTACTTTCCAATAGGAATGAGTATAATAACTGATAAGTCACACTAAGAATATTGATGGCCTTTCAACAGAGCTTCCCAAATGTTCATGAATATGATTTCAGAAGGAAACATCAGCTATATTCCTAAGAGTACATGAAATGCTTCAATGAATCTAGGCTACCATTATAATATTTTAAAAAATGATTTGGGGTTTATTTATAGTTTAAGGTCTATTAAAAAAAACATTCTACATTGTAAACTCCAATGGATTCTTAAAAATAGTAGGTATGTTACTATAAAAATTGATTTGTGAGATGGGAAGCTAAATAAATTCAATAAATAAATAAATTGGTACTAATAAACCAGCCATTTGAGATTTCAGTCAAAATACAGTCTGAAGAAATAATTATACAATGTTTGGATTGTTGAAGTTTATATGTAATTACTTGAGTAAAGCTAATTTTTTGCAGGTTACTGTAAAATAGTAGAATGTGTGAATATAATTCAGAAGCTGACGGCCTATTGTGCTATTTAAAGTGCCATATATTAAAAGTAAAAATATCAGATTTTGCAAAACAAAACAAAACAAAAAATAAAGTTGGGGTAATAATTTCCTTGCATATTAAGACAGAATCAGTACAACAGAAAATCCCATTCAGTAACTGTATTCAATACAGAAAAGCATAAGCATCTGTAACTGGCTACAATGATGGAAAAGTGACTTGTCTGACATCACAATACAAATTCTGTTTTTTATATTTGTATAGTAGCATTTAAATTACAGAGTTTACATCATGACGTCCTTATACACATTGTATTAGTTATTCTCCATGGAATTCCTTGGGAACTTTCTCAAGTATGTGTGCTTACAAAATAATCATACACATCTATATTCAGTCTATTATTATTTATATATAATGATAAATAATTTTTAGAAGTCTTATTCAAGAATGGCATGATGTAAGAAATATTTCTTTGAAGGGAAAACACCTGCTTGCTGTGGAATCAAAAGAAAGAGAAGTGGAAGGGCTGAAAGAAACATTTAAAAACTTGCAGGTACATTAACATTGAATTCAAGGTTTATTTATTTAGGTCCTGTCTCTATAGAGTAAAACAGCGAAAACTATTCATGATGGGTGTAGCGAATCTGATTTTGCTGGTTAAATGAAAAATAATATAATATGAATCCCTACTCTTTTCCCAGTCATATGATTAGTAGGTTTATTTTTTATTCATGTGTTTCCTGTGTTAGATTGAAAAGATTTGTTCTGCAAAGGGCTAAGGAAAACAACCTACTTACTAAAAAAAATATCTTCCCATTGTCAGTCACAACAAAATGTTCAAATGTTAAATAACTTTCATGGAATCTTTGATCTTGGAAGCTTTTGCTATGGTCAACTTATATAAACTGCAACAAATGTGTACAACTGATTAGAATGAGAGGCAGTAACAGGATGGTCCTCTCCAAAACAGTGTACACCAGTGGTGTCAAACTCAAGGCCTGGGAGCTGGATTTGGCCCATGGGGTCCTTATATCTGGCCTGCGAGGCTGTCCTGAAAACAGTGAAGGACTGCTTCACTGTTTCTCTGCCAGTGAAAACGGAGCCTGTTTTCTCTGGCAGAGTGCTAGAGCTGCCACAGGCGCCCCTGACATAAGTGACATTGAGCTGGCCATGCCCACCATGGCCACATCCACTCGGGCCTCCTGAGGTCAAACACAATTCTAATGTGGCCCTCAATGAAATTGAGTTTGACATCTCTGATGTTCCCAAATACATACAATAAATGCAGAAATATATAACAGTACATGCATTAACATATATTTTGTAGGTTTTGAAACTGTAATCATGGCTTATTGTGGCTGTAATTTTTCTGTCATCATGTAAATACAAGAAATTCTTCTGATTTCTAATATCAGATGTTTTATTCTTCATACTGGGAGATATTGGATCACTATTTCTTTCAAGAACAATTAACTTATCACTATGTAAATGCTCTTCAAGGCAGTGTTCTAATGGGTTAAGTCCAAAAAATGCCAATCTCTTAAAATTTCATTTTCTCTCACTTCTTTGAAGAGTCATAGGATCTATCTATTCTCCACCACCAGATTTGAAAGGATGATGTTTTGTGACATATCTCTGTCATGTTAGAGCTTGTTCTGATAAATTTTGAACATAGCATAATTCTATTCTCAAAGAAAAAAAATATCATACACATGACTTGATCAGAATCAGACACACAACCTCTGTCATGAATGATACCTAGCACATCATTTCTTGCACATTGTTGGCTCAATGTATTACAATATAACAGCTTTCTTTTTGAACTGTAGATATATTCTGATCTATACAGGTGGTAATGGTAAGATATTGGGTTTGTTGTTCGTTTACTATTTATCACAAAGTCTATGTATTCATTCAGTGTCAGGTTTCCTCCTAGATCTCCCTCTCAGAGGCTACAGTATATCTTCCTTCAACTGTCCTACTAGTTGCTCTGTTTCTTTTCTCCTTTTACTCTAATTCTCTCCCCTGTTTCTGGAGAGAGGGGGGGAGAAGAGAGTGCAGAAATAAAACAATTGACTGAAATACTGCAGTGTGTTCAGCACAATTTGACTTTCTTCTGGATCTGCTTAGTCGAACACTCACTGCTTCTTCATTGGGGGCAGAATGTTTCTCAAGATTTTCTTCTCTGTCCTTCTCCAGAGATGAGGGCTTTGTCACTGACAGCTGATTCCCTCCTTCCCTTTTGGGATCTTGGGTGGAGCTCTAACTCATTTATAGAAGCTGTCCCTGGATTTTTCTTCTCCCTTCTTGACCAGAAACTTACAACTCTGCACACTTAACTTCTCTCTCGACGTTTCTCCACTTTGTTCACTTCATGCACAGACTTTTCCTCTCTTCTCATTTTCTCTCTACTTTTTATCTAGACTGGCAGCAAACAAGGAGGTGAGTTCACCCCAGAATTCTAGTTCCTAACACCCATATATCAGGCTGGACCAATGGGACACCTTTCTCAGAATCTTCCCACATCACCTCTAGCAAGGAGCCTAGTCAGCCCATCAGACTTTGTAATGGCAGAGCTACTTTTCAAGGCTAAAACTGAACTGCTTTTATTCACCAAGTATTGTATGCTGACTCACACCAGCCGAACAACAATCATGCTAAGCCTATATGCCACAGAGTGGTACAGGATATATGTAGATCTCCAAGTAGTTCTGCCTGGACAATAAGAACCACGTAGCTAAAAAAGCCTCAGTTAACTTCAATGCATCAGTAAGATCTTTCTATCTTTTGTCTTTTCACTATTTTTTACATTTGAGAATGAATACAAATCTGTTTAACAGTAAACTGAAGACAAAAAACACATAGTGTAAATCAGAACACGGTTCATATTTGGGAAAGCCAGAAGTACAAGTTGAGATTTCTAATCATCTTCCATAGAAGCAAGGTTTTTCCTGTGATGGAAAGATTCCGAAACTGAAGCTCTGAGAGCAGAACATCTCAAAGAATCTCTAAATACTAAAGCATATTAACTGATTCTGAATGGACAAAGGCAATGCCTTCAATTTATAAAATATTTCTATAGGTTGTGATCAGAAGCAAGTCTTGATAAGTCTGATTGTGTTTGGACTGCTTTCAGCTGAACCATAAATCTGATTGATGTAACAAATGTAGAAATTTTTCAAGCCAGATAAAATCAAGCATAGATTCTTCTCATAGACTAAGATCATATTCCTCTGAGGTCTATTGATTAAAATGTGGATTTTCTTTTAGGTGTCTATTATGGGAAAGATAATCTTCAATTCACTCTAGCTAAATTGCTTAGAATGCACATTATTGTGATCATTTTAAAAAGCTAATCAAACCTTGGATAGTATGAGAAAAGCTAAATATGGCTAATTAACTGTTACTGATAAAAGTAAAGTTAAATCAAAATATGATGAAAACTTTAGGAAATATTATATTTATTTCATGCTCTACCCTTATTCCAGTGAATTCATGTGTTTTATTCATGAGATGGAGCTCACAAATTCATGTAATATTTAAGGAGATTGCAGTCTTCAAATTTTGAGAACTCCTAGTTTAGAGATAGCTTTACAAAAATGAAAAGCTCTTTCTCAAGAAGGCAGTGAGGTAGAACAGATATAATTTTAGCAATCTTTAAGAAACAATAGTAGGGTGGACAAGATCTGAAACATTTCCATTTTAAATACCAGTTCCCCATTCATTCAAATAATATTTGGGATCAATAAAAATAATACTGAGTGAGAACATAAAGGAAATTGTTGATTTCTGACAACCACAACCAAAGAAAGACTTACTTTTTTGTGACGTTTCAATCTTCTTGGTGAAACAAGAACTGTTCCGCTGCAGCTCTGAATACAGAATTTTAGAAGTCATCTCTAATATGAACATCTTATCTTGCTCTTTTTATTTTTGAAGTAGACGTAAAATGATTATTGCAATTTGTGAATTGCAATATAAATCCAGTTGTATCTGGAACTTAATCCTGAAGTAAATAATTTTTTTCTTGCCAACAAGAATAAAACTTCATAGAGAGACTTGTTTAAAACTCCCAAAATGTTTATGCTAGAATAATTAAATTTAGATTAAAGTGCTTACTTTATAGAAATTATTACCTGGATGTTTTCTTCTGTTTTAAGTTTAAGAAAAACAAAATCTGTGAAGCAAAAAAATAAAAAGGATACGTATATGGAACCAGAGTAACTTCTCACTATTAAATATTTATATCCAAATGTTAAGCCACACCTTGACATGAATATAGGAAATTTTACTAAACATTTATCTTTTAAGCATTATTTATTTATGTCCTTTCTTTTTACTCTGCCACAATGGGAAAATGTTATCTGCCATTAATTCTGTACTGATTACTCTTTTCCCATTAACTTTATAAATAGCTTGGTTATTTTGATGTCATTCTTTGTTTATTTAATAATCCAGTTAATGCTGAGATTATTGTAAAAGCAAATTCCTTCACATTGTTGACCTTCTGTGCAAAAGGCTGAAAGAATTTGTTATGCCCTGCTCAATTCATGACACAGCAGAAGTGATATATAGTGTACTTCATGGTTGGGTGAGCATGTTACATAGTTTTAAAGTAATAAATGCTCCCTTGCTTTTCTTAACTAAGATAAACTTGGGAAAAAATCAACTAGTGGTGGAATCTTATTTAAACTGATTATAACAAAGTCTTTGGAGTGAAATACTTCTAATTTTGCAGCTCAGTTGCACTTAAAGTAGTTCACATATTCTATAATATAGAACATATTTGAATATCAGAAAACATACAGAATCACTTCTTTTCTTTGCTGATCAGGAAAGTTATCAGGCTTCTTTTATTCAGAATAGAAACACGCTCTTATGTAATTCTGATAGCAGAAACTATAAGCAGATGGTTTTACAAAAACTATTGAGAACCTGCACTTATCTTCCCTGTTACAACATAGATATTAACAAAATCCCACTTACTAGCAAGGGAAGGAGCTGCTTCTCCAATGCATGTTGTTTCCTTCTTGCCCTATTTGTTCTTCGTTTCTAAGCACATGGACTAGAGAAATCTTATTTTTCAATTTAAGAATAAAAAATATCTGAAATATAGATTAATTATTATTTTATTGACACAACTGACATTTATTCTGGTGAATGGGTTTAGCTTTAGCTTTCTTTGAACATATCATTTGTGGAGATATTGGCTTGTAATCTTGCAGCTGCTGATCACAATATAGGATTGATGGTACTAATAGTCTGCCATTTTTAATGCAAAAATGTGAAAGGTTGGTCATCCATATGTCCATCTTGTATCCTACCCTATTCTACCCAACCCTGTCCTGTCCATTTATTTTTCTATGATTCCAAATTTGGAATTATTTTTCCTTGTTTCAGATTGTTTATAGATACTATATGTTAACAAAACTAGTTGTAATTCTGGTCCTGGAGAGACTTGTTTTGAAAATTCTGCAAGTCAAGAATTATCTATCCATCCTTGATAATTATTCATTGTTGTTTAACAAGCGTTATTTATATATTGTTCTCTTACTTTATGGCTGCTGAATTTGCTCAGGAGACTTGGCAAGGGATTGGTAAAAACTTTTCTGAATATCCAGATGTAGTTAGTGTACAAATATTATAATCTGTGTTGTTGCATGCTGGCTGGGACTGACAGAAATTTGAGTGCAGAAGTATCTCATTGCCACAAATTAATTTAGCATTTCAGTGTTATACAACTGAGAATATTCAAGCAGATATTTTTTTCCAATCAAGAAAGTTAATGCATGGAAAATCATAAGATTCTTGAATAAAATTTTCATGACTGACATTTAAAAAACATAAATTATTATCTTTACTTCATCAATATGCATAAAGTATGAAAGGAGAGAAAAATATTTATTCATTAAATTTGTTTGCTCGCTATGGGTTGACTTTTTCAACTTCTGAAATTTCTTTATCATGAGTTCTGCATTTATGATGGACTTGTTTTGTCACTGATTCTTTATTTATTTATTTTAATCACAAAAGAGAAGACTTGGTTGCGCGTAATAGCTTGCTAGCTGATAGACTTTGGTACTAACCCCGCTCAAAATATTAAATTTGTAATCATTTCCTAAAAATAGCATAATGACAAATAATTGTTAATTGATATTAAATGCATTAACATAATTAAGTATGCTAATTAAATATTGATAAAACTATTTGTTTTTATTATAACAGATTTCAAAATATACGTTGCAAAAGAAGCTTAATGAAATGGTAAGTGCTATAAGGAAAAAATAGAATATTAATCTCTTGTTGAATGAATGAAAATTCTATTCATATGAGATCATTAGACTCATGGATAGGTGTTATTTTGGAAGCATAACTCTTCCTCTGGTCATGAAAGAAAAAGCTGAACTGTATAACAAACATTTTGCATTTTATGTGAAGTAATTGTAATTAAGAACTCTTGCAACATTTAGATTATACATATATCACTGACATTGGCTGGTAGGCAACTCAAGCAGCTTTTTATTGACTGCTACGGTAATATTTCTAAAATTATCCAAGAAGTATTTGATTTTTTTGTTGTTGTGAAATTCTCATTTGTGCATTCTCATTTACCACCTTTCTTTGTAAAATAGAAATATTTTTAATAGCAAGAGGATACAGGAATTAAAGTAATGTGCCTTGATAAATCTTATTTTCCATTTGGAAGGCAGTATTTATAACTAAAATATGCATACAATTTTATTTGAATTTTATTTGAATTTTCAGTTTAAAAAAGGGAATATAAAATACTGTAGTGTTCTTCTTCTTCCACTATTATGCAGAAAAATAAGAGTCATGAACAGTCCACTCTGAATCATGCTTCAATTTAAAGAGAGCTTTTCAAACTGCTAAGCTTGATTGACTAAAAGCTGTGAAAATTCTGCTGCTGCTCAACTGGAAAGAACAAAGATAATATTGTCAGACCATTATAAATTGTTATTTTAATTAAGAAGCTCAAAACTAGAGTCCAGTTTAGCCTTAAGTACCATGACATTTGTACAGAAAGTCATCTTCAACGCTACAGTGGTTTAACACAAAATATGGTGAAATTGAATAATATGTCCTTTGACCTGAGAGATAAGGCTACAAGTTAAAGATCAAAGGCAATGTAAAATGTGTTTATCCTATTTCACTTTTAAGTTAGATTCTTTATTTAAGTTGTGTTCTACTACTCACACTCATACACACAAAGATATGGCTGTTACATATTTTAATTCTTAATTTTACAAATAACACTTTATTTCACTTTTACTTTTACTGTATCAGATATAAAGTAGATTTGGAACTTATTTGATAATTTCTTAATATGTTAGAGTAGAATAGAATAGAATAACAGAGTTGGAAGGGACCCTGGCGGTCTTCTAGTCCAACCCCCTGCTTAAGCAGCAAAGCCTACACCACTTCAGACAAATGGTTATGCAATCTTCTTAAAAACTTCCAGTGTTGGAGCATTCACAACTTCTGGAGGCAAGCTGTTCTATGATTAATTGTTCTAACTGTCAGGAAATTTCTCCTTAGTTCTAAGTTGCTTCTCTCCTTGATTAGTTTTCACCCATTCTTGTTCTACCCTCAGGTGCCTTGGAGAATAGTTTGACTCGCTCTTCTTTGTCGCAACCCCTGAGATATTGGAACACTGCTATCATGTCACCCCTAGTCCTTCTTTTTCATTAAACTAGACATACTCAGTTCCTGCAGCCGTTCTTCATATGTTTAGCCTTCAGTCCCCTAATCATCTTTGTTGCTCTTTTCTGTACCCTTTCTAGAGTCTCAAGTAAAATAAAGATGATAAAATCTGATATTTACAAAATACGTTCTGAATCATACAAGTGCTTCGGCCTAGTGATGGTTTGAAATCATACTTTAATGATGAAGACAATTTTCCCCATGCTAGTTGAATACCTATGGAAAGCAAACATGTTGGCAGGACACCATTCTGATACAACCAGATGTTCTATAAAGCATAAATCTGGCCTTTGAAGTATGGTAACAACTCCCTTACTGATTAAGTCTGTTTTTGCTTTTCTGATAAGAATAAAACTGCAACAAGAGATAACAAAGGAAAAGGACCATAGATTGAGATCCACCCTGTATCTTTTATTTTTCCAGTAAGCGCTGTCCCTATTTTTGTCTGGATCCTATTTATTACTACTGCTACATGTAAAAGAAAGGATTCCTTAATCTATTTCAATGGCCAAGTGTGAATGTTTGTACTTTGTTACAACAGAGCTTTACATGAAGGATGTTACATTAATATATCACAAATTTTTCTAGAGTTCATTTTTTTTTTGCTAATATTCTTTCCTATTAGCCGTGATAAATGTGTTCTTAGCATTTGTCTGACCTGGAATGTATAGCACAAGATTTTTTTAAAAAAAAACGATGGCTGCCCACTCTTGACACTATAACAGATTAACAATAAACTAGCTGATTTTCGTGCAATGCATCCACTTTCAATCAGAAGTAAAAACAAGCAGAGAACTTCTTAGTTGTAAAACAAATTGCAATTGATCTTACTATAAGAGTGTAAATTAATAATTACATATAAATTTAATTAAGTGTAAATGTAAATGTAAAGAGAAAAAAAAATATAAATTTAGGTCTACAGCTTTCATATTTAAAAAGAATCAAATTTGTTTCACAGGGTAATGCATTTAAAAATCCAAAGTGAACTAAATACAACTAATAAATACAATTCTACAAATTTAGTTTGTATTATTTTTGACTTGCAGAGAATATTCTAGAGCACATGCAAGAGGATGCGGTATTCCAGCCATGCTTAATTCTCATTTTGTTGTGCCTAGGGCAGGAACTGCTATTTTAAGCACAAGAATAAAGATAAGCATGAGTAGCTGACAACCAGGGAAATAATAGAACAATATATGCAAGGAAATATTTTGGAGATTGTTTTTGATCATATCTTTATTGAATAATTAACCCCAGTATATTAATACAACCTAATTCCAGAAATAACATGTGACCTGTGCAGTATTCTTAGGAAGCAGAATGTATAATATACTCTCTAACCTACTTTATGTATATTCAGCAACTCTTTTTATGATGATAAATGAATGTAGGATTCTAATATACAATGAGGAATTTCATGGCAAATGGCATAATATGGCAAATGTACATTTAGAAGGGACACAGTACTACTAGCCAGTGATTGGAATATAGAGTGTTGGAAAGTGGTTAGCATTGTATATTTTAAAATAATGTATTTTTAAAATGATATAGTGAGAGGAAGGCCTAGCTAACTTACCTAAGGCTATCTACAACTAAGACACTGCATAGCATGCTTTTTACTCCATTCTAGAAAGAGAAAGGAATATATTTTATTAATTTATATACAGCCTGACTCCCAGCGACTCTTGAAAGCTTTTATCTGTAATAAAGCTTGAAAGAAATAAAAGCTTGAAAGAAAGCCTATTTTTAAATGAGACCAATATTAAAATAACTGGATTTAGAATTATTGTTTGATGGATATTGCATCATACAATATTTCAAATAATTTTTCTTGTTTTTGCAGGAGCACAAGATGCAATTGTATAATTCATCAAAGGACGATTATCAGAAAAGACTGAATGAATTTGAAAAATGCCATGCAGTTATAATGAATCAATTTGAATTAATAAAAGGTGCTCATGGGAAATTAGAGAAAAATGGTAAATATGTAATACATTCTGGACACAATTTAATAAAGCACAATTTAGTAATGATAATAAATGAGACAGCTTCTAATTTTTCAAAAGAGATTTTAACTTTATTGTCAGAAAAAAGTACACAAACACATTTTCTAAAATGAGCTCACTTTGTAGAATATGTGAAGTAACACAATGAAGATTATATTTTAATATTATTTTTTTATTTCCTACCCCATCCCTTATGTAAGTTGTGGAAGCAATTCAGTTCAATAAGAACTTGTCAGCAATTAATACAACACAAGAGTCTGAGATAAATAACCTAAAAAAGGTAAGTATGAAATGCATTTTGTTTTATCCCAGGGGAATTTTAAGGCATCCAAACACAGGTTGACATATAATCTGAACAATTGGGAACCCTGTTAAAGTACCGTAATTAGCTCCAATAATTTATTGCAGGTTATCAAGATTTGTCTGCCAACTCATTTGTTATAAACAGTAATCCCTAAGAAGACAGTACCTACTGTTTTTCTGTGTCTGATGCTATAAATAATCTTCTTTTGCTTTGTGCCTAGGATGAAATAGCTACACTCACTTTTTTTTTCTTTTTGTCTTAAGGCTTAGAATAGCATATACTATCAGGGGAATGCTCTTACTGGCACATAGAATTTGATGAGACATTGTGTTTTTATAATCATTGTTATTGCTGATTATTGTACTTTCAACATTTTGCTATATAATAGAATATATTTTATTATATTGTATGCCATGGTGAGTCTTGAAAATATGGTAACATTTAATTTTATAAAAAATAGGATTGTTATTTTATAACAGTAGTATATAATTAATGGCCTCATAACTTCATGTAGCTCCAGAAATCCTTGGATGAAACATTTAAAAGTTATCAATTTTAAATTTTAAATGTTTTAAAAAGGAGAATGGTGAAATATGTGTGTAGAGAATGTATTGTGGTAATTCCACTTAATTTTCATTACAATCAAATGCAGCATAGATGTAGTCAGATTTAATTTTTGTCTTGGCCCTTGCTATTGCTTTTTGTAGTGCAACCAGTGCAACCACAATGGATAGGTCAAAAGATGGTGGATATGGCCTCCCACCACCAGTGACGTGCGGTGAGCTTTATGGCTGGTGAGGCACTGACACAGTGGTGGGTTTCAAATTTTTTTAGACTTGTGGACTTCAACTCCCAGAATTCCACAGCCAGGCATGATATAAAGCGACAGCATTTGTTTTTCTCCTTTGCGAAATAAGTTTCCTTCTTTCTTTTTCTTTTTCTTCTCCCTTCCCCTCCTTCCTCCCTCTCTCCCTCCCTCCCCCCTCTCAAACACACACACACACACACACACACACACACACACACACACACACACAAAGTTGGATTGGAGGGAGTCAGGGAGACCACAGGAGGCGGCAGGAAGCCAGTCAAAGAGCCATACTGGAGCACACACACTTTCCCCCAGCTCCGGAAAGATCCAGCCCAGCTTCACTGATTACAGGTTTGAAAAGACAACGTGGCTCTGCCTGCAATCAAACTACACTTGGGGAGGGAGAGCACTTCCCTCCAGCCTTTGCCCAAAGCCCCGCACCAGGAGGATGAAGTTTGAATTCCTCCCCCTCCCTCCGACCCACACGTACCTTTTCCAGCTGTTTCAGAGAGAATTTCAACTCTGCTCTTACCTGTCATCATGAAAAGAAAAAAATGTAAAAGGAAAAAGGTGAGAGTTGAGGTCAGGCTGAGCTAGTTGCTGCCTCACTGTGGATGACTCTGCTTAACTGTTTAAAAAAGCATCTAAAAAAGCGCCCTCTACAGGAGGAGGCAGGGGAACGACGTGCCTCACCTACATCAGGAATTTTTAGGCTTTTAACCTTTGCTTAACTCTGCTTGAGTGATCATAAAACTCATAAAGTTAGACTAGACGAGGCACGTCGTTCTCCTGCCTCCCCTGCCCCCCATGACTGCACGTCACTGCCCACCACCAATGCTGCTGCACATGGCCTGTATTACAGAAAAACATAGAACAAGTTATAGTACTAGCATTAGCACTTAGACTTATATACCACTTCACAGTGCTTTACAGCTCTATCTGTGGTTTACAGAATCAGCATATTGCTCCCAACAATCTGGGTCTTCTTTTACTGACCTTGGAAGGATGGAAAGCTGAGTCAACTTTGAACCTGTGAGACTTGAACTGCTAAACTGCTGGCAGTTGGCAGTTAGCAGAATTAGCTTCCACTATGTCACCATATCTAAGCTGTATACAAATAAGATATTTAAGACCCTTTTGCACAGTGCTATACATATACACATAAACATGCACACACACTCTTCTGCTTAATTTTTGGAGACTGCCTGAACAGTTTTCTTGGCAATAATTTCTTTTCCAAAGATATTTGATTTAGTATTCACCTCTCTCTTTCTGCTTGTTAGTTAATGGGGAGAAGCCTATCACCTTCTAGGAGTAGAAGTTGCCATGTAAAGCACAATCCCTTTGAAGCAAAAGATGATAAGCCACCGCAAAACCTTATACATACAAGAGCCGAGGTGGCGCAGTGGTTAGGGCGCAGTACTGCAGGCCACTTCAGCTGACTGTTATCTGCAGTTCAGCGGTTCTAATCTGACTCAGCCTTCCATCCTTCCGAGGTGGGTGAAATGAGGACCCAGACTGGGGGGGGGGGGCGATATGCTGACTCTGTAAACCGCTTAGAGAGGGCTGAAAGCCCTATGAAGCGGTATATAAGTCTAACTGCTATTGCTATTGCTACATGTCTTCTAAACAGAAAAAGGAAATGACATGTCAGCAAGTCCAGCATTTTGGCAATGCTTATTAAGCAAGAACAAATAGAAGGAATATCATGCTTGCTATTTTGATTCTACTGTCCAGTAGCATTTTT
The DNA here is from genome assembly GCF_009769535.1 of Thamnophis elegans. Lineage (NCBI taxonomy): Eukaryota > Metazoa > Chordata > Lepidosauria > Squamata > Natricidae > Thamnophis > Thamnophis elegans. The sequence continues at coordinate 91,584,576 of NC_045541.1, forward strand.
TTAAACAAATTCTGGCTTCATTGCATGCACTTCAGCATCAGCATTTAAAGAGAACTATAGGTTAGAAATGTAACATCACCTTCTGTCGGACTAAGACTGAAATAATTTTTCCTTAAAAAGTAGCTGTATTTATATAACCTTATATTCATAAAGTTCAGCAACTGGAATATTTATTTCTATTTTTCTACTGCTTTATGATTTTGTCCAGAACAGTTAAACTGTTGGACTGTGATAAGGGGAATTCCATTTTTATGAAGAAAAGTTAAACAGACCAAACTTAGTTCCTCCTAGATAAATCTACCACCATTTGAATACTTGGTTCAATGCTATGCCATTATGAAGAATTCCTGATATTATCTACAAATAGCATTCATAACCTTTGCTATTTGTCTAAGTAAATGTCAGAACACTCAAGGAGAGAGAGATATTAAACAGGCTACTCCATAAAAAAAGGAAAAGGTATGGAAAGATAAAATATTTATGACTCTGAGATCTATACTTTGTAATTTAATAAGCTCAAAGCATATACTATTTATTTGCTGCATTAGCTGCTATGAATAACCTAGGTAGAAAATGAAAGGAATAAAGTAAAAAGAACTGCAAGCAACACCATATTTTAATGCATTTTTATATTTTAAATCTTTAGATGTAATTCAGGTAAGTTGGAGTAGGCATCTTTAATCCGTATGAGATCAACAATTATTTATAATAATATAAATTACTGGTATATCGGATTTTTCATTATTAAAAATATCAAAGACAGATAAATCATTAGATAATTGATGATTTTTCTTCTTTGATTGATTTGCTCCATTTAGATCAGGAAGACCTGCCAGATCTTTTAGTAATATGGCAATACTATGCAGTATAGAGGAAACTGTTTAGCATTCTCCAGTAGTATTTCTAGTAGCGTTCAAACAGAAAAAGAATAATGTAGATAGCATATGGTTGAATGCAGAAAGCATATATTTAATCATAAATATCACTCCTGAAATGATATCATTGTTTCTATGATGATGATGATGATGATGATGATGATGATAGTTTATTGCACAATTGCCAGATGTTTAGACTGGATTTGGCATTAAATCCTTTATTATTATTATACAATTGTATCACAGCGGCCAGTTGTTTCGCCGGATTTGGCATTGGTTACTAGTCGGGCCCCACCCAGGAGCCTAGGACGTCGTAACGTATTTTCGTAATATGCGTGCAGATCCAAGCAGTCCGGCTTTTTGCATTTGACTGATGGTGATTTTGTCAATTTTTAACTGTTTTAAATGTAATTCCAGTGCTTTTGGTATAGCACCCAGTGTGCCAATTACCACTGGAATTATCACTGCTGGTTTGTGCCATAGTCATTGAATTTCGATTTTTAAGTCCTGGTATCTTGCGATTTTTTCATGTTCCTTCTCGGCGACCCTGCTATCATCTGGTATTGCGATGTCTATGATTGTGACCTTATTTTTCTCAACCAGTGTGATGTCTGGTGTATTATGCGCCAGTATTTTGTCGGTTTGTATACGGAAATCCCACAAGATCTTGACCATCTGATTTTCGGTGACTTTTTCAGGCTGATGTTCCCACCAGTTTTTTGCTGTTTTGATATTATAATTTTTGCACAAATTCCAATGGCTCATTTGTGCTACTGAATTGTGCCGCAATTTATAATCAGTCTGCGTGATTTTTTTACAGCAGCTGAGTATGTGATCAACAGTTTCATCAGCTTCTTTGCAAAGTCTGCATTTGGCATCATCAGAGGATTTTTCGATTTTGGCCTTAATGGCATTTGTGCGGATAGCTTGTTCTTGTGCAGCCAGGATTAGTGACTCTGTTTTTTTCTTTAATGTACCTGTTGTTAACCATAACCAAGTTTGTTCACTGTCCACTTTATCTTTTATTTTTTCCAGAAATTGGCCATGCAGTGCTTTGTTCTGCCAACTCTTCATTCTTGATTTTATCACATCTTTTCTGTATTCTTGTTTCGTCTGTTGGGCCTTCAGTAGATTTTTGTTCTTTACTTCGATTAATAGATGTTCTTGACTTTCTTTTAAATAATCAGCCAGTGCATGTTTTTCTTCTTCAACTGTTTGCTTCACTTGTAATAATCCTCTGCCACCTGATTTTCGGGGCAGATATAGTCTATCAGTATCACCACGTGGATGTAAACTGTAGTGCATTGTCATTAGTTTCCTGGTTTTTCGGTCCAAAAGGTCCAAATCAGCTTGTGTCCAGTTAACTATACCAGCTGTGTATCTTATAACTGGTATTGCCCAGGTATTTATGGCCTTGATTGTATTTCCACCATTCAATTTAGATTTCAAAATTTTCCTAACTCTGTTGGTGTACTCTCGCCTGACAATAGTTTTTACTTCTCCATGCTTGATGTTATCCAACTGCAGAATGCCTAAGTATGTGTAGGCTTCATTTTCTTTGCATTTAATTATTTGGCCATTGGGCATTTCAATTCCCTCACATGCAGTGATTTTGCCCCTTTTTATGGATACAGTGGCGCATTTTTCCATGCCAAACTGCATTGAAATATCGGTGCTGAATACTCGGACTGTGTTTGTCAATGATTGGATGTCTATTTCTGACTTTCCATAGAGTTTCAAATCATCCATATATAGTAAATGCGAATTTTTTTCAGCTTCTTTGGCTGTTTGGTAGCCTAATTTCATTTTTTTTAAGATTACTGATAGTGGGATCATTGCGATGATGAAGAGAAGAGGTGAAAGTGAATCACCCTGGAAAATTCGTCGCTTGATATTAACCATTCCGTAGATCTCATTCCCTACTGCCAACTCAGTTCTCCATTGTTTCATCGCCTTTTCAGTAAAGGATGTAATATTTTTGCTAATGCCAGTTGTTTCTAAGCATTTTATGATCCAACTATGTGGCAGTGAGTCAAATGCCTTTTTGTAATCAATCCAGACCATATTCAAGTTCGTTTTTCTGTTCTTACAATTTTCTAATAGCATTTTATCAATTAGGAGCTAATCTTTTGTGCCCCTGCTCCTTTTTTTGCCTTTTTGCTCTACTGGCAAGATGTTGTTTGTTTCCAAATAATCCATAATATTATCTGCAATAATGCCTGTGAGTAATTTGAAGGTTGTTGGCAAGCATGTTATTGGTCTGTAGTTTTCAGGTGTTGTTCCTTTAGTTGCATCCTTCTGAATCAAGTATGTTTTTCCAGTTGTCAACCATTCATCAATTTGACCATTTTGTAAAATTTCATTCAGTTGCCTGGCCATGTAAACCGGTCAGATATTTGAGCCAGAAACCATGCAATTGGTCATTTCCAGGTGATGTCCAATTCTTTACTTTTTTTACTCGATTTTTGACCATCTCAGTTGTTTTTTCTAACACTTGCATTTGCTTGTTGCCAATGCTTTTCTCGAAGTCATGTATCCACTTTGCTTCCTTATTGTAGTCCTTTGCATTTTCCCATAGTTCTTTCCAGAATTCAATTGTGGCCTGCTTTTCTGGTTTTTCACTTTTGGTGTTACCATTCACATTAAGACTTTGATAAAAACGCCGTTGGCCTGATCGAAATTACTGATTTTGTTTATATTGGATGATTTGTGCCTCATATCTTTCAATTTTTGTAGCTGTTGCTGTTATCTGCTGTTTTACAATCTCTACAGCTTCATTGATGTTTCTTGTATCCAATCTATATCTTCTGATTAGCTGATCTATGATTTTGCTGTTTTTAAGTTGTTGCTCATGCATGTTCTTTAAGTTGCTAGCATCTGACCTTACTTTTTTGACTTTTTGTTCTAATCGGATTTTTCACTTTGGCTTTGATGCTTTTTCCATAGTGGAAAATCAGATTGTTGTTGTTGTTGTTGTTGTTGTTGACTTTGAGTTACTCTTGACTCCTGGCAATTGCCTGTACAAGTCCCTTCAGTTTTCTTCACAAGGTTTTTCAAAAATAGTGGACCACTGTTGAGAGAGAATGACTGGATGTCATTCAAGTCACCTAGCTGCTTCTGCCAAAAAAGATTTTCCAGCTTCTGGTTTCTTTTCTTTAACCACTGTATCAAAAATCACTGTATCAAAATTGGCTCACAGTTACAAGTCTATTCTGTTTTCTTGGCAACATTTTTGAAAGTGGTTTACCCTTGTCTTCTTAGGACTTAAGGGAGAGTGAGTGACTGGCCAAAATCACTGTATCTAGCTAGATGGCTTTTGTGCCTAAAGCTAGATCATTCCCAGTTCAGTTAATCTGTAGATCAAACTAGTTCCCCAAGTTTCTATTAATGCCAATAATGTGCTTGGCCTTACCCTTTGACTGATCAAGTAGGTACCAATTTTCATGATCCTATGCAGTAGATCATTTCAATAGATTTTCTCTATGATGATCAATCTGTTCCTAACCTGATCGTTCACGTTTTCCAATGATGCATCCATCACTGCTGTAACTGAGTTGATCTAACTTTCTGTTGGTCATTTTAGGAAAGCATTAATTTAAGTATAATTTTTCATCCAGGTGGCATACATGAATTTTTAATTAATATTTATTTATTAAGGAACTAAGGAAAGTTACATCAGATGTGATAAAATCCAAGGTTACCTGTCAATATAAAGAGAAAGAAGATTTCTATCTAAAAGCAAAGGAACTGGAGCTACAAATACTACAGCAAAAAAATTCAGTGGTATTTTTTAATATTTCTTATTTAGAAAAAGAGGTTGTGCTTATTTTAATAAGTTGACTTTAAATTTTATATTTTAGGCAGCTGTAATTAATGTACTTATGACTTGAATGTTAAATAATTTTGCTTAATACCTCCTATACATATTTTAAGTTTTAAAATATGTGTAGCATTTTTTAATCCTATGTAAAATTTTAAGTTCACATTACATTTTTTGTATATTAAAGTAAGCATACTAATGAGTAGAGTAGTAAACATTAATCAACTAAAGGGACCAGTGGAATTGATATCAATGTGTTTATTTTATTTATAGGAAGTAGATTTAAATGGAAAAATCACAGAAGAAATTGCAAGACTTAAAGAAGAGAAACAGGTTATGTTTCATATCAATAATCAATTCTGCTTTCTCAATGGTGGGGACCGTATTGTGGAATTAATTGTCACAGGAGTTGAATTATTTCCTCTTTTACAGCAGAACAGGAATGTGCTTGTGTGTTTGTATATAGATACATTTGTACGTGTGACATTTTTGGATACACATTAATTAATCACTGCTGTATGCTATTCCCTTGACTGTTTTTCTGCATCCACATAGTTTGGTCCCACATTTTTTTCAGGTATTGTATCAGAAATATTCAAGCCCAGACAGTGCATCTTTTGAATGAATTTTTCTCCGTGTTGACTTAATAAAAACACTTCCTTAATCTTTTAAATAAAATTGCTAATTATCTATAAGTGTGATGCACGGAGATTATGATGAAGAAGAATGCCTATCCATAATTGTGGGTCATTAGTATATAATTATATGGTCTACTCTTTCTGTATTAATTGCACATTAATTTTAGAATTCTAGAAAATTGAGGATAGTGGAAGCTAGACAAGGTTCCAGGAAAATAGCTTTATGCAGGCACAATATCAATACAGGTGAATGTAGAGCTAGTCACTTGAAGAACCAATTATAGATAAGCAACATTTTCTTATGAAAGGTTAGATTATAAACTCCTATTTAACAATTGGCACAAACAAAATGCATACACGCTTAAAATATATATATACTAAAATTTAAGATGTCAAATATATATATATATATATGTGTGTGTGTGTGTGTGTGTGTGTGTGTTTATTTGTGCTGATAAATAAATAAAGGGAGACTAGTATAGATCTATTTCAAGCTATTTAGCTCTCATCAGCTAGCCACACCCTTAATGGGATTGAGCTAGCTCTCTGATGAGAGCTAAATAGCTTGAAATAGATCTATACTAGTCTCCCTTTATTTATTTATCAGAACAAATAAAAAAACACAAATATAACAAAGGCAACAGTAAAAATATTGGGTTTCTGTCGTGATGGACTCTTGTGACGAGCTGTGATGATGGAAGCAGTTAGCTTCCTCCCATAATTGGGGCTTACCAGGGGTTGTAAAAATCATATATATATATATATATATATATATATATATATATATATATATATATATATATATATATATATATATATATATATATATATATATATATATTTGTTTTTATTTTTTTATTTTTTTATTTATTTTTTTATTTGTGCTGATAAATAAATAAAGGGAGACTATAAATATATATATATATATGTCTCTAGTTGTTCGGGTTTTCTCCCGCGTAGAATTGGAGATGTCTTGGCGACGTTTCGACGAAGTCTCATTCGTCATCTTCAGGCTGCTTCAGACTACTTCAGGTTTGGTGGAAACACCAAACCTGAAGTATCTGAAGCAGCCTGAAGATGACGAATGAGACTTCGTCGAAACGTCGCCAAGACATCTCCAATTCTACGCGGGAGAAAACCCGAACAACTAGAGACCTACATACTAACACCCGCGAAAACCTCAGAATATATATATATATATATATATATATATATATATATATATATATATATATATATATATATATATATATATATTCTGAGGTTTATATTTATATTTATTTATATATATATATATATATATATATATATATATATATATATATATATATATATATATATATATATGCATACAAACACATATCCTCACACATGCATTTAATGATTCCATCATAGGGGACTTTACAAAGTAATCCTATAACCTGAAGTATTGCACTTTTTTTAATTAAACAAGGAGATTATAGCTTCTCTACAACATATGCAGCAACTGCTCTGCAGACAGACTGAAAGAAATAACAGAATTGAGGTGGAATTGAATAAACTAAAAGAAGAGTATCAGGTAAAATGTTGACTCTGTATGAATATATACCAATAAGCTCCAATTGATTCTAAATAATTAATATGAAGTATTCTGAAATGAAAATTATAGGATGCTTTGCAAAAGTTACATCAGACAGTATACAATGAGTTCCTTCTGCCTTGATGGAATGGCTTCTGTCAGCAGAAAGAGGAAGAAGACAATTTTCTTTCCGTTTGAAACCTACCATGTATCCTCCAAAACTGTTCAAAGATTTCCCCTACTATAGGTAGTCCTCAACTTACAAGTGACCATTCCTAGTTACACCACCACTGAAAAATAACTTACGAACATTTTTCACACTTATGACGGTTGTAACATCCCCCTGGATGTGTCACCAAAATTCAGACACTTGGCACTGATTCATTTATGAGGATTGCAATATCCTGGGGTCATGTGATCACTTTTTTCAACCTTCTGACAAGCGAAGTCAATGGGGAAGCCACATTCACTTAACAACTGTGTTGCTAACTACAACTACAGTGAGTCATTTAACAACTGTGGCAAGAAAGGTCATAAAATGGGGCAGAATTCATTTAACAAATGTTTCAATTAGCAACATAAATTTTGGACTTAATTGTGGTCATAAATCAAGGATAACCTGTAATGTAAATTATATTTTGACTTTATGCCACAATCTGGAAGCATTCATTGAAATTACCCTTCCTGAAATTCAAGCTTAAAAATATGTTTTATGTGAAACATTTACTTAGTTCATGTCAATGCTTATATAGTTTATGTGATATTATGTCGTCCCCCAATAAAACTCTCATTATGTATAGTAGACATTTATAGTTCACATTTATAAATATTCTGATATCTTTCTTCAATAGACACAATTATTAATAATCTATATTTCTAATGGAGTAGAAGTAGCTAATTGCAACAAACCCCCCACCCTATTCAGGTAATCCTTCCTTACTGACCTCTTGTTGAATGATCATTCAAAATTACAATGAGTTTAAAAGAACACTAATTTAAAATTCTAGTTCTGCATACATTTTTGTTGCTACTTTATGTTAAGTAACTGAACAAATAAATAAATAAATAGTATTACTTTTAGGTATTTTTCCTACTTGCAGACAAAACAAAAATAGCTCAGTGAAATAGCAGTTGTGTTGTTTTTCACAATCATTAAAATAATTAGATTTTAAATCTAAGTAATATGCAACATTAATAAAGCAAATTCAGATTTGATTTGTTTAATAAAATAATATTAATAAAAGTTTGTTCTGCTTTTATTGTGGTGTTTATGTTCATAAATGAAGACTGGGAATGTGCTACATTTCATATTTATTAGGTCTGTACTTTATATCTTTCAGTGCATTAAAACTTATGCAGTGAAACTGAATAATTATAAATATTCTTATACCACTTCATAGCTATTTTTATAAACTATTTTGGGTTAGCTAAACTGTATGCCCTTTCCTGTTAATTTATGAAAAGTATTGTTGTGATAGCACATTATCACTGATCTGTATGGCACTTCCTGCATGTTATAAGAAAAGGTCTAAGCAACATAAAACACATCAAAATTCATTAAAGTGGTATTGATTACTTTTTGGATAATTA